>NW_004797275.1:1810858-1814588 GCF_000002075.1 Aplysia californica
TCTCTCTCTCTCTCTCTCTCTCTCATGCTATTTTGTCTGTTCAAACATAGACCCAAAAGGCCTATAACCCAAAGGATTTTGAGGGAAAGGGGGGAAATGAAGGATTAGTTTGTGTTTTTGTGTGGAGGGGGGTGGGGGTGGCATTCTTTCCAAGTCTTGACTAGAAATGACACACAGGTTAGCTGTTTGCAGTTCCTCCCTAGTACGTGTTTGTATCCAGTTATTTGTTTATTCATTTATTTTGTTTGTACTTCCAAACCGTTCTGAACAGACGCCTATGGTGTAGCAGTTACAGAAAATGGAACAGGGAATTCTGGACACACGGACCTAGGAATAATAATATAAAATAGAGAAGAGATTATGCAAATCAATTATGCAAAAAAATTATGGAGGAGATTATGCAAAACAATTTTATTGGAATGCTGGGGTCCTGTCGTGTTGCACAATTACCAAATACAATGAAAATAAAATAAAAAGGACAGAATTGTGCTTGCTATGTAGACTGTCCAGAATTTCCCGAGAAGGAATACAAATCAAATAAGGATGCCCTTAGAGAAGACAACGTGGGCCACTCACTAATAAAAACAATTAGGAAGAGACAAATGCAGTTTCTACGGCATTTAAATCGACGTAAAGGACTTAAGAATCGTTACCTCCTTGATACCATTGAAGGCAAACCAGGCTGAGGTACACAGACAAACTTACGTAGAAAACCAGAATAGTTGGTGGACCTGGAAAGACCAGGATAACTCCTCTGTGTGTGTGTGTGTGTGTGTGTGTGTGTGTGTGTGTGTGTATGTGTGTGTGTGTGGATGTGTGGGTGTATGTGTGTTTTTGCGTGAGCGGAAGTTTGATGTATTTTCCCAGATCATTTTGTGGCACTTGTTGACGATGACAGAGATCGTTTATGGATGGTAAAAGTTGGAGCTCGTCAAGACGGAATTTGTAAAAATATGATTGACAGTCACATTGGAGAGAAATGCATGATCATATATGACTACAAATCTTTTCTCACACACACACACACACACATACACACACACACACACACACACACACACACACACACACACACACACACACATAAGCACACACAAGCACGCACACACGTACTCAAACACACTCACACACATGAATCCGCTCTTTCCCCCTCCCTCTCTCTCTCTCTCCCTCTCTCTCTCTCTCTCTCTCTCCCTCTCTCTCTACCTCTCTCCCTCTCTATCTATCTATCTATCTATCTATCTATCTATCTATCTATCTATCTATCTATCTATCTATCTATCTATCTATCTAACTCCCGTGCGGTCACATAAAACAACCACACAGCAGTGCTCACAAACATAGTGGCCTACATACATTCCCTACTCTCCATGTTTTTCTTCATATTCTTAATGGGTGTTTAAATGAGATAATCATTAGGTTACTCTGGAGGGGTTAAAAAGTCCATACATGTGGCGTTTTTCTTACAACTGGATAATCAATAGCAGTCAACCTGTTCAGTATAATAGTGGTTTTATAATGAATAATGAAGGTGAATATCAATTAGGCCCACGGGTATTGAAGTGTGATGGATCTCAGATCCACAAAGAGGTTTTTTAAGTGACAGAATGAATGGAGGCTACTTCTAGGCGGATGTAGTTCGGCAGAACAAAAGGAGGGTACTGTAAGAATTAGTTTAGGGGAAAAATTAATTTCCAAGGGAAGAAGTGAGGAAGACTGAGTCTCAGCTAAGAACGAGATCTGGGGAAATATCTCAGGCATATGGGGCACAGTTGGCTAGTGGTAGAGAAGATGGCCCAGAACAGAGACAATGATTGACGAGTTCTTCTTTGTGTGGTGATGGTACGTTCATAAACCCTAACCATTGCCCGGGGGGGGGCTCTCGTGGCCTAGAGGTTAAGGTGTTCGCCTATCGGGTACGAATCCGGGTAGCAACGGAAAAAGGTTGACCTTTCACCTCCTTTCCTGCTCTCTAGCAATGTTCTGTCTTCTGCTTTCGTCTCCACTTTCTGCCCCCACCCCATTGGCCTTCTGACCCCTTCTGCAGCCTTTCTACAGCTACTCCTTGGTTCCTTACTGCTACTGTCTTTCGGCCACACCCCTCGTCTTCTGGCAGGAAAGATCTAAACCTAGCCTTATCGGATAAAGGTGAAAAATATTGGAAGTCCCGTGTGCAAATTGTGCACGTTAAAAATCCCTTGGTGGTCTAAAATCGATAGGAGTAGGCTTGGACCGCCACCCGTGCAAAATTCAAAACTTCCAACCAACTGAAAATAAATGTTTAGTGTGTCCCGCGCGCTCATATGACCTTATGCAGTTGCAGGCGCTGTAAAACACTTGCCAAAAAACAAAACACAAAAACCCAACCACTCGCTTAACACCAGTTCTGAGGATTCTGCGTTGTAATCTCCAAGACCAAGTTTGGATGAAGCGTTATTTTCTCTGACTTGCTCTTACAGGCACTTACTGACTAACTCACTTTACTGTCGGGTACATAAGACTGCAGTATCTATTCGGAGATGTCTCCGACGGAGATAGACCTGCCAAAATGCTTTGTGTCTGCCTGTAGACCAAGTAAAAAAAATCTGGGGGGTTACAGGGGGGCATGCCATAATTTGATATTTTGCAGTTATATTTGAAATTTTCTTGAAAATAATTGATTTGCAACAGTTTTAGTGGCTATATGTGTGATATGCAGAAAACAATACGCAATGTGACCCTCTAAAGCAGTGCATCTGTGTGCGGGAGTGCGTGTCCCAATAGTTCCTGGGTGCTCGCCGGAGATGTATCCAATATCTTCTTCTGCCACATAGGACGGAGAGTCGTCAACGCTACGTTTATCTGTTTTTAAACCTCTATCCACACAATTCAGATAATTTAGGAGATGGTCTTTATCCATGACATGCAGGTCCAGCGTGGGCTTAGAGGGATATAACATAACATCCCAATAAAATCAGCTTGATACTAATGATACTCAATAAACAGTTTCCATACTCTGAAATCGAGCTCTTGGCTGAGAGGGATATAACATAACATTTCAATAAATTGACCTTGATACTCTACAAATATTCTCCACACTCTGGAATCGAGCTCGGGCTTCCTACGTGTGTTGTTCACGCGCCAAACCGCTACACCACAACCGCCCGAGGCAGCGACAATGTAATGTAATTAAGAAATGTTTTTGCAAAAATTATCAACGAAACGATTCTGGCCACTTTCACTGCTTAAGCTGAGGACAAATTGTGTGGTAGATTTACTCAGTACAGCTCCAGTGTCACTCAGAAATACACCTCGGGCTATCCGATTCTTTTTCGGGAATGTTTTCTTATCTGATCTGTTTGCTCGGCTAGATTTACCCCCTTGTTCTCGCCCACCGCACCAGGTCGCCCCCCCCCTTCAGAAAGATTCTCAGCAGAAAGTCGAACACTGCGGCAATGGACGTATGATTGACTGTGTTATAACGAGAAGACCCAGCGTCCAGGAAGCCGTTGGTCGGCCCCGCTGTGAGCTGGGTACTGCAGGCGCTAGATGTGGCCTCAGATTGCCGGCTACTATATGAATAATCATGACCTGTGGGACGACCTCCGCGGAGCCTTTCAATCAGGGCGCCGCAGGCTCCGGCCTTTTGCCGCTCTATACAATACGCCGATGACGTCCTTCCTCTACCTCTGATTCTTGCTGATGTTGCTGCGTCCTTTTTTCATATATGTAAAAGAGAGAGAGAGAGAGA
>NW_004797275.1:1815549-1819617 GCF_000002075.1 Aplysia californica
AGGTTAGCCTTTGGTTGTTGTTTTTTGTGGGAGGGGGGGTGGTTGTTGTTTTTTGGTTTTGTATTTTATTATACTGAAAAATCTGCCCCCACTTGGAATATATGACCAGTTTACTGTTTGTAAAATAAATCTAGATAAAAGGTATATTCCGGGCAACGGTTTCAATGGAAACGAAGGATAAAGCAAAATGTTAATAAAACAGTGGTGGTAATAACAGTGGTGAAGTTATTAACGTCACAAGCGTATGTATAGCATATGGCGTCTCAAAATAACCACTGTGTCTATTTTCCACCGAGTGAACAAGAAGTTCGTGTTGCGATAAACAATACTTCGGTCTGCATTTCCTTTATTTACCAAAACAACTTGAAAACGAACTCTAGGGCTGTCTTCGGGGGCGAAATAATTTTCCTGGACGGTTGCAATGCTGTAGGTCCCCTCCGGTGGTCTGTTTTGTAGACATAAAATACATTGGATGGAGTGGCAATACACAAAAGTAGGCGCTTTTTAAAAGAATAATTTCATGTAGCAGTTAGACATGTACAAAGCGCCTCCATTGGCCAAGAGATTAAGGTATTCGCCTCTCATTCAAAATTCCCGGGTTCGAATCCGGGTAGCGACGGGAAAAAACTCAAAAAATTCTCTAAAATTGTCTCCTTTCATCTTCTTTCCTGTTCTCTAGCAATGTTCTGTCGTTTGCTTTCGTCTCCAATTTCTGCCCCCATCCCCTCACCTCCTTTGCCCCCTCCTCTGGGCTCCTGACTCTTTCTACAGCCTTTCTACTGCTACTCCTTGGTCCCCTCGTTGTTACTACTGTCTTTCAGCCACACACCTGATTTTCTGGTAGGAAAGATCTACACCTAGCCTTCTTGGACAAGGGCGAAAAATCTTGAATGTCCAGTGTGCAAATTGCGCACGTTAAAGGTCCCTTTTTGGTCTAAAATCGATAAGAGTAGGCTTCAGCCGCCGCCCGGGAAAAATTCAAAATTTCCTACCAACTGAAAATGTTTGGTATGTCCCGCGCACTCATATGACCTTATGCAGTTGCGATCGCCGTAAAACATTTACCAAAAAAAAAGACATGCACAAGGAGGATTTCAAAGAAAATGAGACATGCAATTTGAAAAGGAAGCATCTTTTTCCCGTTTTTGTCCCTTGCCCATCCCTATCAAATCAACGCCATCTGGTTGATATAAATGGTGCACATGAAAGTGTCAGCTATTACGAATATGATTATTGTAACATGTGGGGGATGATATGAGATGGCAGTTATGTAAATAGTTTCGTTGCCTAAGCATGTGATCACACACTGTCGATATTTTGTGTGTATGTGTGTGTGTGTGTGTGTGTGTGTGTGTGTGTGTGTGTGTGTGTGTGTGTGTGTGTGTGTGTTGGTGTGTGTGTGTGTGGGGGGGTTGTTCTTTTCTTGTTTTTGTTTTTGTTTCTGGGTTTGTTTGTTTTTTTGGTTGTTTGTTTTTGTGCATGCTTGGGGGAGGGGGGGGCGGGTCGGGGTGAGGGGTTAATGAACGTTGATCTATCTACCTTCGTCCCGATGTCAAGAGGGACGTGGGCACCCTTTATCCCGTTCCCTACTGGAACCATCTTTTTGTCAACGAATAGTTTCGAAATGGTGAGCACAGTCTCTGCTAAAGTGACTTTGTTAGTGCTCAGCGTAGTCTATCGGGCCAAGACAAGTGTGGGGGGGGGGGGGGGGGCTATGTAGGTAGACAAATGTGAGCCATCGTGGTGAAATCAGGCGCTCGTCAAAATAATAAAATCCGAGAAATTGGCATTTTTCGGCCAGTTTGGAATTCATTTTCGATTTTTTTATTTCTTTTTGGCTCAACACCTTGTATGTCCATTCAAAAACACTTTTATGTGTGGATTTTATGGAAAAACGTTGATTAAAGGCCCACAAAAAATTGTAAATTTGTAGTTTACAATGACTCTTGAGCTATGGAAGTCGCTAAACTTTGGTAGCCATTTTCTCGCTAATTTTACTTCTGAAACCAGGCGACCCCACCTCCTTCAATTGCAAATACTTCCACTTCTATTTAAAATAAATGGATTTTTTTTTCATCAAAAGCAAGACAAATGAACAACCTTAAAGATGATAGCAATAACCCCATATGCCCAAAACTTGACGAGCGCCTGATTCCATTGCGTCGTGACACAAGAGAGTATGTTGATGGTTCTAGTGGCAGGTGGGTGGGATGTAAAGAAACAGTTGGCAAAGAGGTTAAAGATGTTAAAATGCCATACTCATATCCTATACCTTAACATTTTTCCACGATTATTCATTTCTTGTCCTACAAAACATGACGTTGGAAATATTCTTAGATGTTATCCTCGAACCCGAATCTAAAGGGAACTATCAGCACAAAAAAACGTACAAAACCAAAAACAGAAACAAACAAAAAACTGTACATGAAATGATTAGAGAGGCAGAGATAGAGAGAAAGAGAAAAAGAGAGAGAGGGGACGAAAGAGAGAAAGAGAGAGAGGGGTACAGAGAGATGGGTAGAGAGAGAGGTAGCGAGAGAGAGAAAGAGAGAGGTAGAGAGAGAGATAGAGAGAGAGAGAGAGAGAGAGAGAGAGAGAGAGAGAGAGAGAGAGAGAGACACAGAGA
This sequence comes from Aplysia californica, assembly GCF_000002075.1. Lineage (NCBI taxonomy): Eukaryota > Metazoa > Mollusca > Gastropoda > Aplysiida > Aplysiidae > Aplysia > Aplysia californica. The sequence goes on from NW_004797275.1 coordinate 1,818,176, forward strand.
GAGAGGGGGCCAAACTCTTATGTTTATTTGAGAGCGGACGAGAAGGGTAAAACATGTCTGGCCCTAGCCCACTTTTCTTTCCCCCCGTCCTCTGTGCTCTGTGGCCAAGCCTCATACCAGGAATGCTCTACATCCCCTAGCCCATCATCCTCGTTTCATCACGTAACCGCTAGAATAACGCCGCCAAAAGCATATTAATTCCTCCCCATGTGGGGAAACACCGTTGTCCTAAAGCAGCTCCGGGTACAATGTCAGCTTTTCGCTCTAAACAATAGATTTCCCAATCGAACTCCAATTTAGAATGTCCCTTTTTCGGCCTCTCATGGGAGAGTGGCAGATCTCACGAACGACCAAATAATTCCCGTGCAGATGATTTCACTCTCTCATTTCTTTTTGCTCAAGTGAATTGCAGACTCGCAGAAAGCGAGAACCCCCTAGTGATGATATGTGGCCTTTTTCTCGTAATAGACGGCTCTTTGCTCCATTTTCTCTCCTTCTTTTTACAATATCATCATGCTTATTTCACCGCCAACAAAATTGTTATGGGAGAAATTCGGCTTCCAAGAATAACATACAGGCGTCTGTTGTGTGGCGGTAAGGCGTTATGCTGCCGCACACAGGAGACCCGAGTTCGATTCCCGAGTTAATAGGTTTTTTTTTTAAAGGATAGTGTCTCAGTCTTTCTGCTGGAACGTTGTATCTCTTTCAACTCAAGTTGGCCCTGGCAGGCAAGGTCGGAAGCCTGTCTTGTAATTGATTGGGGGGGTATCGATTATCGATATGGGGGTATAAAAACACCTTCTCAAACATTATATAAATAAGATAAGAAAAGATAAGGTAAGATAAGATAAGGTAAGATAAGATAAGGTAAGATAAGATAATACTTTATTGTCCAAGAGGGAAATTTTTCTTGATTCCACAGAACCGTAAAAACACAAGCAGGTATACATGAAAATATAAGTATGTATTACTCTCATTAAAGTTCAATACGAAAAGAAAAATAAAGCTGATATATGTTCTTATCACATCAGATGCATCATTCAACCACATGCAGGAATTTCATTACAGGACTAACATACCGAAGTCTCAGGAGTGATTTCTTGTTTAAATTCCAGAAGAATGGAAAAGGGTACCACGTTTGTAGTATCTAATGTTTTTTCTTTAATTCACACAACAGTTTGAAAACAGTATCATTAAATTTAGTACACGTTTTTCTAACGTCTGACATTCGAGCCAAATGTAGATATCTTTAACCATTTCACTAACAGGTTTGAGAACGTCTTATGCTCTTTTACAAAATAAAGAAGCAGGCTTTGGGGTAAAAGTACATGTCTGTGTTTCATCGTTGCGAAATAAGGCGTTCGCAAAAATAATGAAATCAAAGCAACTGACATTTTGTCCGCCCAGTGGGCATTTCCTTATTGATTTCTGATTGATATTTT
>NW_004797275.1:1820243-1821539 GCF_000002075.1 Aplysia californica
ACAGACAGACAGACAGACAGACAGACAGACAGACAGACAGACAGACAGACAGACAAAGGGGACGGGTGTAGAGCACAAATAAAAGTCTTCCTCAAAAGTTGAAGGTCTGAACGTTATTTTTTACTGGCTTTTACTTTCACATCTTCTGTCCTCTTAAAGGTACGAAGGGGAGATGTAAATTGCTGTCGAACATGGACCCGTCGTACTGGGTTGGGTTTTTTTTCGGTATCATCATAGTGTGCCCTTGGAAGGTCTCATTGACCCCATCGATATATTTATCTTTACTTGGTCTCCCTTTGGCCTTGAAACCATCAAATCGCATGACGTTGTAGGCTTTTGGTAGCCGTAGCTGGAGACTCATTCCCGTGAAGTGTTGTTACTTCCGGTGGTAAATGAGCCAAGCGTTTAAAATAAGAAAGGGGTGGCCCTGGGAGGAGTGAGGGCTAGACCTGACTGTCAGGAAGCGATAGCCAGGAGAGATAAGAAAATATACAATTCCCCTGTCGACGAGACGAGGTTTTGAGGAAAATCTTGCCCGCATGCGTGTGTTCATGTAGGCCTTCATGTATCTGTTTGCTGGAAGAAAAGTGCGGCATGGTGGGAAAAAGAGGGGGGGTGGAGAATCAAAACAAAAGTGACCGCCAGCAGCCGGGGAGAGATGAATTGACGTATAAGTGAAAGGGGAAAAAACTAGAAGAAAGAGCAGAAATATGATCGAAGGGAAATTGAACAAAATGAAAGAGGAAAATATGGATGGGCGGAAGTATTCAGGAAGAATAAGAGTTCGAGAGAGTGTGGCAGAGAGAGAGAGAGAGAGAGAGAGAGAGAGAGGTGGGGGGGGATAACGGACGATGGGAGAGAGTAATTGGCGTCGGTGGCCTAGTGGTTTGGCTCTCAAACTCGCAAACGTAAGGTTGTGGGTTCGAATTCCATCAGGGGCCCGACGTTGTGTCCTTGGGAAAGGCACCTTACACGAGGTTTCCTCACTTCACCCAGGTGGGAATGGGTACCCAGCTATAGATAGTGATAGGTCTTGTCAGTTTGTTTGTGTTTGAGTGTTTAATCAGCTGCTTGCACTGTATGCTTCCCGGGAAGCTGAGAGTGTTTCTAAGTATTCTATGGTCTGTCGGGGTAATAATAATTACTATAGCGTGTAAAACGCATAGATTTTGATGTCGAGCGGGAATATGCGCTATACAAATGTAATGCAGTAGTAGTAGTAGTAGTAGTAGTAGTAGTAGTAGTAGTAGTAGTAGTAGTAGTAGTAGTAGTAGTAGTAGTAGTAGTAGTAGTAGT
>NW_004797275.1:1822347-1826185 GCF_000002075.1 Aplysia californica
TCTCTCTCTCTCTCTCTCTCTCTCTCTCTCTCACGCACTATCTTACACTCTCAGCCTCCCCTCTCTCCCCCAATCTCTCTCACTCTCTCTCTCTCTCTCTCTCCTTCTCTCTCTCTCTCTCTCTCTCTCTCTTTCTTTCTCTCTCCTTCTGTCCCAACCTTCTCAACAGCTCTATCCATGCAGCAATCAACCGGAGTCGACAAGTACTGAAACGGAAAAAAGTTGAAGAGCTGCTTTTTTAGGTCAATTCAGGCATGCTTAATCATATAGTTCATCGAGATGAGACTAATCTGGATACTCAAACCAGTGTCGGAAAGTGGCGAGACCCAGGGTGGAAAGGAAACTCCCATGAAACCCCTTATTACGATTGGTCAATTTGTGTAGTGCAGAAAGGTTGGCACCAAAGATATCTTAAGGTTATCTAGATCATCATTGTCCATTTATCACTTAGAGCTAAGCGAAAAGAAGAGAAAATTAGGAAACTCGTGGTGGGTCGCTTTTGGTAGACAATAAAGGTACACGATTTGTGACAATGTCGTTTGCCATTGCAGTACACAGTTATTTGTTTGTTTGTTGTTTGGTTGCTGTTGCTTTTTGTGTTATTGTTGTTGTTGTTGTTGTTGTTGTTGTTGTTGTTGTTGTTTTTTGTTTTGTTTTTGTTTGGGGTTTTCTTGCTTTGTAGTTGTTGTGGGGTTGTTGTTGTTTTGTTGTTGTTGTTTGTTTGTTTTTTTGGGGGGTGTCGGTTGTTTGTTTTGTTTGTTTGTTTGTTTGTTTTGTTTTGTTTGTTTGTTTGTTTGTTTGATTTTTTTGCACGTGCTTTTTCGTGTTTTGCGCATTCCAATATGAGTCTCCCAATGCCGCGTATGTTGTCTGCCGTACTTTTGGATGTACAATATAATATACTACTATTTCCACTCAAATACTGTGCAGGGCAGTAAGCAAGTTCAGAGAAAACATCGACAGCGTGATGAAATCACATGGGACACACTGTGCTGGCTTATCCCACTCACATAGATGTAAGCAATACAAATTCTCTATTCTGGGTTCCCACACAGTAGCACCCCTTTGAATATTTATCTTCCTGCCCCATTCTTTCTCTTTTTTTCTTCCTTCTTTCTGTCTCTGTCTCTCTCTCTCTCTCTCTATCTATCTCTCTTTCTCTTTCTCTCTCTGTCTCTCTTCCTCTCTCCCTCCTCTCTCTCTCCCTCACTCTCTCTCATTTTTTTTTCTCTGAACTATGATTAGTCATGACGGAACTGACCTCAAAAAGCAGCTTTTGATACAATTGACCATCATATTTTATTGAAGCGATCGGAACTGTGTTTTGGGATAGCCAGGCCTGCCCATGGCTAGTCTTGTTCTTAACTATCAAATCGATACCAATCTGTTGTTATTACATGGCTTAGGTCATCAAGTCATGCTCTTATGTATGGGGTCCCTCAAGGCTCGCTCCTTGGTCCAATTTTGTTCACCTTCTATATTCAACCACTTGTCAAGGAATTACTTAAATGTGACTTAAAGTATCATTTGTGTGATGACGATGCTAAAATTCATGGTTTAACAATGTCTATCAACTTAGATAAACGTGTCCAACGTGTTGAAAATTGTATTCCCTCGGTGAAAAACTGGAAGAACCAAAAAAAAATAGATGTTGAAAGATGATGAAACAAAAGTCATTCTGGCAGGCAGGTCAGTCTGTTAATTAGGTTGACCACGATCATATGAAAATTGGTGATGCAAAAAAAATGCAGTTCTAAGAAAATTTAAGAACCTTGGCATCTGTTTTGATTCCAGTTTGTCAATGTCGACTGAGGTATATCATCTGAGCAAGTGCATGTATTTCGAGATAAGAAAATCAGTAAAATACGTCACCTAATCAATACTGAGATCATGTATACTGCTTTGTTGTCAAATAGCTTAGTTCTGTCAATCAAAAGTTGATTATTGTAAATCCTTATAACTAAGAATATCACTGGAGAAAGTTAAAATAATTTAATCTGCCCGATAACAATGCTGCACATTTAGTTTTACAAGGAAGGAAGCGAGACTCTGCTTCACCTCTTTTACGGACACGACTCTGGTTTCCTGTTCTGAATATTATGTACAAATTGGCCACTCTATGATTTCACAATGCTTGAAGGACAATGCACAATCATATTTATCAAATCTGTTGGAAGTGAGGGTTGTTTTTGTTGAAACTGAACATTCTATTTTACTGTTAAAGGTCATGAGCTTGCGTAATAAATTTATTCTACCTTCTACGAAACTTAAATCAATAGGTGAAAAGGCTTTTGAATATCAAGGCCACGAGATCGGGAACGCTTTGCCCAATAATTTAAGAGATAAAAAAATCCTTTAATTCGTTCAAATATAACCTAAAGTCATTAATTTCTGTTTATAAATTGATGATACATTTAGAGTGGAATTTCCTTGCGGTCAGAACAGAGTGTACTGTGTATATGTTACTGTTGTATTGTAAAGTGCTCAGAGCCTGTGCGCTTATTTTTTTTATTATTATTATTATTATTATTATTATTATTATTATTATTATTATTACTATTATTATTATTATTATTATTATTATTATTATTATTATTATTATTATTATCTTCATTATTATTGTTATATTTTTATGTTATTATTATTACTATTATTATTATTATTATTATTATTATTATTATTATTACTATTTTACTAAGGACTAGAATCATCGAATTTCTTTTACAAAATACGAAAATCGCGAGATCAAATGGATCGCAGAAAGAAGAGGGGAAACGTTACTAACGAAAACAAAATAAAACAACAAACAGACAAACAAACAAACAAACAAACAAACAAAATAAAGGGCGTGGAGTATTTTTGAATGTAAAATCTGTCGTGGCATTCTCCAAGAGAACAAAAAATAAACCCCATTAAACTGAGCTGTTGCTCGTCGGCAATCTTGACATCTGGTGATCACCCCAGAAACAGAAAGAATACTAGACCTTTTGTTGATTGTCAACCATGAATGAACAAAGACAATTCGAAAAACATGTGTGTTTTTAGGTAACAGTTTTGTTTCATTTACTTTGCTTCCAAACATGTTCTAAATCTGTCTTACAGCGTGGAACTGGGACAATGAAGATTGAGATTCCATTCTACACACTTTTTTTCAAAAAGTGCCATCAACTCAAATAAGTGATGTAAGTGCCGACGATTAGAGGCATCATCACTATAGAGTACCATACAACGAGAAGAAGGAGGAGAAATAAGTAAGATAGATGTTTAATTGGAAAGAAAGAGCAAACCACACCAGAGCACCCTCCAACCACCCACAATAACACTCGTTTAAGATTAGAATCAGAGTAGTCTCCATAATGCTGCTCCAAGTAGGATGCAAATTGAACCAATAACAACTCACCGCTAAGTTACAGTTTAAATAATCCTCATAAAAGTAAATCGAAAAAGAGGTTAAACTCGATGCTCAGCAAATAAAAAAAAATATGTCTGCCAGACGACTCCCAAATATCAACAGGGAACTCAGAGGGACCTGGGACAGAGAAAGAAAAAGGCGTATGGTCACGTTAGTAAATGAAGAATTATGCCTTGCCATGCGTTGCAGTTCGCTTCGTAAGGGCAATAATAACAAGTCTTAACATTGATGGACTGTAGAAGATCAACAGCTAGTTCTCTGAGCGTCAGTTTTAGTGACGTCACAAAAGGTCTGGGTTTTTTGGCACCGTGTTATGACTGACTAGCACTGGGGACGGAGAGCAAACGTTGAATTAGCATTCTGGGACTAGGAGTCACGGAGGTCAACGTTTCTCTTCCTTCCCTCCTCCTCCCCCCCCCCCCCCCC
>NW_004797275.1:1831285-1834239 GCF_000002075.1 Aplysia californica
TGAGTTCGATTCTCGAAAGAGGAGAGCATTTATTTTATCAAGCATCTCTATATTTTTTGTCAGATGCTGCATCCCTCTCAGCCTGGGGTGGCCCTGAAAAGACAAGCTCGGAAGATCGCATCTTGAATAATCTGAATTGTGTGGTTGGAGATGGAAGGGGGGGGGGGGGTAAAAGCACCTACTTTAAGAAAAGCACACAAAAAACACCTCTTTACAATGCTAGCTACCTGCATTAGCTGAGACGTAGATGTATGTTTCTCTCTCCAGCTGGTTGAGGAAGAAGATAGGGAGGCAGAGGCCAGTACTGCTGTGGAGAGGATGATGCTTTTGGGAATACCAAAAAGAAGCGGAAAATCTGGCATCTTTGCAGGAAAGAACAGAAGAACGTTCAACCAGATATGCACTGGCATAATCAGTGGAAATACCCTCGGTGACATTTTGGAGAGAGCAACGGAGCGACAATGGACATGTCCTGAATGCAGGGATGTTGCTTTCTGAAACAATGAACAATGAGCTTAGACTCGGACCCCGGGGGGGGGGGGGGGGGGGGGGGGGGGAGTGGCATTAAAGTGAAAAGAGAGAAGTAGGACAACAGGGAACATGGCGAACAAGACTCAGTAAGGGGTGTCAGTTTTTGACTTTTTGCACCTCAAGTGGATTTTATCACAGCAGAACGTTCAAAACGTTATGAACAGACGAGAAAAGATCCATGTTAAGTACATTACAGTTTTCGATAAAACAGTTCTCTTTTTCTCTCTTCTTAAAACATTTACTTTATAAGCTTAATGCGTAGGTGTACAGATGTAACGCCCCTATCAACACTATTCGGTTATGTAAGAAGAGGGTTAACCTCAGACGTTTAAGTCTGTCTCCGATAGAACCGAGTCAAATGGACTAGAATGCCCTGAAAACTCCATAGAACAAGTTCAAGAACGCTCACTTCCAGGTTTGAAACAGGGTCTTCCGCTTCGTGTGCATGCGTTTGTGTTTATGTGTGTATGTATATGTGTGTGTGTTTGTATGTGCGCATGTGTTATCATTATCATTATTATCATTCATCAACTCCTTGATGTATCCAGTGGTGTCGTCTAACTCTGTACATTTTGCACATAATTTGTGACTAGTAAAACACACTGTAAAATTTATAGGAAAAAAATCAAATGTTTCTAAAGATATTGAAAAATATTTCTCCTTTCTTCAACATGTTCAATAGAACCAAGCAAAAAGAAAAGATGAAAAGGAAAACAAACAAAAAATATCCAGGAAAATGAACAATTTAGAAAATCAAAACAAACAAAAACAAAAAAACCAAAAAAACAGTCATACCTTAAGCTATATGTAATGAAATACCCATATACCAGGAAATACGAGGGAAATAAGCAAGTTTCTCATATTATTGATTTTTACCTGCCACATGCATTTCTCTGCGTAATAAAAATGAGGAAAAAACCTGCCATCCTTAATAGCCAATGATTTAATGGGATATATATGGTTTCTGCCTCTTGGTTATAATTTGCCTGGCTAATTCCAGACATTTGAATAGCGCCCGATCGTTCTGGTTTGGTTAGGTAGACTCGTAAGAAATCAGTCAATAGAGAGAACATTTCCATATATACGAGAGCTTTTTGGAAACAGACACACGCACATGTGCACAAATATTATATACACACGAACATACACACAAACTTAAACATACTCATAACACACACATAGATACACAAATATGCCGATATGCATAGACACGGACACATACACACGAGAGCACACACACACACACACACACACACACACACACACACACAAACACACACACACACACACACACACACACACACACACACACACACACACACACACACATACACACATACACACATGCAATGAAAACAAACATAATTGTCTTATATTAAAATATTAATAGATTATTTATTTGTCTTCATTTGTGTGTGTGTGTGTGTGTGTGTGTTTTTAAACATACTTTAAAAAGTAGTAATGTTTGTGTGCTGATTTCTGTGTGCAGTTTGAGGTGTCAATTGGAATAAATGGCGTTAAGCTTTTGGGTGCATATGGTTTCTTTCAAGGACAAGCGGGCTAACCCAGATTTTTGGGGGTTTCCAGAAATCTTGATCTACACCAAAAGTGTTCATTGCCCTACATATAGGAGAAGTATGGTTTTATTGGTCTATATATTTGTTTGGTTGTAGAGAAAACTCTCCGTGTCTTTTAAAGAAACCGAACAATGGGCAAAAACTATATCTTCGGTTTTCTTTTGGGATAGCCCCCTTGTGCTTAAAAGCGACCATATACACGACTCTGTGCTGCCCCGGTGATTTTTGCTTTTTCAAAGTAAGTGCTTTAACGCCTCCATCGACACATTTTAGGTCATTTAGTAGGCGGGCTTCCGAACTAAATGCTGTCAGGGCTAACCCGTGTGAGATGGATACAACATCCCAGCAGAAATACCAAGATACTCGATCAAATTTCTCCCCTTTACAGAATCGAAGTGAGAGCTTGTGCTCGCCACAACAAGGTCTATAGCCACTCTACCCCAGACGCCGGTTATCATGGGTATTTCATAGCGTATTACAACTTTTAAAACAACGACAACAACAACAACAACTACAACAACAACAATAAAAACAACAACAACAACAATAACTACAACAGCAACAATAACAACAACAATAACAACAACAATAACAACAACAATAACAACAACAACAACAACAACAATAACAACAACAACAACACCAACAACAACAACAACAACTACCACAACAACCTAATGAATTTTAAAAAGGATGTATAGTACTTGAAGAATCCCACGTGGGCCGCTCGCTGGCTAAAACACATCGGCAGAGACATATTATTGTGTAGTTGTTGGGACAAATAGACATAAGGGTCTCGAACATCTATTATTATTATTGTTATTATAATATTATTATTATTATTAT
>NW_004797275.1:1835682-1842456 GCF_000002075.1 Aplysia californica
CAGTTTGCTGTCTCTGTCTCAAAAAAGTAATTTGTCGACTAGTTTACTGTAATTCATTTATTGCAGTAATTCAGCGTTGGCACCAGAAGGGATGTGTGTCATTTTGGGATCAAATAAAGAAACTCTTTTGTTGCTATTTCTTAAATTACTGACTCAAGAATTTTTTATTTTTTTTTAAATGTCGTTTGTTCGCTGATGTGTGCCAAGCGAAGTTCCGTGCCAAATGGCAAATTAATAATGAGCGAGAATGTTTTCACCGCGGACAGACGAACGTGAACAAGCTCTAGACGTAAGCATGTACCTTGTGACCCCTCTGTCGTCTGGGGTTGTTTGTTTGTTTTTTGTTTTGTTTTTTGTTTCGAGGTTTTTTTTTGTTAGGTTTTTTTCATCAATCTACAATCACCCGCAAGATGTTTAAATGTCTGAGGCCCAGAAAATGTCTTTTTTAAAGTTTTGTTTTATTTTTTCATGAGAGGGGAACACACCAGTTTCATTAATATAACAATTTTACCCACTTTCTGTGTCTTTTGTTGAGTTTTTAACATTTAGAATTTTATTTTTGATAAAATATTTTGTGAACACGTTGAACGGATTTCACATAATATAAACAGACTGTAATTACTAAGGCAAAATAAAATCAGAATTTTGGGCTAAGTACTTCCGAACAGGTCGCCCTAATCATATTGAATGGAGCCGAGAGAAACGAACTTTGCGACATTATGTTTGTGAACGTCTTGCATCATATTATTACCTAACTTTATATCGTTCCATCTAGAAATGTTCCCTTGTGGTAAGCAATTGATGCCTTTTGTTATTGATTTCTAGTCATGCTACATAATCAGCCAAAGCGTTACTAAGCGCGCAAGAGTAACAAACACTGATTAATAGAGCGAAAAAACGGAAGTCTTAGAGGATCATTATATTTATTCTTTCGTCTCGCAACCGTATTTCTCTGGCCAACGTTTCCTGCCTTCACGGGTATAGATTAAGGCGGATATTATGCTCAGGTCGATGACTTCAAAAAGCTGATTATATCCATGATTATGTGTAATAATATTATTCAACTTTTTAAATCACCGCTTCCTGTTGTTCCTTGCTTTCGTCTCTCTTCCTCATTCTTTTGCTTTCAAAACATGTTTTGACAACGTTTGTTTTAAACGAATGAATTGGGTAGGCGGGTGGCTGGCGGGTGCTCTGGTGTGGTTTGCTCCTTCTTTCGTATAGCATATCTGCTATCGTCTTGATCTCTCTTCCTTCTTTTTTGTTTTGTTGTTTTTGTTACTTTTGTAACACCTCTAATCTTCGGCGGGGGCTCTCGAGGCCTAAAGGTTAAGGTGTTCGCCTCTCATTCAAAGGTCCCGGGTTCGAATCCGGGTAGCGACCGAAAAAAAAGTTTCTTCTCTGAAATTGTCTCCTTTCACCTTCTTTCCAGCTCTCTTACAATGTTCTGTCGTCTGATTCCGTCTTCGCTTTCTGCCCCACCTCTGGGCCCCGGACGCTTTCAGCAGCCTTTCTATTCCTTCTTACTGCCGTCTTTCAGCCACACCCCTGATCTTCCGGTAGGAAAGATCTATACCTAGCCTTCTCGGACAAAGGCGAAAATTTTCGAAGGTCCAGTGTTGCGCAGGTTAAAGATCCCTTGGTGGTCCAAAATCGATAAGAGTAGGCTTCGGCCGCCACCCGGGCAAAATTCCAAATTTCCTACCAAACTGAAAAATGTTTAGCGTGTCCCGCGCGCTCATATGACCTTATGCAGTTGCGAGCGCCGTAAAACACTTACCCCCAAAAAATAATAATAATCTTCGGCACTTATCTGACCTTATTGTGTTGCAAGTGCCGTAAAAATCTTACTAAATATAAAACTAAACTAACTGGATGACGGTGATTTTTGACAGTATTAACATTAATCCTCCTTTTCTAAAAGATCCCAGAAGAAATTCTGCGCTCTCTCTATTGTTACGCTTTCGGACTTCCGTCACGGGAAGATAACCGATATTCATCAGACGATAAACAACAGAAGCAACAGATTCCCTCAAGCGATACACAGAATAAGTAATCTGAGTTATCATTAATTTGAAGGCGCCGTAGGAAAGCTCAAACTTGATGTTTTAGAAACAAGTCCGGAAATATCTTCATTCAAACGCCAAATTTGCTTCGTTATTATCGCTATCCAATATCACTAAACAAAGATGTAAGTATAGAATTTCAAAAATACATGTAAGTAAGCCAGTGATTTACTTGCATTGTATATAATAAACAGTTTCATAGACATCTGCTTTTTGTGAGAGTTGTGTGGAACTTGGCATTGCTTGTACGTGTTTGTGTTTGTGTTTGTGTTTGTGTATGTGTGTGTGTGTGTGTGTGTGTGTGTGTGTGTGTGTGTGTGTGTGTGTGTGCGTGTGTGTTTGCTTGTCTATGTGTATGTATGAGTGTATAATATGTGTGTATTTGCGTGTGTATTTAGGAGGGGGGAGGGGATGGGGGGAACTATCTAAAACATAAAAAATGGGAAGGGAAAGGAACATATGTATTTAATCAGAACACAATTAGTAATCTTTACTATGTGAAAAAAACTACTCTTTTTGCTTTTGAGGAAAAGCTGTACTAAATGTCAATAAACTTCACTAAACTTGTCCTTTGCTGATTTTACAACTATACTAGTTCTTTTAACGTTTCAGATACCTCAGCTATTCCGACTTGCAAAGTAAAACAAAGTCTTGATGTGAACTAACCTTAAAAAAACAACTTTTATCCCGCCGGTCTCGGTGTTGAGCCCACAGCGTCTGCGTTGCTATTTGCAAAGCTTCTTTTCATAGACTTAGTTCTGACATCAGTACATTGAAGGGTGCAATAATATTTGTAGCTAAGTAAAAAATTATTTAGAGAAGATAATTACTTATTGTGAATGTATTGGGAGATAAGATAAGATAAGATAATACTTTATCATCCCAGAGTGAAATTCTTTTCTAGGCTGTAGAGGACCGTAAAAACACATTCAGGTATACATAAGAAATTTAAATTATATATGAATCTCATTAAAATTCAATATGAAAATAGAAGTAAAGCGGACGAAATGACATTCACATCAGATGCATCATTTCAGCCACATGTAGGAATTTAATTACAAGACCTTTGGAGATCTGTAAGAGCCTTGTCGCCACTGAGCAGCGCCGGAAGAGTGAGACAGATAGGTAGAGAGAGAGAGAGAGAGAGAGAGAGAGAGAGAGAGAGAGAGAGAGAGAGAGAGAGAGAGAGAGAGAGAGAGAGAAAGGGAGATAGAGAAAGGGAGGGAGAGAGAGATAGAGAAAGGGAGGGAGAGAGAGACAGAGAGAGGGGGGGTGAAAGTGAGGGAGGGAGAGAGAGAGAAAGGGAGAGAGAAAGAAAGAAAGAGAGAGAGGGCGGGGGTGAAAGAGAGAAAGAGGGAGAGAGAGAGAGAGGGGGGGATGAAAGAGAGAGAGAGAGAGGGGGGGGGAGATATCATTATCGAATTTTAATGTGAGAGTCATATGAAATGTACTTTTTATTCTGTTTATTTTGATGAAAAATGAAACAACCAACAAACAAAGAAAAGCTACATTAATGACATGAGAGGTGCACCACCAGAGATCAGATGGATACACGGGAAGAGGCAGGCCCAGGGATAGAGGGAATCAAGGAAATATTAGATAAAAACAATGTACCCATTCAAACAGGCGGTACAACACACAGGAGAAAGACTTAAAGACTTTTCTTCTCGCCGACAACGTAGGGTAATAGAGGACGAAAAAAGTAAAAGGTGAACCAGGAGAAATATAATAACTATACAAATCAACTGAAAAAGCCTCTTCCTTTTAGCAAAATGGAATCTTAATGACTTTCCACTATTCTCCTTTTCTCAGTCGTTATTAGCAAAGAGTACAAAAATCAAAATGTCACCCCCACATACAAAAGAGTGTCTTTGGTGGACTTGTAAGGAGACGTTATGATGCAGATAAGACATCCATTGATATCTATTGTTTTTAGCGATTTTGCCAGACTAGACATACTCTTTGTGCCGGGTGATCCTCATCCGTAAAGAGAAAGTAGACAGACAATAAGCGCTTTGTTATCTTTGGACTGACGTAAAACTAATGGACTGTGTTTCTTTTGAACGCGTGAGCGACACATCTTCCCTTGTCGTCTCTCCGCCATTTGCAGAAGTCGGCTCTAATCCCTGTCTGCGAGAGGATCAGTTTGTCGATAACACATTAATCTTGCTCGATCAAGAGCACTTTCAGCTTTTACTAATGAGAAATGAGTCTCGGCACAAAAAAGGTCATAATTTCAATATAATGCAGGGAAGAAGCAAGACCGATAGACAGAACAGAAAAGAAAAAGAACCTACAGTGGCGCCCTCCAGCTGTACCATCACCAAGAACAGGAGAAGGTGTGTGTGACAGACCACGTTATGTTATACAGCTTTCTGACATTTACTGTAAAGTCTAAATTGTTCAAAACGACTACTATTGTTGTGGAGAAAAAGTGGTTGACGTAGACGGTAGACGATTTTGACAGTTTCGTTATACAGTATAACACGGATAGATTGAATTCGTCGGGCCCCGCCTCGGTAGTTCGACGGATATCTTACAAAAGATAGAACAAAAATATAAGAAAGAAAAAAACGGACGGCAGGCACAGTTTGACAGATGCGTGATTCTGAGTCTGCTGTGCTCGACCTATCCGTGTTATACTGTAATTTCATTTAACTGAGATTTGACAAGCGGAAAATGGTTGTTAATATGTATATATTTATACACGGGGAGAGAGAGGGGGGAGAGAGAGAGAGAGAGAAACAGAGAGAGAGAAAGAGAGAGAGAAAGAGAGAGAGAGAGAGAAAGAGAAAGAGAGAGAGAAAGAGAGAGAGGGAGAGAGTGGGGGGGAAAGAGAGAAAGAGAGAGAGAGAGAGAGAGAGAGAGAGAGAGAGAGAGAGAGAGAGAGAGAGAGAGAGAGAGAGAGAGAGAGAGAGAACAGTATTTCTTTTTCGTTGAAACCTCTTCCAAGCCCGTTCATTTTTACCACAGCAGTGAAAATCCAAGAGCTGTCCGGATACTTCCTCGTTCCCTTAATGTGTTGTCACGGTAAATGAGGCAGACATAATCTAGCTACTCTAGACAGACTGCGCCTCGTCAATAGAATAACACCTCAAGGATTAGCTCCATCAATGCTGACGCTTGAACGGCGAGTCTAGAGCATACAGACAGAATGGGCAGGGAAGCAAAGAAACTTGAGTCATCAAACAAAGGTTCGCGTAATCAACGACTTTTTATAACTTAATTAAGGTTGGGCAGCCGCCAAACTTTTCCAAATTTCGAGTAGTGTTTTTTTTTTCAACTTCTCTCATTATTTGTGTATTTGTGTTATTAACTTTGTCATTTTTTATCAACACATTTCCTTTCGATTTATTATCTGCAAGACTTCATTTCTTCCGCTGCAGTTGCAGATTTGAGGATTTGATAACGACACAAAGGAAATAGTCATAAAAACAACCTTGCACTAGCCATCAATCACGCATTAACACACACAAACATACTCTAATACAAACACACCCGCACTCTCACACACACACACACACACACACACACATACACACACACAAACACACACACACACACACACACACACACACACACACACACACACTCACTCACACACGAGTACTTAACAAATACTCGGACTCGCACTTGCACCCCCAACACTGTGGTCTATTAAGCCGAGAAGTTACCAGACCAAGGACAATTTTACCGTCTTTTTTTATCCCTACCTACGTCTATGTAAAGTAGTATTCCATACGTATGTTGCTTTTATCTCTTTATTATAATTCAATTTGTGAGTCTCAGTTCTTTGTAGTACATCTTACGCACGATCATGTACCAAAATCTTATTAACCTTATCCGTACGTCGTATTTTACTACCGAATCCATACAACGTGGGGAACTCTGTGCCACCACTTTCCAAAGAGGAAATTTGCTCGTTAATCCCATCCGTACGCTTTGCATAGCATTCTGCCAAAATGATTTTTATTAGTAATACTGAAAGTTTCAAAGAGAGCTTCGTACTAGAAGTCTTCTAAAATGTGAAGAATACAACCCGGGGGAACGAAATGACCACAGGGCGTACGGGTAGGGTTAAACCCTTTTGTTGAGTATTATACATTAAACATTGATACCAAAATTTTAAAAATAGAGTGGTGGAGTTGGAGGGGGGGGGTTATGGGTGGGAGGGTAGTACTGCAAGGGAGGGAGAGAGGGAGGTGGTGGGAAAGTTTTGTTGGTGCGAGGATAATGGTGGGGTACGTAGTGATAATAAGGTAGGGGGAGGGGGGGTATACATACTAGTGACTAGGACTGTCCTCTCCGTGAGGTTTGTTGGCCGGTGTGATTTGTGCCGCACGTGACTTGACAGTGAGGGCTGGGGATGACTTGTATGTCGTTGGGACAGAGGAAAGAGGTGCTACTGTGCTGGAGATCTATTATACATACAGACACATACATACACACACACGCGCGCGCGCGCACACATACACACACACGCGCGCGCACACACATACATCGAACACACACACACACATATACACACACATACACACATACACACATACACACACACACATACATACATACATACATACATACATACATACATACATACATACATACATACATACATACATAAATACATACATACATACATACATACATACATACATACATACATACATACATACATACATACATACATACATACATACATACACAC
>NW_004797275.1:1845161-1846301 GCF_000002075.1 Aplysia californica
AACACACACACACACACACACACACACACACACACACACACACACACACATACACACACACAAACCCCATAACCCCACAATATATTATCCCACAAGTACGGCTTGCCAAGCGCCAACTCTGCACCCATTACTCCCCACAGAACGAGCGGGAAATTGTGAGCACAACCCTCCCCAGATACCCTCATCACACACACCTCGTTTCATCCCCTTTTAAGCTTCCATTTTCCTTCCAGAAATTTATAGAAGGAGTTCCTAAATAGCTTTCTCCTCGGAAGAACCCACCACCTCCACCCTCCCCTCCCCGCTCTCCACTCTCCTCCCTCCTCTTCGCGCGGTCTGCGTCACAGGTTTGTCTGCGACAGATATGGTGGTGTGACGTCATGTTCCTGACACGGTTCGGGAACGGGAATAGGGCTAAGAGAAGAAGGAAATCAGGTTTTTTCACAACAGTTCCCGGGGATGCGTCACTCGGTGTTGAGCTAATGCCGTGGCCGCTTTTGACCTGACGCGGCCTTATCATTCTATGCAGAGTGGTTTTTAGGGGGTGTGTGTGTCTGGGTTGGGAGGGGGGAGCTGAGAAAAGAAGGGAGAGGAGAGGGGAAAAAAGGGGTGGGGGGGGCGGATCATTTTGGGGAAGGCCAATCATCTGTCCACGACGGATAAATATAACAGAGTGGCGTCACGTTTCCGATACCGTTCAGGAATGGGCCAAGAAAAGGATGGAATTAGATCTTTGATTTAGCGTGATTTTTTCGACACTTGCAAGACGTACAGATCATGTAAGTGCCGATGTTAAGAGGTGTTGCTAGAAGAGAGTAATTTACAGTGAACAGAAGAGGGGGTGGGGTTATAAATGGTAGATGTTTGATAGAAGGAAGGAGCTAACCATACTAGGGCTTCCGCCAACCACCCAGAATTAGATCTTTTTCAACAATGCCCGGGATATGTCAAATGGGACTTCTCTCGAATTTAATCAAAATTGGATGAAAAATGGTGGAGTTTATTTTTGTAAAAGTGTACAAAAACTGTCTTTTGAGAAAACGAGCGATACAGAAAAATAAAAGATTGACTTTATGGGGGTATGGTGGTGACTGACATGCCTGTATGTTAAAAAATACGGCTTTGGTTTGGGAGGGGGGG
>NW_004797275.1:1850883-1865650 GCF_000002075.1 Aplysia californica
TTTTTGTCTTTTCCTCGTACTCTCAATCAGTCTCTCTGATCAACTTTTCTGAAGCAGTTTTTGTGTCTTTGAGATTTTTCTTCTTTCGGTTACAGTCCGGTTTCCCAATTCTAAGACCCCCCCAAAGAATATTTCCAGATTCGGAATGGAATATAAATCTAAATGATCTGTCCTAATATTTTGTCGTCATACCACTTAAAATGTTAGATGTATGGTTCCGTTTTGGTGATTTAGTGGGTTGTGGGAGGGGGGGGGGGGTGAGGTACTTTGAACTGCTTGATCTTTGGTCACTATTTGAAAATCTTAAACAAACCCACTTTTTTCTTTGTATGTTGATTTTGGTTATTATAGTTGTTGTTATTGTTATTGTGTTTTAATATTGAGTCAAAAGAGTTACAGTTTGGTGACTTAATCAGAAAACAAATAAATTAGCTTCACATTGCACGACATCAGGTGATTGCATAATACTGAAATCAGTAATCAAGGGAAGCTTGCAATGACTGTTAAACGAGTTTTTGTCCAATCTGAAGGGTATTTGTTGCCGACGTTTCGCTCACTTTTCCACACAAAAAAACCAATGCACCCCCCCCCCCTTTCCCCCTCCGTCATCCCAAGACGCTGTTTGAATAAAATCGAGTTAGAGAGGTCACTGGCCGCTCAGTCATTATTAGGCTGAGAAATCGAGTTGGATTGACCGGAAGTGAGGTAGAGCGGACGCGGTCCAACGGCCGAGATACACGAGAAGGCAACAGGATCGTTGCATTGTCTTGGCCATACTGGCAGCCTGACTTTGAACCCCACACAGCCCAGACAACCGCTGGTGACCCATACCAACGTACAAGTGAGTGATCAGACCGTTAGGAACTCCGGCCATTACGAACACAGCCCATAGGGAACACCGACCATTAGGAAAATCAACCATTAAGAAATATTAGAAAAACCGACCATTAAGACATATTAGGAACACCGACCATTAGGAAAACTGACCTTTAAGAAATATTAGTAAACCAGCCATAAGTAACACCGAACATTAGGTGCACCGACCATTAAGAAATATTAGGAAAACCGACCATTAAGAAATATTAGTAAACCAACCATAACGAACATCACGCCGACTAGCGACTATTAGGAACACCGACCAATAGGAACACCGACCATAAGGAACACCGACCACCGAACATTAAGAACGACCCTCAGGAACTCCGACTACCGACTATTAGGAACACAGACCATTAGGAGCACCAACTATCAGGACAATATTACGTTAACATGGATGACCAGTAGCCCCTCCCCCCCCCCGACCCAGGTGCACTGCTTTATCTAACAGACCTGGTGTACTCCTCACCCGCGATGAACAGGTCAAAAGAGATTATAACCATTTTAGCAAGTGGCGCCGATGAAAGCTGTCTTCTCTACCTAAGCAAACATTTATTTGGCCTTTTAAATTAATTCAATGTACATATTGGTATTCCTCTGAGACCAAGCAAACAATGGATTGAGGAAGTCAACGGAACTCTGAAAACTTACAACACCTCACTTGAAAAAGCTGTAAAGTTGCCCACCATAAAAACCAGCATTTCCCCCTTGGCGCTCAAAAGCAACAAAAAATTTTTAAGATGTAACAGGGATAAAAGAAAAAAAAAGAAAAAAGTCGCCTGAGGACGGGTAGACCTATTTCTTAAACCTGTTAGATGCACACTACTCACTTATTTCTGAGCTTTTGATTGACATGCTAGCTTTTTTCGGCGTCGGTGGACTGGTGTACAATATCCCAGAGACGCATAAAGGGTTCCAATGCAAAAAGCATCATTGACCAAATCTGGGAATTCCTGAAAAAAAATCCGTCACATCAAATTGTCATGAGAAATTTTTTTTTCATTAAAATGGATTGTATCCCTCGATGTTTAGTGTGATAAAATTCCATTTTGCTTATACCAATGTTTTCAGAGAATATCCTTTTTTATAATTTTGTTTTCCATTCCCGTTTTTCTCCAGTATGTAGTAAATGGATATATTGTGTTTTGTCATGGAGCCATTCAAATGTCCTTTCCGGCTTAGGAGGAAAATCTTTTTTGTAGGAAAATGTGGTGGGGGGGGGGGTTGAAGGATTGAGTGTTGGAAAGGGAGAAGGGAGAGCGGGGTAGTGACAACTAAACACACCCGTGCGTAGGGAGAGGTTATGAATGGGTGCGATATAATTTGTGAGGCAGCGTGGTGAAATCAGGGGCTCGTCAAAATAATGAAATTGAAGAAACTGGCATTTTCCCGCCAGTTTGACTATTTTCATCCTTTTTTTTAAACTATTTTTTTCTCATAATATTTTTAGTCCATTAAAGAACACGTCTCTATGTGTGGATTTTACTGAAAAATGTTGATTAACGACACAAAAAAGGGTAAGTTTTCAGTTACCACGGGCTCTCAAGCTATGGAAATGACCAAACTTTGCCGGCCATTTTCTTGCTAATTTAACCTCTGAAATAAGGCGACCTCCACCTTCTTCAATAACAGATATCTTGACTTCTATCCAAGATAAATGAGTATGTTTTTCATGGAGGACAAGACAAATGAACAAGCTGTAAGAAGAAACCAATAACTCCAGAGGCCCAAAAATGAACGAGCGTCTGATTCCACCGCGTCGTGACACATTTGTTTTCTGTCTCCCAACTAATGGACAGCACTCCTCGCCTGATGGGATGCCACTCATAGGCTAGATCCTCCCTGGTGGAGGGGTGGCAACTTGTCCCTGTTTTTACGGTGTGTCGACTAGCTATCGGTCAACAGAGCCCCTGCTTTGGTCAATCATTTTTTTTACTGTTTCTCCTCCAGCCCAATCCCCTCTTATCAACCCCCAAACAAACAAACAAACAAACAATCAAACAAACAAACAAACAAACAAACAAACAAACAAACAATCAAACAAACAAACAAAACAAACAAAACAAACAACTTTATAACCACGCAACAGAGTCAAGATAGCTGTCTATTTTTTTTGATCATGTTGTGCCCAAAAAGTTGAATTCTTAATGGAAAGAAAAACTGCAAGGATAAGGCATATGTAAATTGCATCTTATCCTATCCGTACGCCTGGGGTCATTTTGTACCCCAGGGGTTGTATTCTTCACATTTTAGTTCTTGTGCGAAGATCTCTTTGAAGCTTTCAGTATTTCTCAAACAATCATTTCGACAGACTGCTTGCTATGCAAAGCGTACGGATCGGATTAACGAGTAAATTTCCTCTTTGGAAAGTGGTGGCACAGAGTTCCCCCACGTCGTATGGATATGATAGTAGAACACGACGTACGCATACGGTTAAACTAGTCATGAGTTAGGGTGTGTGTGGCGGGGAGTGGGGGGAGAAGGATTAGAAAGCATGTTTGCTTGTTAGAGATCAAGAGAAGCCCAAAGATGCAATATTGATTCTCCAAATAGCAGCAGACTTTTTCCCACCATCCAATCCTCTCTCTAAACCCCAAAAGATAGGAAAATAGCATTCCTGGCAAATCATAGGACAGACGTATCGACCTACAACGAGCATGCGGAAAAATATTTGCGACAAGACGCGATGGAATCAGGTTCACGTCAGTTTGGGGGCATATGGAGATATTGGAATGATTTTTTAGCCTGTCCATTTGCCTCGAGTTTTTTAATGAAGAAAATACACATCTATTTTAAATAGTAGTCGAGATATTTGCGATTTAAGGCGTTGAGTTTTGCATGGTGTGAGAGGTAAAAATGTCGAGAAAATGTCCGCCAAAGTTAGTTGACTTCCAAAGCAGTAGTGTCCTTGGGAACTGTAAATTTACTTTTTTGTGCATTTGATCAACGTTTGTTAGTAAAATTCACAAGGAAATATATTTCTAATGGACATAAAAGGTATTGAGGCAGATACAAAACAAAAATTCTTTTAAAAATTGCTCAGCGAGCGGAAAAAAATGGTTGTTTCTTCGGTTTCATTATAACGACGAGCGCCTGATTTCACCAAAATGTTACACAAATATTTATAGCCGATGCCCAAGAAACGGGGCTGCAATTCACCCGCTAATGCGATGTCTCTCATATATCTTGGCCTTACTTACTTGTTTACTGCGCGGCTCTTTAGTGTCTTACCCTGCCTGTAGAGTTGGCTGCATCGGGGAAGAGAGACTTTCACGTCATCGTCTGGTGCAATCGATTACAGTATCGAATACAGAGAGACGGAGTTGGTTACATCAAAGATCGTACATAACAAGATAGTTCCTCCTCAAAATCAGGTGGCGCCCTATTCGAAAAAAAAGTGTAGACTTTACGAACAGAGTTACCCTACTTGTGTGAAAAACAATAAAAGCGAAACTAACAAAATGTGCGATTCCTATTCTTCTTCTGGAGAAACGAAAGAGAGCATCAAAACAAAAGCTGCAGCGCCATCTGAAGCAATGTGCAGACTTCTGTGGACACTTTTTTGGCTGAATGAGCAATCTTGTCATGTATGATCTTTGGTTTCATTTCTTCTTAAAATTCGAAAAACTAAAGCTCTGTCGAATCAAATACAGCCGAGCCTTCTCTTACGGCCAACTGTATAAGACAATCAGTTGTACAAACGACCACTTTCCATTTCGTTCCTTTGCGTATTTGTGTAACACTACGTGTATAATGACCCTGTCTAACAAGGACACGTTTCTCCTCGACAACGGGTAGCCGTCTTAAACTGTTTCAGTGGAAGGTTGGCGGGTGCTCTGATGTGGTTTGCTTCTTCTTTCCTATCAAACATCTACCGTTCTTATCTCCCATTCTTCTTTTTTATGTTTGTTACTCTCTTATAACACCTCTAGTCTTCCGGCGTTCATATGACCTTAAGCAGTTGCGAGCGCCGTAAAACCTCTACTAAAAAATTGTTTCAACTGTAGATCCGAACAGCTACCCGTGCTTCTGACAGGCAAACGCTCTGCAGACAGAACTCTGACGTGGAGTTCACCAGAAGAAAAAGCGTCACTGTTTCGTCTCTTCCTCTCAACATATGTAATGACACACCATGCCCCTTTACCGATTTGAGGTCTCCCTTCCTGTTTGACTGTCTTTGCTGTCAGCCGTTTGGACTCTCTCCATCTACTGTCCTCTCCGTTTCTCTTTCTCTGCCTGCCTGCCTGCCTGCCTGTCTGTCTGTCTGTCTGTCTGTCTGTCTTTCTGTCTTTCTGTCTGTCTGTCTGTCTGTCAGTCTGTCTGTCTGTCTCGCTCTCTATCTATATTTCCCTCTCTCTCTTTCTCCCTCTCTCTCTCTCTCTCTCTCTCTCTCTCTCTCTCTCTCTCTCTCTCTCTCTTCAACAAGATCCAGTGACGTGCTTTCTCAACTGTCTACTGTCGGAATTCGAGCCTTAGCTCGGACCAACGCTGTGTCCTTGGGAAAGGCACTTTACACGAATTTCCCATCTTGCTTGGCGTTTCGGAGATGGACGTTAAACTCGGTGGTTACTCCTCTTAGATTACCTAATAGCGTTGATAGGGGCGTTGAACCTATACATTTCACCATGTCACTCTCCTGTGGATCTCTCGTCATAGTATTCCCTTTCCTCGGACTAAGTCTAGCTAATCTCGTTCATCTTCTGACAATTACAACGTTCTCTTTGTTCCGTAAGTAGTTTGGGAAAATTTGACGTTAAAGATTGTGGGTTTCACATCATATCAAGCTTCTTCGAAGGTAATTCTGTTAATATCTTGATGACGACTCCGAATAATCTTACAAATTTGGTAGAGCAGACTGAGCATTTGATTTCAGACCTCATGGTCTTAGTAGCTCAAAAAGGCCAAAAATGTCAGATAGAACTTTGTGATACTGGGGTAGCGACTAGTCGCGGCAAAAACACTACACACTACATCAACTGGGAAATAATATGTTGTTCCCAATCCTGCCTCCTCACTTCTTTTGGCAGGAGCCTCATTGCGCTGTTCTCTTTGCTCGTGTGCACCACTGATGATGCCTTCGTGAGGCGCAGCGAGCTCCACCAGATGCACCTCTTTCTCTTCTTCCCACCATGTCACCAGGTCTGGTTTCTCCGTTCTCACGATAGGGAAGAATTTCTACTCGTAGTAGCCTTCTAGATCTGCAACCACCTCCCATTGGCCACCAAGGCGGCCCTAGAGTCTTTGCTCGCCTATTTTCTGTCAGGCACCTTACCTTTGTAGGGTGAGAACTTGATCTTGCCCAGTTCATGTCTCTGCGGTTGAAAAGTTAATTTTTTTCCACCTGCTCCTTCACTATCTTGGTGACTACGAGTACCTTGGGCACCTCGGTGTGTCTCCAGAAGGATCGGTCCTGAGCCAGGTGCCAGTTTGACAAAATATGCTTCACGGTTCCAGCTTGCCGCACCTACACCTCTTGTGTTCCTGGACTTTCCATCTGACTAGCTCACTGGCGAAGGCAGAACACCATAAGCAGACCGAAGAAGAAAGCTTAGTCTCGATGTGTTCCACTCTCAGAGCGCTTGCCATCTAACCTTTTGGAAAATGCATTCTCTTCCCATCTCAGTCTCGATTTGTTCCACAGCCAGATCTCTCCCCAGATAATCTTTCTTGTAACTACATGCTAATCCAAATTGGTCAGTGGTTCCTGCTGGGTACACTGCATAATATTCTCAGCTCGCAGCCTCAATTGTTCACACACGACCTGGTGCAGCTATTCTCCTGTCCCCTTGGGACATCTTCCCGAACGTTCTGAAATCTCCGCTGCCTAGTCCCAATCTGGTCGTCTGTGTTGACCCGACAATGTGGCCATGCTCCAACGAAGAGATGACCTCGTCAGTTACGTCTTCCGCCTTCCTCGCTTTCACTGTTCTGACTGTTATGCTCGCATAATCAGCACGCCATCCCTGTACAGGCAGAAAGGTGCGCTGCAGGTAGCCCTCACATCCGTCGTGGAGATTTACAAGGCAGGAAGGATCAGAATAGCGATTGTGTTGGGGGAGTCGAAGGACCAGGAGATTAGTGACAAACCACTATGTGTCAGAAGAAGCCACTTCCTGATGTGGTTGCTGCATGTTCTCTCCATCGTCTCAATTCTCGACAAGGCGACGTCATACATTGTCAATGTCCTCGCCAATCAAGGGTAGGGAGTAAACAGTAGACACCATACATTGTGCTTTCCTGGCAGTTTTGTCCGGTTAATCAGTTTCAGCCCCAAACGCGTATATTTTCAGCAGCGCTTGTACTCCCTACCGTCCCTAGAGTGTATATTCTCAGTTTTAGGGGTGTACCGAATTTGTGCGCATTTTTCGAAATTAGCGAACCTAATTAAACTTTAATTATCATAATCTTTATTCATTTACTTTTAAACATTGTTATTCTTTATTATCTCAACCTCATTACAAAGATACCTCAACAATTTTTAGAATGCATGCCTTTTTTCTAATATACTGCTGTATTGGCTTGGGCTGGGGTTAGGGAGTCCCAAAAAATGGCTGGGGTTGGAAGGGTTAATCCTGCTTCATGATTCGCACACTGCGACCCCTGTCAGAGTCTTTGCATACCACTGCTCCAAACTTTCCACGGGCTCAGTTGAGGTTGTTTTGTTTTGCTGGGGTGTTGGGGGGTCGGGGGGGTGGGGGAGAGGTGTGTTAATTCCAAGCATAAGATTTCCTTTTGTTAAAAAATGTTCTATTTAAATTCTAAATGTCGAAAAAAGCAAGAAAAGGCAAAGTCCTTAGCCCGCAAGCTGTCCAATCACAGGTCAGGTGCTCAAATGTACGTAGCCATCAAAGATAACCTTTGCAACACATTTTAGGAGCACTTTATGACCAACAGCACAGCCACACGTTGTGTTGGCTTGGCCGCCCAGACAAAAGTCTGCGTTTTGGAGACAATTACTATGTTCTCCTTAAATGTGCCGATACACATGTACACATTATTTATTTTGGGCCTACTGGTAAAAAAGGGGTAAAAATTCATTGCCTTTTTAAGACTGCTAAAGGAGATTTCTTATGCTAAACGGAAGAAGGTGAAATTATAATGGGTTATTACACGACCCCTGAGCGCTCAGCTCGTGACAGAAAACATAGATTAAAAGGAAAGATACGTGCTTAACAGTGAGGTTTAGTCTTGCCTATCAGCAGACCAGCGAACAAGACTGTGCTTAGGTCACTTTTTTAAACGGAGAAAAGCGTCATAAACCGTGGACTTAAGTATATTTGTTTAATTAGGCACACGCTGCAGATTTCCCTTTTTTTTCGCGCTACACCTTTCAACGGTAGAGTGTCATGTGCACTATCAATAAATGCAGGAAAGTCTTACCTGTTTAAAGATATCAAGAACTCATTTTGGTTTTTTGTGTTGGCGTTCGTTTGTTTGTTTGTTGTTCTATTTGGCCATTTTCGACTTCTGCACAATTTTGTTCTCAGATCTTCAGTTTTTTCACAATGTTGGGTTTATTTTTTTTACCTTCGTAATCGGCATCGAACCTCTGTGAGATATCACCACAGCAAAAGCAGTTGGAGGTTCGTCCTACTTCTAAAGTTCTACCCCCCTGAATCGTGTGTGTTCTTAAGCTGAGAGACACGTTTGTTGTTACATGCCTTACGCAAATCCTCAAAGAAGCCACTTTCGGCATCAAACCTGGCGTAAAAACAACTCTTTTCAGGAGACACGCACACATGTTGTTAACAGACCCACTCCAACGTAAACATTTTCAGTGTCAGTTTTATTTGGCTTTCACGAAACGCGACATTTTTCTTTGCTCTAAAAAAGTGTAAAGGCAGCTTAAAGAACAGTTAAAAACAATTCAGAAAGCCATATCCTTATCTATCTATCTATCTATCTATCTATCTATCTATCTATCTATCTATCTATCTATCTATCTATCTATCTACAATGTTGGAATGTGTGTGTATGTTGGGGGGAGGGGCTTTGTGTGCGTGTATGTGTATGTGTGTGCGTTTGTGTGTGTCTGTGCGTGTTTGTGTTTGAGTATCTGAGTGTGTTTGTATGTCTGTATCTGTGTGTGTAGGTGTAAGTATGAGGGACAGCGAGAGAGATGGAGAGAGAGAGATGGGAAGAGAAATGGAGAGAGACAGAGATAGACAGAGAGGGAGAGACAGAGACAGAAAGGTTGCACGAACATAGATAGCGAAAAACATCTGGCATCAGGGTATAGTAAGATTAAAATGCTTCGTTGAACATCAGAATTAAAAAGTATAGAATACTTTGGCCAATACATTGAGCTTTGAAAAAAATCATGACCACATTGAATCAGACTGGATTAAAACTAGCACTAACTCACCTCCCTGCTTCATAATCCTCAACATAAAACTGTCTCTTTGGAGTTTCAAATCGTCACCTCCTTCAACCGTTTGCCCTTTCCATGTTACCTTGCATTTTTCAAAATCGGGCAGATTTTTTTTTCAATCTGCTCTGGGGACCTTAAAGGATACAATTCTGCTTTTGCTCAGGTTAAAAATGCCCCCCCCCCCCTTTACACACACACTTGCTGACATTCAATCTCACAATAGCATCCAGGTCCTCCCCTCTTGAGCTAATTCTCAACACTTCCTTAACGAGGTTTCCCGCGGCAAATTGGATAAGGGGGGCCGACCCCATCGCACTCCATTTCCGATTTCCTTTCTTATCTGTACGCCAATTTTGCCACAACACGGTGGAATCAGGCGCTCGTCAATATTTGGGGGGTATGGACATATTGGTATCATGTTAAAGCCAGTTCCTCTGCCTTGCTTTTAATGAAAATTACCCATCTATCTTGAATAGAAGTCGAGATATTTGCGATTGAACGAGGTCGGGGTCACTTGGAGACAGAGATAAATTAAGGGAGAGAATGCCGGCCAAAGTTTGATGACTTTCTCTGAAACTACACATTCGCATTTTAGTGCCTTTGATCAACGATTTTCAGTAACAATCTACACAGACATGTGTTTATAAAGGTTATGAGCACCAAAGGAAAAAAACTGGATAAAAATCGCCTAACGTGCGAGAAATATATACCTTTCTTCTATTTCATTATTTTGACTAGCGCCTGATTTCACCACGATGCAGCTCAATTTTCTGTCGCCGAACATTTTCGTTTCCCAGCGCAAGTCGTCTTTAACCTTTTTAGCTTCCTGCCTCTTGCTTTCTTAAGAAAGAGCTAACTTTCTTTAAAGGAAATTTAAGTTAACAAGGACATGCGTAAAAGAAGTTTATAGAGGGATTAATTTTTCTTGCAAAATCAACGTTGCTCAATACGTATTGCATATTTGCTTAGCTTAAAGAACAAGGCTAAAAACATTTTTGCGTTTCTTTTCTCGTTACTTTTTTAAAAACTTCAACACTTGAAGGAGTCAGAAACGTAATGCATGTACAGGATGTAAGCTACAATTTGCTATAACTAATAGAGTCTGCTGTAAATCTTTAAAGCCAGGGGAGACCACACAACATGATAATTAATTATCATTTGAATAAAATTACTGATTAGCTTTAAAGACGTGTTATGCTTCTTCTTTTTTTTCTTTTTTTTTTTTTCTTTTTTTTTTTTTTAATTACTCAAACTTTAGTAGTCTATCATACTTTACATCCAACAGGTTTCTTTTTCTCGAAACAAACTCAAGGTGACTTAGGCCCGTGGGGTTTTTTTTACTCCTTCAGTTTCAAAATTTTAGAGAGAACCCCTGTGCAAAAAGAAACCGAACTGGGTTGTGAACTGGCGTAAAACAACCAATATGACTCACACGACTTTTATGCAGTTGAGAGCGTCTTGAAACATTTACCATACTAAAACGGACAAGCCTTGATGGGCTGAGAGAAAGATCGTTTCTTGAAGATGTCTATGCCATTCAGTTGACAGCTGTGACATCACGATACCGTGGTTGAATATCGTGTATCCCTGTCCATAAACTATAACGAGTGGGTGGTTGGCAGGTGCTCTGGTGTGGTTTGCTTCTTCTTTCCTATAAAAAATCTAGCGTCCTTATCTCCCCTCCTTCTTTCTTATGTTTGTTACTCTCTTGTAACACCTCTAATCTTCTGGCGCTCATATGACCTTATGCAGGTGCGAGCGCCGTAAAACCTCTACTAAAACAAAAACAAAAACTATAACGAACGGCGTCTTTGGTATTGCGGCATAATATCCGCGGTTAGGCGCCTCGCTGTAACACACAGGACACTCGAGTTCGATTCTCAAGTGGGGACAATTTTCATCTGGTATCAGCCTTTCTGCTGAGAGGTTGTAGCAGTAGCCCTCCCAGCCCTGGTTGGTCCTGGGGTCAGTCACGGGCGGCCGCCTCCAAAAAGGTCTAAATTATGTCGATGGAGGCGTGAAACCACTTATATTTTAAAATACGACTGGGGCGACACACATGGCGACTGTCCATGGTAGACGGTGGAATGTCGATGTGTGAGTGAGTGTGTGTGTGTGTTTGTGTGTTTGTTTGTTTGTGTCCTTGTGTGTATGTGTATGTATGTGTGTATGTGTGTATGCATGTGTATGTGTGCATGTGTGTATGTGTGTGTATGCTTGAGTGTGTGTGTGTATGAGTGGGTATGCTTGTGTGTGTATGTGTGTGTATGCTTGTGTGTGTATGAATGTGTATGTGAGTGTATGTGTGTGTGTGTGTGTGTGTGTGTGTGTGTGTGTGTGTGTGTGTGTGTGTGCACGCGCGCGCACGCAAAAAACCTGGGGACTCCCAGTGCAGAATGCAGATAGCAAAAGTAGACACTGTAAAGGTCACTTGCAGTGACACTCGTCTACATCAGCTGGTGAGAAAATGTTACGTGGGTCGGGGCAGTATCGAACAATGAAGACAAACAAACAGCAACAATTGTTCCGAACGAAACGCAGTGTCCTTAAAGGATGAGAAACGAAAAAAAAAACATCAAAAGACTTTTTTTTTCAGATTGAAATGTGAAACACACGCACATGAACCAATCAGACCACACAATGGGGCTCTTGTGGCCAAGAGGTTAAGGTGTTCGCCTCTCACTCAAAGGTCCCGGGTTCGAATCCGGGTAGCGACCGAAATATTTTCTTCTCTAAAAGTGTCTCCATTCCCCTCCTTTTCTGCTCTCTAGCAATGTTCTGTCGTCTGGTTTCGTCTCCACTTTCTGCACCCACCTCCTCACCTCCTTTGCCCCTTCCTCTGGGCTCCTGACTCTTTCTGCAACCTTTCTACTGCTACTCCTTGGATCCTTCTTACTGCTATCTTTCAACCACACCCGTGATCTTCTGGTAGGAAAGATCTACACCTAGCCTTCTCGGAAAATGGCGAGAAATCTCGGAGGTCAGGTGTGCAAGTTGTGCACGTTAAAGATCTCTTGGTAGTCTAAAATCGATAAGTAGTTTTCGGCCGCCACCCGGGCAAAATTCAAAATTTCCTACCAACTGAAAAATGTTTAATGTGTCCCGCACGCTCATATGACCTTATGCAGTTGCGAGCGCCGTAAAACACTTCCAAAAAAAACCCCCACCACACACACACACATACACATTTACTTACACACACACACACACACACACACACACACACACACAAACACACAGACACACACACACACATATAAACACACACACACACACACACATATATAAACACACACACACACATATATAAACACACACACACACACACACACACACACACATACCCACATACACATAAACACATACATACAAACACGTACACACACACACATACACATACCTACATGCACACCTACACACATACACACTTATTTACACTCACAATCACATTATCTATTTGCACACACAAACGTGATAACGACCCGCTGATTCATGTAGATCAAGATAAACCAACATTCAGACTGGTGTTTGATTATCGGTTTTTTCTGATTCAGGTTTTGTTTTTGTTTTATCGAGTGACCTGCAAATTAGCGATTTTTAAACGATTTTTGACTGGCAGAAAGGCCGCTGGATCGGAAAACTATAAGTAAAGTCAAATAATTAATTTTTTTTAACGATGTTCATGATTTCAAGTCAGTCGTAAGAAGGGGCGCAAGTGAATCCGAACCTAAAAAGAGAATCTGTCATGCTTACTAGAACGCACACTATATGATCCGCGTGTATGATACGGGTTGCCCACTACGGATGAGATCGGTCGATTGTGCCGATCACCCGACTCGGTCGCCTCAAAAACAACGTGTTTGTTTTCAATTTCAGGCGACCGAGATATCGCCTGATCCAGCCGTAGTGGGCACCCGGTATAAAGCACACAGGTGCTGTTTTTCTAAGGACTGGTTTACTGGACTGCTAGATCTTGGAGTGGAAATATTTGAAGACCTGAGAACAACACCAATGTCAAGTCACATTTAGATGATGAGCAAAAATCCTCACTCGTGAAATACATTCAAATAAGATCTTCTTCTTCTTCTTCTTCTTCTTCTTCTTCTTCTTCTTCTTCTTCTTCTTCTATCCCGTGGTTGGAGCAACCGTGGGGGCACCATTGCATCTGACAACCAACTCTCGCCATTTCTCTCTGTCCACTTCTTTCCTCAGATTGTCACCCATCGTCTTCCCTGTCCACTCTGTGATGTTGTCCTCCCATCTCCTTCTCTGCCTTCCTCTCTTTCTCTTTCCTTGTACGTTTCCTTGTAGGGTTGTTTTGGCAAGTCCTGTGGATCTTGTCACAAGTCCATACCATTTTTATTTTCGTCTCTTCACTGTGGTCAGTAGATATCCATACTGCCCCACTGCGTTTGTGATTCTGTTCCGTATCTCAGCATTTGAAATGTGGTCTTTGTATGAGATGTCAAGAAGTGTGCTGTAACATCTCATCCCAGTTTTCTGAATCCTTTTCTCCAATTCTGCTGCCAGTGTCCACGACTCACAGGCGTATAAAAATATTGAAATGACCAGTGAGCACATCAGTCTGATCTTCGAGTTCTGTATGATGTTTCTGTCCTTCCAAATAGGCTTCAGTTTTGATATCGCAGCTGTTGTTTGCGCGATTCTGGAGAGAATTTCTGGTCTTGAGCCTTGGTCTGATTAGAGGGTTAAATAGACTTTTTACTGCACTTGATCTTGTTGTTGCGTTTAGACTTCGCATCTTTGAACAAGAATAACTGAGTGTAGGAACAGAACAGCGCTTCGTGAGTACTACTAATAGATAGCCCATTTTCGCCGCTTTCGAATGATATACAGAACTCTAATTTTAGGAAATTGTGACTTAACCTTGTTGTTGTTCTCAGGTCTTCATTTTTATTCAACCAGGATTACGCCAGACAACAAACATGACACTGGCAGCCTCAAATCACGAATCCAAAGCTTTCGCAAAAAAAGGAAAAGGACAAAACACGGAAAAACCACTCTAGAAAAAACCGCTAGAGAAAAAAAAGAAAGTCTAGTGTACAGTAATTATGCTAACTTGCTCGAAAGCGATGAAATATTTGCAAGAGCGTAGACCACACGCTCACCCAAAGGCCAATTTATGGAAATGTGATGGTAATAGGATTCTTTCTCTTATGCAAGCGGCATGGTTATGATTTGATTTAGAATCCGTCACATGCACACCGGCCCAGCTGTGTTGGCGAGACGTTCAAAGGGTTCCTGGTCGCTCACGCTTTTTAAGCACGCGCGTGGGGTCTGCTAAGTGGTTTTAGATTGTAAAAATCACTTGCTCTTCTATCGTGGTCGGCTCTAAGAGTCCGTTTGTCCAAGAAAAGCAAACCGTCTATAGTCATTGTTATTTGTTTGGTTTGGTTTGTGTATATGTTGTTGTGCTTTTTGTTTGTTTGTTTTTTGTTTTGTTTTTTTTGGTTGGTTTTGTTTTTGTTTTTTTGTGTGTTTTGTTTTGTTTTGTTTTGG
>NW_004797275.1:1866764-1877719 GCF_000002075.1 Aplysia californica
CCCCCGTATCAACACAATTGAGATAATTTAAGAGGCGGGCTTTCGACTCTGCCTTGCTGAGAGAAATACCATATCCCAACAAAACAAAAAAATTACTTGGTAAAGATTTCTCCCTATTCGGGAATCAAACGCAAGTCTTCTGCGAGTGACAGTTAGGCACCTAAGCACTACTCCACACACACCGGTAAATCAATACATTTTGAAGTTTGTGGTGTTAACTTGCGCCCAAATGTATCCCACACTGCTCCAACATGCAAGCACACATAGGCCTACTGTTATTATCAGTTTCATAAATTTCTCAAATCATTGTTCAAAGTAAATATTTTTATCTTTCCCTCGGGAATCGATATATGAGGCAGCGTGGTGGATTCAGGCTCTCGTCAAAATAATCAAAAGGAAGAAACTTGCATTTTCCCGCAGGTTTGTGAATTTTTGTCAAATTTTTGTTTTTTGGCTCAACACATTTCATGCCCATTACAGAACTCATTTCTGTGTGGATTTTTCTTTAAAACGTTGATTTAAGGCACTGAAAATGTAAATTTTTAGTTACCACGGACTCTTAAGCTAAGGAAATAACTAACGCTTGGCAGCCATTTTCTCACTAATTTTACCTCTGAAAACAAGTGACCCCCACCTTCTTCTTTCGTACTCGACTTGTATTCCAGATAAAGGGATACTTTTTTCATCCAAATAAAGACAGGCGAACACGCTTTAAGATGATACCAATAACTCAAAATGCCCAAACATTGACCTGAGCCTGATTCCATCACGCTGCCTCACATATAGCTCACTGGTTAATTGTTGATGATTAGTATCGCTAGTTCACTTTCTTCTTTTGACCGCGTAAAAAAATTCTAGCTGAGTTATTAATTACCATCATTTGTTTTTAAATCTTGATCCAGTAATTACAAAAGTGGGTTTATTTCATTGGGCCCTAAATTAAAAACAGCTCTTTGGATGGATGCACTCACGAGATCGCTAAAATAACTGACTTTCAGTAACCATGCCTACAAATTGCTCATTTTGAGAATGCGACACCATACTGCCCCCTCATTTCTGTGCAATCGAGTATACCCCCTCCCCCCCCCCCCCCCCCCCCCACTTCCCCAAAACTGTCTAGACGTCTCTACGAGCTCCACGTGAGTCTTGAAAATGACTCACCCCGTATCTTGAGTCGCATTTCTTGAGAAAAATATTTGAACCTTTTTATGTTTTAGGTTTATGCTGTAATTCCCCAATCATATTTTACCAGCTTTAGGCGAACTTCAAGAAAACCTGTCGGGACCTTAGTTTGCAGGTATATTGTGAATGGCTTTTTTAATTCTGTTGGTCATCCTACTTTTTTACCCGTATTTAAAGATCTGAGAAAAATGAACAAAGTGAGTTCATTGTATCTTCTTTTAACCGCGGTCGGACGAAAGTGAACAAGAATTGAAGACCTGGTGTGCTTTGCTCTTTCATTCACAGAAATAATTGAGTGTCCTTAATTCGCCTCCTTTTCTTTGTATATTGTTATCTAGTACCACCCGAGAACTGCTGCTTTTTCTTTCGTCATCCTTACTATCGTCATTTTCCTCTACTTCTTTTGTATGTTTTTTAACTCTCTTGTGAACTGGAATTTCCGGGGTGCCTTGATAGTCGAAGCAGACTTTGTGCTGCTGAGGCTAGAAAGGAGAGCAAAGCAACCCTGATTCCCCGTTCGGACTTCTCTATTGACATTCACCCCTTGGCGCTCATATGACCTTAAGCAGGTGCGAGGGCGTAAAACCTTACAAAACTAAATCTATCTAGTACCATCTCTAATGTTTGGCACTTCTATGACCCATATGTGGTGCACGTGATGTACAACTCTAACTAAAACTACAACTAAACTAAGCCTGCACAAATATCAATCACCATCAAAGAGGAGGACTTGATTCCTTCGACAAAAACCCATTCTGAGATGGATTTTTTCTGGAAGGACGTAAAAAAAAGTAGTACGTACAACTGAATCTGTTTGAAAGTTCAACTGTCGAAGACAATCACTTAATACAATTTAACCACTTCTCATTTTCCCTTCGTATGTTTTATTTTATAGTGACACTGTTCAATACGCCAACTAGTCTAAGACAACATGTTTTTTTGCGATAATGGGTAACTGTCTTGCATTCCAACTGTATTTTAAAATCTTACACCACTCTGATTCGACTTCAAAAGTGATAGAGCTGAATAAAATCTGTAACCCAAAGCACATAAGTTCGACAGAAAAAGAAACAAAGAGAGAAAAAAAGATTGTATGCATTAATTCTTCTGTATTGATCTGGGTGATTATGAATTTCTCGAGTTTGCTGAAGCGCTTGGTAAATATCAGTTCTTTTCTTGAATTTTAGAAATTTCAACGACGCCGAATGTGGTGAAGTGTTTAGGCATTTCGTCATCGCACTCAAGATACCCGAACTCGGTTCCCGAGTGATGAGAAGTTTTCTCGAGTATTTCGGTGGTTTTTCTGGGTTGTTGTATCCCTTTCCGCTCATTTTAGCCTTGACATGGAGGTTCGAAACCCACCTCCAAGATTATCAAAACTAATGATGAGGATGTAAAAATATTTTCATCATTTAAAAATACCTTTACCGTTCTTTAGCTTGAAGGGAACAAATTCTTGATCATTTTAAGCATGCGGAAATAGTATTCTCATGCGTGAGGATGTTTGGTACTCTGACCCAAAAAAAAACAATGGAGCATCAACATTCGAAGTGTTATCATCAAGTATAAGTTTTTTGCCATCAGATCAGACTGAAAAAAGACACAAAAGTCCTAGCATAACTCAGGGGATGTCAGTAAATGTGAACTTGGGATGGCATCCATTGTTATAATAGACGTGTTAATCAAGTCAAGAATATGTGCCCACGTATTTCATATTCATTATGTACTTTTGAAGGATGTTTTTGAGAGTGAAGATGTTGGCCTTACCTGAGGAGTAAAATGCCCTAATGCTCAATAGGAGAACTAAGTCCAGTTCACGTATCACAATCTAAGCTAACGTGTTACATTTAATTAAATCAAATAAGTATACAATAACTAACATAAACAGATGCACCTTTTAGTGCTAATCAGATGGCGTCAATTTGATAAGGGTGCGCAAAGAACTCACACACAAAAAACAATCTCCAAAACAGGCAAATGATACAAAAAAGTTCAGTTCATAGACAGCTATCCGATTCAGCATCAAGTTATTATTTCTAGTATTTATATGAGAATACTTAGGGAATAAATCTTTCTACAGGCCACAATACAGAACTCGAATAGTTAGCCTATCCCAGACAGTGCGCAGACAATCCAATATTAAAATTTATTCATTTATTTAATAATCCCTTACTTGCCTTCTTCTTCAGGGGTTAAAGAAAGCAGCAAACAGATTCCTTCCAACAATCACAAACAAGCGCCACAGATGGGCAGATAACTCCAACCTGACTGCGAGTTGTCCTCACAGAGTTTACAGAGTTCTGTTTGGCAAAGGTTAAATTTCCATTTGCTCATAAACAGTTGGTGACAGAGACAGGAAAAAAAGGTAAAGACAAAATGGGCTCTTGTTAATCGCTGTGAGCTTTCTAGAAGAAACGGCAGCTCAACAGAAAAATAATCCACACTCGTCCTTCTTTAGCAGAAGAGAAGACCCGACAAGCGCGGCGTAACTTACACAAGAACAATACACTCACGTATATTATTAACAATAATTGCATTTATGTAGCGTATATCCACGCTCTACAGCATGTTCTCTGCGCTTTGCAACCATTATCACCCCAGCAGGCCCAAGAATACTCTGAAACAGTCTCGGCTTCCCGGGAAGCATACAGTGCAAGCTGCGGGTTGCACGCGTTCAGGCGTTTACAAACTGACAAGATCTTTCGTTGCCATTAGCCGACTACCTATGTCGTCTAAAGTGCCTTTTCCAAGGACATAACGTCGAGTTCGTGACCGGATTTGAACCCACACCCTATGGCTGTGAGTCTGAGACACTAACCACCTAGACGCCACAGCCATCTTAATTTGCCCCCCCCCCCCCCCCCCCCAATTAGATTTGAAACTATCAATTAAAACTCAGTTAGAATCACCAAAGAAAAAAAGGTTAAGACGCAAAACAAGCTTTTTCATGTGGCGCTCGGACTATTTAATGTAACGTTACTGTCTGCCCTGTACCTTTCTCTTGTGTAATCATCTATATTACTTTTCTTGTACCTTTAGAATGTCAAGGGTTGATGCAGTTTTTTGTCAAAGCCTAGGTCTGTGTCTTCTTTTGCAGATATGCTGTTCATTAATTTGTAGGACCTCTGTGATGTCATCTTGAACATGTTTTTCATGTGGTCTTTTTTCCCTTTCTTTTATGTTCACTTTTTATGCTCCATAATTGGTTTGATCTCTCTTAACGTACGGCCAGATTCGTTCGTTATATAATCATTATCAAAGAAAAAGAAATCCTCGCAAAAAAAGAACATGGATATTCTCTGCATTTAAAACACACACAGCAAAATTTGATCAACTCGAAAATATGTTCAGGTCCTGCCTATTTCAATGTTAGTGTGCTTGACTTCTGATAAGAAATTAGTTTCAATGACGTCAAAATTCAAGCATTCCAAGAATTTTTACTTTCGAAATCTCCAAGAATCGTCTTAAATTCAAATATTTATAAAATGTGTACCTTCGCAGTTTTTTTCGTTTATCCGCCTACATGTAAATTCAAATATATCTAAATGTTGCACTTTCATTATTCTGCTCAACCATTAAAGATACGTTCACCCGTAAAAAGGACATACATATTCATTTTTAACAAGAGGCTGCTCATGTTTAACCCGCCCCCGTCCCCTTATATTATTCTATCTTTCTTGGCATGATTATGTATCTTTCATTTCTCCCTTTCACTTTTCTTGGAATTTGCTTTGAATGCTCCTATTGTATTTTCTTTCCTTTAAAACGCTATACTGACGTGTCTTTTGTTTCGGAGTATTAAACGTTTTCTCATCTCGTTTTCATAGGAGACCGGTCATTAAACGCTCATATGGCATTGTGTTCCACTGGATGGCATTCTATTTCCTTCCTCCCTTCGCCATTTACCTGTTATCCTTTTTGAAAGCATGTAAATTCACAGCTATTTGAGGGAGGTTTTAAACTGTCTTCACAGTTAAGCATGCAACAAAGGGTTGTTACATTTTTTGCATAATCAAAATTAATTCAAATTCTCAATTAACTCTTTTTCTTTAGTGCGTCTAATATTTATTGTACTACAAATGCCAATTAGAACTCCATAAAAATACACCAAAACAAAATTGTTTATAAAAACTTAGTCAGTGGGTTAATCAATTACCACTTGCGCTATCCTCGGGTATTTTCTATTTCATTTTCTTGTTAATTCTGGCCACGAATAAATTGCAATAGAGATCTTTCTACGACGTACTTATATCTATACACACACACACACATATATAATCGTATACGAATTCAGGTATCTTTATCTCTTTATCTATTCGCCGATACGATAGATAGATAGGTAAATAGATAGATAGATAGATAGACAGACAGATATATAGATAGATAGATAGATAGATATGTATATATTTATTTATATATATATATATATATATATATATATATATATATATATATATATTTATTTATATATATATCCATATGTTTATGTGTGTGTGTGTGTATGTGTGTGCACGCGCGCGTGTGTGTGTGTGTATGTGTGTGTGTGCGCGTGTATGTGTACGTGTGTGTGTGCGCGCGCACGCGTACGCGTGTGTGTGTGTGTGTGTGTGTGTGTGTGTGTGTGTGTATGTGTGTGTGTGTGTGTGTGTGTGTGTGTGCCTGTGTGTGTGTGTAAACAAGGGAGGAAAAACACGTAAACTTACAGTCTCCTTGGAGACTGTTTGAAGATAATAATAATTATTATTATTATTGCATTTATATAGCGCATATCCATGTTCAAGAGCATGCTCTATGCGCTTTACAACTATCATTACCCCAGCAGACCATCTGAGATCACTCAGAAACATACTCGGCTTCCGCAGAAGCATACAGTGCAAGCTGCGGATTTCACGCGCTCAAACACTATCAAACTGACAAGATCGTTCACTGTCTATAGCCGGGTACCCATTTCCACCTGGGTGAAGTGAGGAAAATTTGTGCAAAGTGCCTTTCCCAAGGACACAACGTTGGGCCTCTGACGGGATTCGAACCCACGACCTTACGGTTGCGAGTCCGAGAGCCTAACCACTGGGCATAATTTTATTGCTAGAAATAGTTTTAACTGTGACACCGGGAAATCCCTACTCCCGTCAATCTCAAATAATATCTCTCCTTCTATTCAAGATAGGCGGGTCTTTAAAACATCTAAATGAAGATGTATAAATAAGCTTTAACAGGCGGGTCTTTAAAACATCTAAATGAAGATGTATAAATAAGCTTTAACAGGCGGGTCTTTAAAACATCTAAATGAAGATGTATAAATAAGCTTTAACAGGCGGGTCTTTAAAACATCTAAATGAAGATGTATAAATAAGCTTTAACAGGCGGGTCTTTAAAACATCTGAATGAAGATGTATAAATAAGCTTTAACAGGCGGGTCTTTAAAACATCTAAATGAAGATGTATAAATAAGCTTTAACAGGCGGGTCTTTATAACATCTAAATGAAGATGTATAAATAAGCTTTAACAGGAGGGTCTTTAAAACATCTAAATGAAGATGTATAAATAAGCTTTAACAGGCGGGTCTTTAAAACATCTAAATGAAGATGTATAAATAAGCTTTAACAGGCGGGTCTTTAAAACATCTGAATGAAGATGTATAAATAAGCTTTAACAGGCGGGTCTTTAAAACATCTAAATGAAGATGTATAAATAAGCTTTAACAGGCGGGTCTTTATAACATCTAAATGAAGATGTATAAATAAGCTTTAACAGGAGGGTCTTTAAAACATCTAAATTAAGATGTATAAATAAGCTTTAACAGGCGGGTCTTTAAAACATCTAAATGAAGATGTATAAATAAGCTTTAGCAGGATACCTATAACTCATAATGCCCCAAAATTGACAAGACACTGATTCCACAGTGTCGCGACACAAACAGAATTAACTGTAAAACAGGAATGTGCAAGTCATATCGTCACCTTTCTTTTACGTATGCTTGAGTCATTGGGTTTTGTTAGTTCGTTTATTTTGTCGGGGGGAGGGGGTCGTTGTTTTGGTGGCGGGGGGGAGGGGTAAGAAATACAAATGCCACAGAACAAGATCAGAAATGTCACATAGAAAGTTTCGAACCACATAGAAAGTTCAAATATACAATAGGAAATGTTAGTGCACGTTTGTGCCTTGCAAGCTCAACTGTGCAAATAGCAAATCCAAAATTAATGTAACACGATAGGAAGTTCAAATTCCACATAGCAAAAGCAAATATCCCCCAGACAGATTACTCAGCGTGAGTAGCATTTTAGATGTGCTCAAACTGAGTTGGCGACAACCATAAGCAGTATCCTTTTAGGGTGAATTGATCAACAACAAAAAACTCGAGGAAGAAATTCTGATAGGACTGAAGCAACCAGACATCAATTTGTGACATGGCTGATGCAGAACATTTAGCGGTATGAATTTGTCTTCATCAATAAGGCTGGTATCAACCTATTGACGAAGAGAAACCGAGGAAGAGAACGGCGTAGTCAACACTCTGTTCGAGTAGTGCAGGGTCGAAAGGGACCAAACTGCACGCTGACACTTGTTGTCAGTCAAGATTTTCAAGAAGAGGAAATGAGAGTTTTCGTTTCAACCGATGCCTCTTAGAAACTGTTCAAACAATTCCCACAACGAAGTACGTTTTGTATGCAACAACGCTTGTGCACACAGGCAAGCTTTAAATGCCAACTCATCAAAAAGATTCGAGGTGAAATATCTTGCCCCTTTCCAACATTTTCTTAACATCCATGAGAACGCTTCTTAATTTGGCAATACGATTAGAAACAGAGGCTCGAAGAAGCAAGGGATCAAATGCTCACTCAGCAGACTCCTCAGAAAAGGATGGTATCATTTGCCCAGTTGATGGAACCAAAAAAAACCCAAGCCGTGGCTATTGTGAATATGGGAGCAGCCTTCAAATCAATGCAAGCCTATATGCCGCAGCGTCTTGTGGTGCAATAATCTGTAAATAAATGTAAACGACCTCACATTTCATAGAATTAGTTCTATACATTCCAGCAGCTTGCTGATTTTCCACATAACCATTCTTTTCTGTTAAATTTAATTTATTTTTTATTTTTTTTTTTTGGGGGGGGGGGGTGTTGTTTTGGCTTCGTTTAACAATTAGTTTCGTTACACGTCCCTGGTTGCACTACAGGGCTTACATCTGGCTTTCTTTGAAGCAAAAAAAGCCTTTTACCTATTGTTACCTTGATACACTTCTTATTCTTTTAACCTCTTTTTTTTCTCCAGTTCAAGTATATTTACATTTGAACTACTAGGTTTTACTTTTGAGGTTTCAATGTTTACGTTCGATTTTTGCTATTGTTATATTACGACTTTTTATGACGCCATTGATATACTGTATTTTAATTTTTCTGAGGTGTAATTTGGTCTGCCTATGTGGCATTTGAATTTGAAAAAACTATACATGCCCACCCCTCAGGAACAAATATAATGGCATTGTGTTGAAACATACACCAAACTCAATCAATAGCACATTGTTTGGGAAATCATTTGAATCTCACTAGATTCCCTGGGGTCACTTCACGTCGGAACAAGATGGACAGAGAGCTCTTACGTGACAGGGAATGGCCCTCGGGAACTTATGGCTGTTCTGTTTCTCTAAGTTTGATAATAAGAAGTGTCGTGACAGAGACAGGAAATGAAACAGTGACAAAGAGACATTTCCAATCCATTTTAAGGGCGCAGCAGCCTCGTATCATGTCCATTAACAGCAGACCAAATACCCATTTCGACCTGTCAAACTCATATAATATTAGAAACACAAATTTGTATATTTCCTACAACGCCTCCAACTGTTGTCGAATGACTAGACTGCTCGCCCTCAATGAGATAAACACGGTGAGCTTACAATGAGATGTGACAAGAGTTCCCCAAACAGAAAAAAGCTATTTTCTGGTTCATATTTTTTTCTTCTAGATAAAAGTAAAGAATATCACTCAAACCAACGTCAGAGATAAACCTGTATGTCCAAAGATATTATCGATAGACGTTTGTTATGTGAATCAAAATAGATTAATGTGAGATTCCAAGAAATTTAGGTTCAACTTTCATGACTATGAATATGCTTAAATCAGGTGTCTATGTGGATATCTAAGTGTCTGTTTCATGACAACTTTTAACAAGTCTTTCGAGAGGGCATTATTTAAATTTAAAAGGGTATATATTTCACGACATGGTGAAATCAGGCGCTCGTCAATTTTCGGCACACAACATTGCTTTGGTGTACCGTTCAAAGGAGTGAAATTATAATAAAAAAGATGAAACATCTTATCTTTAAAATAACAATTTCCTATGCCGTCACTAAATGTTAAAACAACAGCAGCAACAACAACAACAACAAAAATAATAAAACATTAAAAAGCTCATAACAAATCGTACTCGTCTCTAGAATGTCATTCCAAAGATTGCATACACCATACTCAAGATTGATACCACATGGGCAAACAGCGGTCACCAAAACAGCACGAATTGTTTCTTTGCCATGCTGTCTGTTTTCGCTTCTACTATTTAATTCAGTTTCACTTTTGATAAGAGTTTTACGACACTTCCAACACAAATATGTCCTAATATAAGAGTCGGAGATCAGACATGTTTCTAGACAGTAACATACAAAGAAAGGAAGAAATATGGATTATACATGTTTGATAGGAAAGAAAAAAAAACACCGCACCTGAGCGTCCGCCGACCACCCACCTCCTTTCTCAAGTATAACGTCTAAAAAACCCAACATTTCAACCATGATCAGTTCTCGCTATCAATTAAGGAAGAAGGCAAGAGTTTGATCCGATGTGTGCATAAGAGAATAACATCAAAGAAATGGAGATGAGTGCAGCATTCGTTAGGCCGTGGAGCATAAAATTTTCCGCTCTGCCTTCCACTTACCTTTGATGTGTCTTGTTTTTTCCTCCAAATCTCTACTAGTGAGCGGAAGAGTGACCTCCCTTACCCTGAGAGGAAAACGATTGCTACTCTCTAATCGACTGGTTTGTGTGAATATTGAACGTCTCTGGCATTACATTCGCGGCGGTACTTCTTTAGCCTCTTAGAGCAATGAGCGCGACAGTTAATGGTACGGGCCAGCTTCTTGAAAAGTGTGGAGATATAGATTTTTTAAAACTTTTGATTAATTTCAAGAGTGATGAGGTCGCGCGTGGGCGTGTGTGTTTGTTTATTGTATGTGTTTACGTGTGTGTGTGTGTCTGTGTGTGTGTGTGTCTGTGTGTCTGTGTGTGTGTCTGTGTGTGTGTGTGTGTGTGTGTGTGTGTTCGTGTTTGTGCATTTTTTCATTTGTGTACGTATGCGTTGGTGGTACCTTTGTTGTTGATGTAGTTGTTGTTGTTGCTTTTATTGTTGTTGTTATTGATATGGTGATTGTTGTTGCTGGCCTTATTATTTTTTCCTGTACATAATTTTACTGACAGGCCAATTTATTCTGACTTAAGATATCAATGTAAAAGACATTATTATTAAAAAGCAAACCAATGATGATGATGGTGATGATGATTATCAATATATAAATCAATCCATGAATAAATGAATGAATAAAACGACTTGACCTTTTTCGAATTCGAACAACCAAGTGTCCAAATGTACAGTTCCCTCAAGCACACTTTGCTGTCCTTAGTCTTAGACAGTGGATTCCTCATCACACACCCTCTGCCTTTTCATTTCCACCTCCCCCACCCCTGTCCTGTCAACCCCCACCCCCTATCCTATCCATCCCACC
>NW_004797275.1:1877819-1879474 GCF_000002075.1 Aplysia californica
CATCCTCTCTCCTTCCCACCTCCTCTCCCACCCTATATCCTTTCCACCTCACCCCCACCACATATCCTTTCCACTTCCCCCATCCCCTCTCCTTCCTACCTCCCCTCCCACCCCATATCCTTTCCACCTCACCCCCACCACATATCATTTTCACCCCACCCTACCCCACATTCTTTCCACTCCCCCACCCTCTCTTCTTTTTACCCCACCTCCCCTCCCGCCCCATATCCTTTCCATCCTCCCCCACCACATATCCTTTCCACTTCCCCCATTCCCTTTCCTTTCCACCCT
The DNA here is from genome assembly GCF_000002075.1 of Aplysia californica. Taxonomy (NCBI): domain Eukaryota; kingdom Metazoa; phylum Mollusca; class Gastropoda; order Aplysiida; family Aplysiidae; genus Aplysia; species Aplysia californica. Next base: position 1,878,111 of record NW_004797275.1, read on the forward strand.
ACCCCCAACCCATATCCTTTCCACTCTCCCACCCTCTCTTCTTTTCACCCCACCTCCCCTCCCCATATTCTTTCCACTTCCCCCATACCCTATCCTTTCCATCACCACCCCATCCCCTATCCTTCCCACCCCCCACCCCCTCCCACCTCTTGACCTCTAGTTTCGCTCTTACGACGAGCACTAACGCGTCTCTGGTCTCCCGGGGCTCCCTGAGGAGAGAGAGCGCATCTCACATGACAGGATTCCTCCTCATAACTTTGATTTACAGTGTGGTATCGTGGTGAAAACAGCCGCTCGTCAGAATTATAGAATTGAAGATACAGGCATTTTTTCCGCCCTCTTAGCTATTTTTATCGATTTTTTGTTTGTTTTGTTGTGGTTATTTTTAATCAACACCATTCATGTTGATGTATAGATACATTTAAATGTGTATTTCTTTGAAAAAAAGTTCATCAAAAGTAGATAAGATTTAAATTTGTAGTTTCCAAGGAGACTCAAGCTTTGGAAGTCACATTAGTTTGACGGCCATTTTCTAGCTAACTTTACCCTTTAATACCCAACCCACCACCCACAAATCTCCTTAAATTTTAAATACTGTATCTCGACTATTATCCAAGATAGAGAAGTAGTTATTTCCTACAAAAATAAAGCAAATGAACAGGCTTTAAGGTTATACGGTACCAATAGTTCCATGATATTATGCCCTAAAATTGACGAGAGCGTGACTGCACGGCGTTGTGTCACGTTTACAAGGCTCAGTAAACAGATGTGGGTTCGTACCCCTATGGTGTTCACATAATATTATGAGGGCTAAGTTGTCGGAATCGATATCCATGTGTGTTTTAGAGTTGACGTAAAAGTTATGAATGACAGAGAGTTCGGGGAGTAGAAAAGGAAAGAAGTGTTCTTTGCCGCCTTATCTCGCCGATTGGCGATGTTTACCACCCAGTTTCTTTGGATATTCCCCAAAATATGATGGCAAGGTGTTAAAGGACAGGGTACAAAGGCTAAAGAGGAAAACATTATTATGGCTTGTAGAAAGGTTGGTAATTGAGGCAGTGTGTACATAATGTGTGTGTGTGTGTGTGTGTGAGTGTGTGTGTGTGTGAGAGAGAGAGTGTGTATGTGTGTGCGTGTGGTAGTGTGTGTGTGTGTGTATGTTTGTGTGTGTGTGTGTGTGTGTGTGTGTGTGTGTGTGTGCGAGAGAGAGAGAGAGAGAGAGAGAGAGAGAGAGAGAGAAAGATAGAGAGAGAGAGGAAGAGCTAAGACGAGGGAGAGAGCGAAGGTGAAAGTACCTAGGGAGAGAAAGAGAAGAACGCCACAGAGAGAGAGGGGTGGATAGATAGATAGATAGATAGATAGAT
>NW_004797275.1:1881322-1883257 GCF_000002075.1 Aplysia californica
CTCTCTCTCTGCGCGCGCGCGTGTGTATGTATGTGTGTGTGTCTGTGTGTGTGTGTGTGTGTGTGTGTGTGTGTGTGTGTGTTTGTGTTAGTGTGTTGGTGGGTAATATGTGTATATGTATGTGTACGTGTGTATATATTCGTTTTATCTCACACGCATCCCTTGTAACATAAACATAAACCATTGGAAGTGGGTGGTTGGCGGGAGCTCTGGTGTGGTCTGCTTCTTCTTTCCTATCAAACATCTATCGTCCTTATCTCCCCTCCTTCTTTTTTATGTTTCTTACTCTCTTGTAACACGTCTAATTTTCTGGTGCTCCTATGCCCTTATGTAGTTGCGAGCACCGTAAAACCTCTACTAAAAAAAACCCAAAAAAACATTGGAATGGAGCAGGGGTCTGGCGATTGGTGAGACAAAAGGGTGGTTGGGTGGGGGTGTCTTTTAATAATTGGTCGCTTTTAAGGACAAGCGGGCTAACCCAGATTTCAGGGGTTTCCAGAAAACTTGACCTACACCAAAAGTGGGCATTGCCCTACCTATGGGAGAAGTTTGGTTTCATTGGTGTGTATATTTGTTTGGTTATAGAGAAAACTCTCCTTGTCTTTTAAAAAAATAGAATAAAGATTCAAAAACTTTACCTTCAATTTTCTCAAAACAGCATTTATCGGGATAGCCCCCTTGTGTTTAAAAGCGATCAATTATAGTACAGGAATGGAGACGCTCTTTCTATGGCGTTTATTTACCGTCTCGAAACTTAGAGAGATTGTGTTAGCCCTCAGAGATCAGTTTAAGTAGAACGAAAAACATTGTGCACAGGTGGGATTCCTTACAAACGTTTTAATTTACAACAAACTCACCCCTTTATTTTTTTATGATCTATACTTAGATGTTTATACACCCCATTCGACACAATTAGACCAGTTACGAAGAGGACATCGACCTTTCTTGTGAGAGGGATACAATAATATACAAGCAAAAACAAATACCAGTTACTCTATAAAAAAAAAGATTCTCCCCACGCCGGAATCGAACTCGGGTCTCCTGCGTTTGATATAAAGGTGACTAAAGGCTAAACCACAGAAGAGATTGAAAAGTACCAAAGAGACAGCTGAGAAGGGCTGATACAATCATACTGCAAAGAAATAAATTTTGAATAAAAAAGAAAAGAAAGAAAAAGTCACTAAAAAGGTCTTACTTATTTTCTTCCGCTGTATTATTTCTGCCTGTCTGCCTTTATCTTTCCTGTACTGTTACTTTGTGACAATGTGCCTCTTTTACTCAAACAAACAAACAAACAAACAAACAAAGAATGTCTCTCTTTTACGTTCCCTCGCTGGTTCACTTATATCTGAGCTCAGTCCTTTTTTTTTCTCTTAGCGTGAGCCACCGACTGATGGTTAAACGTCCATAAGCTATTCCATTCTTTAAGTAATCTTTTTACAGCACTTACAACACAATTAGGTCATCTGTAATATTATTTTTTATCCCTGTCATTCGACATTGTAGTAAGTCTACATTTCGAGGAGGGACGGGGTGAGGGGGGGGGGGACAAAAATCAGGTAAGCTGTAGAAAGTAATGGTGCGTATCGATTGGTTCTAATCTTATTCTTCAACCCAAATAGTAATGGGTGGAGACAAACAAACGTGTATAAAGACAGTGTCCTTAGCGAAATTATAGTTAGGTTTTTTGTGTTTTTTTCTCTTGAAAACTTAACAATTTGAGATAAGATAATGATGAATGACCACGTCGATTTGTTCGATAAGTCGTTTTTACTTTCCTTAATAGCCTTTGGGATACGCCTGTTTATGAAGGAACTGGCGACTATATCTGATCAACATCGTTCTCATCAACAGAAGAAATAATTAAGCCAGCTATTTAGACATACATGTAATCATAATCAGCGTTTTTGGTTGTTGTTTTTCTGGGGGGGGGGG
>NW_004797275.1:1883357-1885256 GCF_000002075.1 Aplysia californica
ACCCTCCACCCTCACTCACCCTCACCCCCACCCTCCATCCTCACTCACACTCACCCCCACCCTCCATCCTCACTCACCCTCACCCCCACCCTCCATCCTAACTCACTCTGGCTCACTACTCCTTTTTTTCAATTCAGAGGTCATCTGATAACCAGGAGCCTTAAAAAAAGGCTAGACTCTTAGTCCTCCCAGTCACATTAATACAGACATTATGACGTGGGGCGAAGTCCTCATTAAAGATGAATACAGGGACATCAATTCTCAGACTTGGAATACCTGGAGATGAGATATTCTTCATTTATCTTGACGAGCATATTTGGCGAGTGACAGACAGGGTCGTTGATAGGTTTTGTTCTTTAAGTTCCAGAAAAGGTTTTTGGTTCTCACTTTTGTTTTCTTTTGGTGTGGAGTTCAATGACCTGTTGGGGGCTTGCGAATATTTATTTCTTAGTGTGTATGTGTGTGTGTGTGTGTGTGTGTGTGTGTGTGTGTGTGTGTGTGTGTGAGAGAGAGAGAGAGAGAGAGAGAGAGAGAGAGAGGGGGGGAGAAAGAGGTTGGGATATAGATAGATAGACAGAGAGAAAGAGAGAGAGAGAGGGATAGATAGAGAGAGAAGAGAAAGAGAGAGAGAGGAAGAAAGAGAGAGAGAGGGGAGGAGGAGGGGAGATAGCTTAGTGCAACAGAAAGAAGTCATAAAACCTTCCGTACTAAATAGATTATACATAAACAAGGTAATTAACATTCTTCGACGCATTGTTGATAACGACAGAAAATAGAAATGAAAGTCGATCTACACGATACAATAGTTTTAAAAAATGAAGTGTTGATCACTCTTACTTTCAAAGTAATCAAATTTTAGATTACCTGGTCGTATTGATCCTGTCAATGTCTTTTAATCGATGGCTCTTAATGCGTATTTGATATGGAATCTTGGTCGATACTCTCAGATCGATACTGTATCCACATCGCACTTCTGAATTGTCATTATCTGGTCGATATTTTGAACGCATTGGATTTTTAACAATACCGTTTTATTGAAAGGCAAATTCATTTTTTGTTTCTTTATATCAATGCGTTTATCAAGTTCACAAGTCTGTTTTTGAAGAAGAAAAATCGTAGAGTTCTTTTTGCCGATCTCTGTAGACGCTTTTTTTAAATAATATGTTCGAAATGCTTGATAATTTTGTTTATCGTTACTTTTTTCGGTTTTTAGTTGGTTCAGGGCCGGGGGGGGGGGGGGCATTTTTATCCGTTTCATGTAATTTGTTTTGTTTTGAAATGGACTATCGTTGTCTGGCATTTGATCAATGGCGGATCTGATACAGTTGTTCGAGAAAGGGGATATTTGCCCTCTGTGATTAAAAACTTACACATTACGTGGAATCTACGAGGAATGAGAAAAGGAGGAAAGCCTAAAATTACTTGGAGGAATAACTCGGATTCGGACCTAATTGAGATTGAACACAGCTAGCTGGACAAAGGTAGAGGCTATAGCTTAGGAGAGGAGTACATGAAAGAGATCTTGGTGTTGGCCTACACTGCTGCACGGGGTGAGACATACTGATGACGATAGCAATGAAATAAGAATTAGGATGGTGATTAATTTTCTGTGATGTCTTGACTTGGTCAGCGGTGAAAAGGCTTCCAGATCGGTGACAGTCGGTGTTGTTAGGAGCCTGTCTCGTAAGATTGACAATGTCCGTCTGCGCCTTCAGCGGAAAGGAAAGTTCTAGCAAATGTGATTGAAAGCAGTTCTGCTAATTACCATATTTTGGGAGAGAAAAAAACGTCCTTATCAGCATTTCTCTTCGCTTGCACTCTCATAGTCTCATAGTTATTCTCCCAACTCCCAGCTATACAACTCTTACACACACACACACACACACACACACACACACA
>NW_004797275.1:1885432-1886771 GCF_000002075.1 Aplysia californica
CATGTATGTTTGTATACCTTGCTGTTTTGATCATTATCTGTCTGAGGGTACCTGAACTGTGCAAAGTCCAACCCTGATTTATTAAATATTATGAACAGGTCAATGCCTTCTAAGCATCAGTTTATTTTTATAATCTTGTTATTGGAAATTACTCTTTTGTAAACAGTAGAAACTTATTTTTCTTTGATCTTGCTTCCGCTCCATTTTCATATAATCGACACAAGCAGCTTATTTAGTATTTTTCATGATAATATGGAAATCTGTCCAGGTTTTCGTAAGCATCCATTATGTGAGGACATTCACCAGTTTACAGAACAGTTCGAGAAATCTGCCGATTTTAACAACCGGACTGTAAATGTTACTATCTTGTCTTGTAAATATTGGGTTGAAGTGAAAACATCTCAATTTTAAAAATCCCCTTTCTAAGGAGTTTCGAAGGTCTGTCGTCTGGTAAATTGCGTAAGGTGAACTCTGTAAAAGCGTAGGGGATATATTTTACAGGTCCTATAAACATCAGACGAGCAGAAATGTTTCGGCACACTTTGAATCATCAAACACAAACCATTAGAAAAGGAATTTGTATAATATTTGTTTTAAAGTGTGCATTTAGTTATCCGTCTATTCAAGCTTAACACAAAGCGAAAAGAATTTCGGGGGGGCTTGTGCTTGAATAATAAAGTGATACTTCTTGTTCAAAGTGCCACAAAACATTGTACCCAATGTGGCGACATGACATCGGGGAAAAATTACAAGAACTTGTTCGTGCAGCTTGTCTCCCTTACTCTCCTTTCTTTCTAGGATTATTCTTGTCTCTGAAAGCCCTCACTGCGGGCAAACAATTTGCCAAGTCCCCAGCTTTTGACAACTAAGCAGTTTAAAGTGAACTAGGAACGCCCTTTTAATGTTTCTGTCTCCCAGGCCTATTATCTTAATATTTCCAAAGCCCATCGTAAGCTAGTAATTGTGTTCACTTCGATATTTCTCACGCCATGATGACACTGAGCAAATCCCTCCTGAAACTTCTGTCGCACAAAAGAAACGCTATGAAGAGGTTGTTTGGTACAATAATTTGATGATCTCATTTTGGTCCAAAGCAGCGAGAAATTGATTATGACAAATCTTGATGTTTTTCGATTTCCAAATATTATGCTTCAAAAAGACAAAAGGCGTGCCTTGTATATCAGTGTAACAAGAGGTAGTCTGAACTAATGATAATAAAAATGATAAAAGCAATAACAAGAATAACAATAACAGATAGATAGATAGATAGATAGATAGATAGATAGACAGACAGACAGACAGACAGACAGACAGACAGACAGACAGACAGACAGACAGA
>NW_004797275.1:1889033-1890595 GCF_000002075.1 Aplysia californica
ACACACACACACACACACACACACACACACATACACACACACACATACACACACACACACACACACACACACACACATACACCCACAAACAACTTAATATTTGGGCATCCTTCCCCCACCCCTCTACGGTTCCACTCACAGACATGCACACCTTTGGCCAACACACCCTGCGTCTCAGTTCCGCATACTCCATGGATCCCACCACACACACAGTAACAGTAAACAACACCACCACTCACATCTCTGTGACATTTACAATAAAATGCTAAGTTCTATCTTCACTAAATTTCCTTACTTTACATTTTCTGATCTCTGCTACCTTACTGTTTTGGGAAAGAAGAAAATGCCCTTTCATGTTCGTTGCATCGCCTTCGGAAAGGTAATATTATTTGTTTTGTTTTTTGTTTTTGTTTGTTTTGGGGGGTTTTTGGTTGTTTTGTTTTTTTCTGGGGGGGGGGTTCTGTTGTTTTTTACTCCTAAAATGCTTCTCTGGTGCGTCCTCTGTCTATTTTCTCTTGGGCATCACAAAAAAATAGGACCCCAGTCACTAGACTCCTGAGATTATGTCTCTTCCCTCTCACCGGCTGGTTTGATATGATACCACTTTTAATAATACTAACAATACTAATACTAATAGTAATACTTAGACTAATACTAATATTAATTAACTACTAATACTAATGCTAATGCTAATACTAATGCCAATACTGATACTAATACCAGTGTTTATGTTAATACTATTACTAAACACTAACACTAATAATACTCGTAATATTAAGAAAAGTAGTTGTGCGTTTATCTGCCTGTACATGTACATGTTATACCGATGGATTGCAAGATGAAGATCCAGGTTAGGCAACATATTATAACAGACTTCAACATAAGTTAAAGACCACTTTGACAGACAGCTGTGGGTTTTTTTAATCTGAAAAAAGACAGCACGGAATGTTTCAAATTTCGCTGCTCTGAAAGTGTTAATGGGTTACCAATGCGTACTGCAAAGCATCCTAAAGGGGCAAAACCACCACATGCAGCACGGAAATCCTCGGGGACTTTCAGCCAAATTTGCTGGGGGGGGGGGTATTTGTGTGTAACACAACGGACATTTCTCAGATAAAATTTCTGGTGCATGTCATAAACGGACGTATGCTCTCGAACTGTGCTCACGTTGGTGGCAATATAAGCAGCCGTTTGGGCAAAATCCGGTATCGCATCAATATGCCACCGAGACGAAAGCTGAGAGACTTCGATCGTGCCAGAGCTATGGCATGGCTGCAGGATGGAGCTGGAGCCGAGAAGTTGCCAAAAGGCTTGCAGTGTTACGATCTGTCATTGTCCGCTTGAGGCAGCGCCATCAAGCCACTGGATCAGTCCAAGAACGCCCACGTGCAGGTCGACCCTAGAAGACCACTCAGAGTGTTTGCAAGTGGTCCTTAACATAATATGTTGAAGTCTGTAGTAGAGTCATCTTCTCTGTTTTCTGATGAACAACTTTGTCGGCCAGTTGTTCAGATGTAGCAGGAGCAACATTTAATTTTCATTTGTTTTTTTAGGTGAGGGGG
>NW_004797275.1:1891867-1893131 GCF_000002075.1 Aplysia californica
AGAGAGAGAGAGAGAGAGAGAAAGGGGAGGGGCGGAGAGAGAGAGAGAGGGGGGGCCGGAGAGAGAGTTTGTTTTTAAAGGTCACGATCGTATTTCGTCGAAATTGGTCAAACTGTGCCACTATAACATTTACTCCTCCATGGAAGAAAATCTTTCCAGCCCCATTTAAAAACCTGCAATTCGAATGATTTCGACTGAAATCGGCTGAATTAAATGGCAGTGTGCAAAGGGTATAAACAGTTGATTCTGTGGCAGTCTTGGCGTTTATTTCCCAATCAGCGACTGAAGCGCTCATGGCAAAGTTCATAACTGCTGATTATGCAAGTTTTCCTTCCTTTTTTCCCCTTGAAACTTTCCCTCTAGTTTGAAGTGCGCATCATCGGATTTTAATATTGCGTCACATCGATGGATGTCCTAATCTGCATGAGCTTTTGTCTCGTTTGTGACAGCTAATGGTGGCCCCTTTGCTAGCTTAGAGCGTTTGAAATTTACAGAGATGGAGCATTAGCTCACTGTAAGGATTTAACCAATTATTTCAGCTCCTAGTTTTGGATGAGGTCAATATGTGTCACGGTACGTTGAGGGTTTTATTTTTCAAGCTCTGGTAAGTTTTGGGGCATACTATGTTGTTTTTAGTATCATCTTGACGCTTGTTGATTTTGTGTCTTTCTTTGGTGGAAAGAATGGCCTTCCATCTTGAAAAGAAGTAGATATGTTTGCTATTGAAGGGATTGGTCTCTAAGAGAAAACTGTTGACAATGTTTACTGACTTCTAAAGCTTGAGTGTCCTTGGTAACGGAAAAATATTTTTTTGGGGGGGCGCCTATAATTAACTTGAAAAAAATCTGAAAGGAAATGTGTTTTTAAATGAGATAGAAGGTGGCGAGGAAAAACAAAAGACAATCGATGACAATTACCCACCGATCGGAAATAACGTCGTTTTGTTCTATTGTTATCCTTTTTCTGCGATTTCGGCATGATGCCACGTCTATTATAAAATGATGGTCCACGTCCAATCATACCCCTTGTTGTTGCTGTTGTTTTCTAGTTGTTGTTGTCATGGTGGTAGTGGTAGGAATGTCGATTATGTTGGTGGTGACGACAGCAGTCACAGTTATTGTGCCGATGGTGGTGTTAATAGTGTTGGTTGTAGTGGTAGTGGTGGTGGTGGTGGTACTTGTGACGATGCAACTGATGCTGCTGTTGCTGCTTGATGTTCATTATATATATAGAGTCATCTTCTCTGTTTTCTGATGAACAACTT
>NW_004797275.1:1893231-1895647 GCF_000002075.1 Aplysia californica
AATCTTTTAGTGTAGAGAAAAAACTGACCGTTCCATTCTTATTACATTTTTACTTATATGATATTAAATTAATAGATGTCACTCTGGTAAGATGACCAAACAGATCTGAGACAATGCTGTCATTCTTGCAGCATCACCAAGTCATTTATAAGGCAAAAAAATCCCATGGATATGTTCACGATGTTCGTATATTATTCGAACGCTTTGCGTGCATTTTTGAGGTTTTCAATAAAGAAAATAGACAGACAGACAGACAGAAAAGAACAGAACAGAAAAGAAAAGAAAAGAAAAGAGAAAGAAAAGAGAAAGAAAAAAGGAAAATAAAAGACAACTAAATGTTTCCACGCCACACGTTTACAAACCTGGAAACTCATTAAATTTCCCTACACGTGTCTTCATAAACGGCCATCATCTAAATTTATATCAATGAGGCAAGTATTGACAGCATTAAGTAAAGAAATTAATGGCTGCGAGCCTGGGCTAGTGACGACAACAATCCATCCAGGAACCTCTCAACATGCCTGGCCAGTCTCCGGGGAAATAAATTTGCGTAAAATCTCCCTCAGTCCCAACGATTTTCTGTGTCGTGCAGGTCATTTGCCACTCACAGCGTCGCCGGTCGAAGGGCGTTGACTTTTCCAAGTAATCTGCTGTCAGCTCGCTGATAATTATCGTTCTTGGGGCTTGCGTTGAATCCACGAGAGGAGAATATGCTGGAAGCTGAGCGGCACTGAGAGGTTCTCAAAAGAAGCTTATAAATAGGACTGTTTGTCAACATTTTTGTAGCCATCTCTTAACACAAGGTCACCGCGATCCCCATTTCCCATTCATTATTCTTGTTGGAAACAGACGTTTTATATTCATTTTTTAAAACCCACTGCACTTGCAACACACATACGTCATAATTCAAGTGCTGAAGATTAGAGGTGTTACTAGAGAGTGATATACAAAGAAAAAGCAGGAAAGGTGAGGACGATATATCTTTGATAGTAAAAAAGGATCAAACTACACCAGAGCACCCGCCAACCACCCACAAACAGATGTTAGAGGGTCAAATGTCTGTCAAACAGATGAGCAATTGATTGTATCAGTGCTTGTCAATCTTTTTTTTTTCAATCAGCGTCCATTTCTGCCACCATTGGAAGGATAAAAGCTTCGTAACATCCACTTGCACAAATTTCCAAGCGAGGTATAAAATAATACTTGTCACTACCCGAATGCCTATCAAAATGTAATAATTTTATTATCAAACCAGCTATTAGTGAGCGAGTCGCCTAGCTTGTGACAAAACCACCTGACAGTTAGATCTACTGTGAATAAAAAATATCACCTAACAGTAACTAAGAAACAAAACAAGCGAACTAAACGTTACTGTTTCTTTTGTTTGGTGAGTGTTTGTGTGTTTTTGTAAGCGTAAGTGTTTTACAGCACTTGCAACATAATAGGGTCTTATAAAGGCCGAAGATTAGAGGTGTTACAAGAGAGTAACAAACACAACAAAGATAAGACTTCTAACATCCATGGAGGAGTAGAAACTGTGAACAATGTTAGTTGCCTTAAGTAGGTATGGTATGAAAAGAAAAGTGAAGGAATGTATATAGCAACCAACTTATTGTTCACTTCGTCGTGACCCGCCAAAGCAGCTCCTTTCCCTTCCCCCTGCCTGAAGTGGCGTTCTTGTTCACCACGATTTGGGAAGAATGGGGGGGGGGGTTTTATTTGGGGGGGTTTTTGGTTGGATTTTTTTCTGTGTTTTACGGCGCTCGCAACTCCAAAGGTCATAAGAGCGCGCGGGACACATTAAACATTTTCAGTTTGTAGGAAATCGTGAATTTTGCCCAGGTGGCAGCCGAAGCTTACTATTATCGATTTTAGACCACCAAAGGATCTTTAACATGCACAACTTGCCCACAGGACCTCTGAGATTTTTCGCCCTTGTCCGAGAAGGCTAGGTGTAAATCTTTCCTAGCATAACATCAGTCTACAATGATGATGATGATGATAATGATGATGATGTTGTTGTTGTTGTTGTTGTTGTTGTTGTTGTTGTTGTTGTTGTTGTTGTTGTTGTTGCTTACAGCTTTACAACAACAACAACAAAATCCCCAGCCTACATCCTGCTGCTGGTGGTTAGTGTATTACTCATCATCGTCTGTACTTGAGAAAACCAATCGCCTGTTCCCCGGTCGGAGGTGGAATATGTGGATGACAGCGGTGTGCACCCAACTCATGACATCCCCGCCCACTCGGGGTCCAGCCCCCCGGGGGAATACGTTGGTGGAATAGAGCGAGACTCGCAAACTGAGGACGGGAACAGGCTCTAGATATTGGATGAACGTTCAGACACGGGAAAATGTAAAGCCCAGGAAGTTTGTTTTTGTGTAAGGGATTTTTTTATGTAAGGGATTCCCTCACC
>NW_004797275.1:1895784-1897646 GCF_000002075.1 Aplysia californica
AAAAAAAGAAGAAAAACGACACAATATTTTAGATTATTTAGAAGGCAGACTTCTGACGCTACCAGTCAGTGTCGACCCGGACTGAGAGAGACAGACACAGCATCCCGGCAAAATTAATAAGAACAGAGTTCGAGTTACCAAATAAAAGTTATCCTCACTCGCGGATTGAACTCGGATCTCTTACAAGCGACAGTGAAGCCCATGGCCGACACACCACAGACTCAGGTAGTCAGTTCGTATGATGTAGGAAAATGAACAACCCTGTAAAGCCAGTCAAAGACACCCACCATAAATTTTGAGTCCTGGCTTTGATTCACAGTTTCTGTTAAATTCGGTGGTTTTGATTTACAGTATCTGTTAGGTTCCCTGGTTTTGATTCATTGTAACAGTTAGTTTGGAGATTTTGATTCACGGTAACTGTTAGTTCAGTGTTTTTGATTTGCATTAACAGCTAGGTCAAGGGGGTTTTGATTTTCAGTAACAGTTAGGCTAGGTGGTTTTGATTCACAGTTCCTTTTAGTTTCCTGGTTTTGATTCACAGTTCCTGTCAGTTCGCTTATTTTAATTCCCATGAACTGTTAGGGTCAAGAGTTTTGATTCACAGTTCCTGTCAGTTCGCTTGTATTAATTCACAGTAACTATTAGTTCCCTGGATTGATTTACAGCAACTACTGTGAGTGGGTGTTTTGCAAGTGCTCGAGTGTGGTTTGCTCCTTCTTTCCTATCAAACACCCATCGTCCTTATCTCCTCACCTTCTTTTTTGTGTTAGTTTCTCTCTTGTTACACCTCTAAATCTTCGGCTTTTGTATGACCGTATTATAGTGCAAGTGCCGTAAAACACTTACTAAAACAAAAAAGGGGGAAAAAAGAAACTGTTAGTACCCTGGTTTTGTTTCTCAGTAACAGTTAATGGTCGACATTTTTTATTCACAGTAACTGTTGCTTGTCTGGTTTTGGTTACAGTTACTGTTAGTTTTCTGGTTTTTATTCACGGTAATTACTCTCAGGCTTGTTGCGTTGGTAGCCTAGTGGTTAGGCTAGTGGTTAGGCTACCGGACTTGTAATTGTGAGATTGCGGGTTCAGGGGTTCGAGCCTCAGCTCGGCCCGACGTTGTGTCCTTGAGAAAGGCATTTTACACGAATTCCCAACTTGGCTCTATCCTTTCGGAGATGGACGTTAAATTCAAAGGTCCCGCCTCTTCAATAATCTAACAGTGTTGATAGGAGCATTAAAGCTATACCCTTTTCACTCTCAGGTTCGCTGGTTGTCGTTTGGCAAAAACTACCCAATGGATAATCGGTGCGAGTCGTGGCCAGCCAGATGTTTCCTTCAATGAGGGGCAACAGGCAACACTCTGAAACAATATCAACTCGAAATGGTGGAAAAGGAGAATTCTTACATTATTGTATTATTATTCTTAAAGTAACTTACTTCATCTACCCATGTATTAAGATATTCAGGTGGCGCTCATATGACCTTATGTAGTTGCGGGCGCCGTAAAACATCTACTAAAACAAAACAAAAGGTATTATTAGGATTTTGGGCTTTCGGTAGTAAGGTCATGGGTTCGAATCCCGACGTTATTTCCTAGGAAAATACACATTACTTGACACAAATTGTTCTTCACTTCACCCAGGAGGGGATAGGTATCCAGCTATAGACAGGCACAAATCTTGTTAGTTTGTTAGTGTTTGAGCAATTAAGCGGCTGCTAGCCCTGTATGCTTCCTGGGAAGCCGAGAATGTTTTGGAGTCGATTTATATGGTCTGCATTAAGTAATGATAGTTGTAACGTGAATCTCTCACTCTCTCTCACTCTCTCTCACTCTCTCTCATTCTCTCTCTCTCTCTCTCTCTCTCT
>NW_004797275.1:1898604-1906262 GCF_000002075.1 Aplysia californica
GATAGATAGATAGATAGATAGATAGATAGATAGATAGATAGATAGATAGATAGATGTTTGTTTTTCTGATTGTACATTCTCTTCATTTAAACAAATTAGCATTATTATTGAGAATAACAGCTTCAACGATTTACAAATGGAGCTACACAAACTTACCTTCAGATGTTGCATAAATGTAGAGTCCAAAGCATGAATGAACAGTCTGTCGTAAACAGTTGGAGCAATAACACTCTGAGAATCGACTATCCTTCAACATAATGGTCCATGGGACCAAGCACTCGACCTGTACGCGACATTTTCAAAATTTTAAAAGAGAGCCAGTAAACGTCAGTATTTTTACAGCTTTGAAGACAATGAATTGAAACGTAAATATGACATAAGTGACATCTGTGTACACAATCTCTAGTAAAAAAAAAATCCAAAAAAAAACCGTTTACACATATAATAGCGGATGTATGCAAGACTTTGAAATGCGCATTTTAAAAAATTATTACGTCTAAAATATCTGCTTTGCGTATGGGAACTTCTTAGCTTTTACTATCTCTAAAGACATCGGTGTGATCGCACCGCGTTGTGTCTTTCAAAAACTGTGCAGACAATCAACGAGTTACAGAATCCCTCAGAAGTGCATCACCCGAGACGGCCAATCATCAGAACGTACAGTTTTGTTCTGGGTTTCCGCAGAATTTTCCTATAATCACTGACCTCCCGTGGCGTTGACTATTTGCTCACTGTCTGCGGCTTCCAGGTAGCTCTTGGAGAAAAATTCGGAGGGGGGGGTGTAAGTGTGTGGGGGTAGGGGGATGGGTGGAATGGGGTGGGAGGGGTGAGGAAAGAGTGGGGAGGAGGACAAGAGAGGTAAACGAAAAGGTATCTAGAAAAGTGTTTGTGTGTGTACGAGGGATGGGGGTGGGAGAAGCTTGGAGGGAGACAAGGAGGAAAAACGAAAGGGTATCTCTAGAAAGTGTTTGTGTGTAAGGGGGGGGAGAGGACGGAGAGAGACAAGGAGGAAGAATGGAAACGTATCTAAAGAGGAAAAAGGGTCGGGTGGGGGTATGGGTGTAGGTAAAGGTGTGAAGAGATAGGGTGGGGTGGGCAGAGAGAAAGAATGAAGGCAGGGAAGTAAAACAAAGGGTTGGAAAAGGGCGAGAACGTCACTGAAATGGGGAAGATATAGTGAGTTACAGAGACAGAGAGAGATTATAGATGCTATATAGATAGAGAACGAGAGAAAGAGGTTGGGAGAGAGAGACAAAGAGAGGGAGAGAAACAGAGACACAGAGAGAGAGAGAGAGAGAGAGAGAGAGAGAGAGAGAGAGAGAGAGAGAACGACAAAGAGAGAGAAGGACATAGAGAGAGGGGAGTGAAGAAAGAGGGCGAAAAAGAGAAGGGGGAGGGTAAGAGAGAAAAACGAAAGGTAGAGCGAAATAGGAGCAGAGAGAAATAGACAAAAGAGGGAGGGGGTTACAGTAGGAAAAGGGTGATATGCCACTGTTAGGACAATGATTTCTGTATGAACAGACGTTTCTGGTCAAAATAATGACTTGAATGAGGTAAGAATTTCTGGAATTCCGAGACAATGATAGTCCTACTTACGTGAACTTGTTTAGGAGGGAGGAAGGGCTTATCTGTTAGTGTTTTTGTTAAGTTTTTTTGGTTGTTGGTTGTTGTTGTGTTGTTGTTGTTTTTTTTTGGGGGGGGGGCTGGGAAAGGTATAGAAAAGGAATGCGACGGTTGTGGGGTGATTTGATTATTTGAAGAAAAAGTTTGGTGAATTGTGATAGTGTATAGATTCTGTTCAGGAATTAAAGGGATACGCGCATTATTTCATAACCAAGATTGTAAAATGAGTCAACACATCACTACATAAATGATGATGATAATAATAATAATAATTGCATTTATATAGCGCATATCCATGCTCAAGAGCATGCTCTATGCGCTTTACAATTGTTATTACCCCAGCCAACCCTATGAGAACACTCAGAAACATTCTCGGCTTCCGCGGAAGCTTACAGTGCAAGCTGCGGATTTCACGCGCTCAAACACTATCAAAATGACAAGATCGTTCACTGTCTATTGCCGGGTACCCACTTCCACCTGGGTGAAGTGAGGAAAATTTGTGCAAAGTGCCTTTCTCAAGGACACAACGTCGGGTCCCTGACGTGATTCGAACCCATGACCTTACGGTTGCGAGTCCGAGAGCCTAACCACTAGGCCACCGACACCACAAATACATTGTCACTCAGTGCAAGTCCTTTAATGTCTGTGTTTGAGATATACAACGATGTTCAGGACTTATATGACATATTTGTGTTGAAAGTGTTGTTAAACTTTTTAAAAACTGAAATTGTTTATGAATTTAATCAGCGTCTATGGTGTAACTCTTAGCCACTTCGTCGTCACACTATGAGACCTGTGTTCGATTCTTGAGTGGAGAGGACATTTATCGTATCGAGTATTTCGGTCTTTCTGCTGGCAGGTTGTATCTTCTCAGTCCTGGATTTACACCTCTTTCGACGCAATTTAGATCGTCTTGGAAGTGGGTTTCAGTCCTGCCTGTAAGGGCCAACCTAAGTAGGGATGAGAAGGATGAAACGTCCAGCATATGACCGATATATTCGATCAAAAATTCTCTCCATACGGAAATTGTACGCGTGTTTTCTTTGCGCGACGGCGCCAAATATCTGGTGCCCATTGCGAATGGGATCGGGTCGGGTCGATCGCCCGACTCAACGCCTGAAAACATACGCCTTTGAATTTGAGGCGACGAGTGGGGCGCGATCGCTTGTGCCACGATAGTCGCTTTGCTCCCTCAATCTGGCTAGCGAGCCAAGCAACCCGACCTTTCCCAATCCCCCAATGGACACCCTGTATAATACCGGGTGCCCATTGCGGATGGGATCAGGGCAGGTCGCGTCTTTATTTTTGAGGCGACGAGTCGGGCGCGATCGGCTTGAGCCACGATAACCGCTTTGGGTCCTCAACCTGGCTAGAAAACCGACCCGACCCGACACGATCCCCCAATGAGCACCCCTTATAACCACTACACTGTAGACGCCAGTTTTAAAAAATGTGTTGCAAAATAATAATAAGTTGAAGTTCAGGCTGTGGTCGCTTTTTGATGAATTAACTGGGGTTTACATGTAAAGAGTTTTTTACTTGTATTGGTTCAAGTCAACCTACCGATGCCGTATTCTTTACCAAACATGTGTAACCCATTTTGTTTGAATGTTGCTCATTTCCGATCAATATCGAGAGCCCAAAGTTACAAATACTAGCAGTCTTAAATAGATGAAAATGGCTCCAGTTGCAAATGACAAGGACTTTTTGCTAGATATAAATTAGTATACGACCCATCAATAAAAATATCAATAGGAAATATAGAGCAACAACATCAACGTACGTATTCAGATTTAAGAGTTCTGTGTGTTTTTTCTTTCCTTTGTCCTTTTCTTGCGCTTCATTTTCTGGACAGTCAATACTGATCTGAAATGCATTTTCTAATAGCTCGATGAATCCAGATCTCATGGGCAAAAAACTTTATGAAATGTAAAGTAGTTTACAAAGACAAGTCGAACCTTGGAATTACATGTTTGCTTGAATGCTGTACACGGTGTTCAGTCATAAGTAAATAGCTGCCCCACGATCCCTTTCAGGTACAGCTATTACTTAGTGTTGCTTTTTTATTTTTAGTTCACCGTGCTGTTTACCACATTGCTCAATAAAACGTGAATTTACAACCAATTCCAACCCACGGTCACCAATACAGAAATCATCTGCTCACTCTCTCCTCCTGCCCTTTGTTTTTTGTTTCCATACCTTCATTCTGTCCCTCCTCTCATCCCATCTCATGTCTCTACTTCTATACACTCATAACCCCTCACCCCACCAATTTTATTATTTATATACCTTTTCGGCATCCCCCAGACCCAAGCTCTCCGGCTGGCGACAGAGAGACGTCTGTTTCTTCCCGCGACACCCAAAAGAGTATAAGCGTCGGATAAAACATAAAACTAACAAACATATACCTTTTCGTTTGGTTCTGTTTTTATCTTTAGCATGGTAAAGTTGGAGACTATGTATTATCAAATGGCGTACTACATTGACAACCTTTCCTATACATATTGTTATTTTTATTATTTTCAAGAGTACTTACCAATCTTAGTGAACCTAGTTTGAAATGATTGTGATCACTTCACGTTTCCATTTTGGAGTAGATTCTAGT
This sequence comes from Aplysia californica, assembly GCF_000002075.1. Lineage (NCBI taxonomy): Eukaryota > Metazoa > Mollusca > Gastropoda > Aplysiida > Aplysiidae > Aplysia > Aplysia californica. Next base: position 1,902,833 of record NW_004797275.1, read on the forward strand.
GATTTCCCAACAAACGTAATTTATCATTTGCAATGAGTGAGAATGGTGACATCTTGCTTTGATTTCTATTCAAACAAAACACAATGGATCTTGATTAACTTTGCATGCATTTCGTACTAGCTGAGCAAATTAACTAGAAATAAATGCGTGCAATTCATAGCACGCATCTTTCTAGCAACCATTATCGTCAGTCTCGAGGTTTGAACTGATTGAACCATCACAGGCGGGAGAGAAAGTCTCATTATAATCCCAAATTCCACCCGAGAAGCGAGCAATGCTAAGCCGTAAAAGGCAGACTGATCAATCAAAGAATTTACTTTTGGGCTATTCCACGGTAACTGATGGGACATTCGGACTATACTTTCTATTATATGATAACACTCTTATTCAATATCAATCAATTCATTTCAACTCTAAATGATCCGAACGTTTGAAAGGCATATTAAAAATCATATTAAATGCAGTCATTTGAAAATAAAATTACTCAATGCAAATCCTGTGACGTGTTTAGTGTCGAAAACTGACGGGACAAATGAAGGGATTTTTTTCTCTCTAACGTCGTTTACCGTGGAATAATCCTTTCATGTACGGACCTGTACGTGCTAAGAAGAAAGGAGTAGCGGAGAAGTGGGTATGCCTTTTGCCCTCGACGCATAAACAGTTGTAGAAGTGGATGAATACAAATCATACGTGTCTATAAAATTATCAAAAATTGTGATTTGATAGATAGATAGATAGATAGATAGATAGATAGATAGATAGATAGATAGATAGATAGATAGACAGATAGATAGATAGATAAATAGATAGATAGATAGATAGATAGATAGACAGAGAGAGAGAGAACAGAGAGACAGAGAGAAACAGAGACAGACAGACAGACAGACAGACAGACAGACAGACAGACAGACAGACAGACAGACAGACAGACAGACAGACAGACAGACAGACAGACAGACAGACAGACAGAGGGTGAGTGAGTGAGAGGGAGAGAGAAGGAGAGAGAGAGAGAGAGAGAGAGAGAGAGAGAGAGAGAGAGAGAGAGAGAGAGTGAGAGAGAGAGAGAGAGAGAGACATTAAGAAGTATTATCATGTGTACTTTCTGCCTATTGCCTCATCCACGTTCCCGCCTTATCCTCAAATAGGATCTGGCAATTAAATGCAGTCTTAGCCTTTTTGTCAAGCGGGCAATAGAATTGTGTCCTTAAAATTGATTCAGAACATGTCTACACACTCTCTGTATTCCATTTGTTGACCCCAAAAGAACATGACAAGAGCATCACCTAGAGCCTTGATTAAGCGACCTCCAGAGCTGACATTCCCTTCCTCGTCCACGGGCATGAGTAATTTGCACAGCTTCGATTTATTCTTGTTTTTGCGCTCGTTTCACCTTTTTTTTCCCCCACTGATGATTTCGCTTCCTTTTCTATCTCCGGAAGAAACGAAGTTGACGCCGAGCTGACAACCAATCGCAAGAGACGTGGCATCGTAGAGGGCGCCCAAGAGGTCAAGTTGGGTTGACACAACAGCCAATCATGCGGGCCGTGACTTCCTGATCCGATTTTCTCAGACACGGTTAGTTCCCTTTGCTGGAAGGGATGATGATGATGAAGGAGCAACTGATCTCATACAATTTGGGTTAGAATTAACAAACTTTCCTGGGGTTTTTACTGAGAATGTAAAATTATGTACACCGCTACATCATTTAAAAAGGAAGAAAACCAAAGACAAACTTTAAAAAAAAAACGTTAGTGATAATATTAGGCCTTTTTTGGTAAAAGATTTACAGAGCTCGCAACGACATAAGATCATAATGTATTATGAGCGTGCGGTTATGTAGGTCGTTTATAATCTTGCTGTGTAGGTCTATCACTATATGTATAACCTCAGTTTTCTTTACTTTTATCCATTTATAGTGAAACATAATATCACAATAAGTGGACATTAGAGTGAGTTAGTGGCGACGTAGTCTTAGTTTGTTACATGTCGCTTATACTCTCTCTCTTTCTCTCTCTCTCTCTCTCTCTCTCTCTCTCTCTCTCTCTCTCTCTCCCCTTTCTCTCTCTCCCCTCCTCTCTCTCTCCGTTATTCGATATGCCGCTCCTGTTATCTCTAACCTTGGCCAGGTCCGAGTTGTGCCACAAACTGGAACAAGCACCCGACAGCTCCCGGGGCCATGCGGTCAGTGGGAGGTCATTGGCATGGCCAACAGCTGATTGCCAGAGGTCAGCGCGATGGCCCAGGTCCGTATGACCCATCGAGGGGCCGGCCCGGGGGACAAATAAAAACCTTATTAAATATATATCTGCAACACGGAGCGTGATGATGATGATGATGATGATGATGATGATGATGATGATGATGATGATGATGATGATGATGATGACTTTAAACCAAACCCAAACTGCAATATCACTTTAAACCAAAGGATTCCTGGCTTTCACCCAGGCGGCCTGGGTTCGATTCCCGGCATGGGAACATTGGAGAGGGTGGTTGGCCGGTGCTCTGGGGTGGTTTGCTCCTTCTTTCATATCAAACATATATCGACCTAATCTCTCCCCCTTGTTTGTTGTGGCAATTGTAAACCAAACTCAACAAAACTACTACATACTAAGACAAACTATCGTATCATGTTCAACTAAGTCCAAAGTAACTACATTATCACGTCCATCCAAGCCAAGACTACCCTTTTACTCTCAGTATAAGAACTTCTGGTAGTAGATCCAAACCATGGTCATCAACACAGTAGTTCAAATTTATGTGCCTTGCCCCCCCCCCCCCAACCCTTCCTTTCATCAAATGACCAGCTCTCCAAAAGCCACAAATAGCTCAAGTACGACAACTCCTTTCACTCATATGTGATTCTAACTCCCAAGCCAACACAACTCTGCAGTGGATACCAGGTCACTGTGGCATTCATGGAAATGAAAAAGCAGACGACTTAGCCAAAGTAGGAGCCAAAATGACCCAGATTGAAGATGGCATGGATCTCTCAGAGTCAAAAACACTAATAAAATCTGCCTTAAGAAACAGATGGAAAATGTCCCACCCAAAACACAACAGACATGACCCCTACTACACACTAAATACAACAGACCTGGTCACAACCTTTAGACTCCTTTATGGCCACAAAAGACTCAAACACCATATGAACACCAAATTAAAAGTAGGAGAGTCAACGATCTGTGAATGTGGACACGACGAAGAGGATGCCAACCATGTCCATAAGCATTGGCCGCGCTACGCCACCCTTCGTACACAGACGTGGCAGAATGTGACTCCCTTTGAGAGAAAGCTCCATGGCAATCTCTCAGATTTGAAGAGAACTGCACAGTTTGTGCGCGACATCGGACTGACTGTCTATCTGCAGTCATCGAGAACGAGGAAGAAGAAGAAGAAAGAATCAAATGACCGTGGTAGCCTCTAAGTA
>NW_004797275.1:1908518-1913518 GCF_000002075.1 Aplysia californica
CATGAGTGTGTGTGTGTGTGTGTGTGTGTGTGTGTGTGTGTGTGTGTGTGTGTGTGTGTGCCTGTATTATTATACTGTATTTATCATTTATCTATTTTTAAGAATAAAGGAATAGGGGTCCTGAGTTCACCTTATGATATTATTGCGAAAGCACAAGTTTGGGGCCTCGGACGCTCAATTAAAAATTAACAAACACTGAAATTTTCAAATTAGAGCCTTGTTCTTCTTGGATCGAGATTTTCTTTAATAAGATTATTTATGTGAAGCATCCTGGTGAAATCAGGGGTAATCTCTCTTGGGTCCATGAGTTCCTTTGTGGATTCTACTGGACAAAACGTTGATCAAAGGCACAAAAAATGCAAAGTTGTAGTTTCCAAGGAAACTCAAACTTTGGAAGTCACTAGATTTCGGTGGCCATTTTCTCTCTTATTTTTACCTCTGACGCCAGGCAACCCCACCTATTTTAATTGCAGATACCTCAACTTCTATTTAAAATAGATCAGTATTTTTTCATTCAATGCACGATAAACAACCAAGCTTTAAGATGATTCCAATATATTCATTATATTTTCAAATACTGACAAGCGTTTGATTCCACAAAAGCGTGACAAACTGTATATAAGGCTCGTTACCTTGGCAACCATCGTATCAGTTATTTTTTCAAATTCTTTTCCCTTGTGAGTCTTTGAAGTCAAAACTTCACAGAACGTCGGTAAACTGTTGAAAAGTTTAATAAAGTCCAGAAAGTCAGTTTCTTTAAAGAGAGAAAAAATCTGTTCCTTTCTTTTAAAATGTGTTAACATTATGTAACTTTTCTCGCTTTTTATAAGTTTAAGAATTAAATTTCGACTTATTAATTCTGCGGTTGCTGCCTGTCATTATTCTGGTTATCCCCACCGCCCACCGAAGTTCTCAAATGATCCACTAGTTTGGGCGATACCTCCATGTTGGCCAGCACACCTCTAATCATCCACTGTGAAACCGCCCACTGTATTGAAGACTACAAGGGGAAAAGGACGGTAGTCACAAACTGAAAACCGTGAAAGTACCACTTTTGAGCGCTTGTTGACTAATAACTGTGTTTCTGTTCAACTGTTCGCTGATTATTTTTTTTAGATTTCTCAGTCAACAACACTTAACAATAAACCACCAGCCAAACTAATATGAAGTTATGAGTCCCCAAGCTTTTAAAATTGGCAACCTCACAATTTCCAGTTTGTGAATACCGTCGTTTTTCTCCTGTGGTCTTCGTATAGTATCACAAAAATAACAAAACGCTTGATATAAGACATTGTGTGAATGAGTGTGCGAAGAAGGAGGACGGAAAAATGAACGTTATTATTGAATGCATAATATCGTGAACTGCTTCCCTTCTTTCGACTGCTTTCAACAGTGCCCTACATAACGGTCAAAAAAGGAAAAAGATGATGAAGAGATAACATCAACGAAAATGAATGATCTAGTTTGTCATAGAGTCAGAATAGTTGATAAGAATTAGGATCCGAAGGAAGAAGCATTCAATGTTTTGCATAAAGAAACAAAAGCTATCTCTTCGCTGACGCTAAATTATGTGTTTAATTTCTAAAAATTTCTCAACTAAATTGAAATGTCAAAACACAGATAAAAGCATAACACTCTTGTGTTTGTACAGTGTAGCAGCACATTGCCTGTACCGATGGAAATACCATTGTGAGATCGTGTTTCCGGCCTGATTGTTTACCCATGCCTCGGTTTCCGCTTAATGCACTGGGCCTGGATGCTCGAACGTCCCAGTGGGTGAGTCCTAATTGGATAATGAGCACGTACCCAAAACAGCCACAGACTGAGCCGGGAGCAGATGTTTTCCCCTGGCTAGCGACCAACACGAACTGTACATGCAACCCAGCAGCCTTCTTACGCCCGCCAGCAGCCTAAAATACAGTCGAACCTGCTCTAACGGACACCTGTCCAAGGCAATCCCCTGTACAAACGGTCACTTCCCATTTTCACCTGTGTGTGTGTTGTTGCTGGGGTTTTTTTGTTGTTGTTGATTTTTGTTGTTTTGTTTGTTTGTTTGTTAGTTTGTTTGTCTTTTGCTTTTTTGTCATTATATTGTCACTGTGATTGACGTCCATCCGTCTAGGATGGCCTGGCCACTGTTCTCCTCGACAACGGGTGGCCGCCTCAGAACTTAGACATGTTCAACTTGGCCTCACCACCGTTCATCGAGCACGTTTCCTGAGGTTCTAGAATTGAAGACAAATTGTTGTGTATAAACATTAATTACGATGTCAGCTGGACATGTTGAGGTACAATCATAAATGCTTCTCGGCAGTAATTGTGGGGGGGGGGGGTTATTGCTAAGGTATGTTGAATGAGTTTGAAAGAAAATGTTACAGAGACATTATATTACATGTATACATGTATCTTTTCAAGTATAGAAAAAAACCTCATCTACCGACCACCTACCCGAAGCACTCACCTGTGCAAATAGCCACATCCCACTTTCCCATTGCGTTTTTTAAATACATGTATTACAGCGACACTGTCCGTAAAGACCACCTAAGATGGTCACCTTTCTCCTTTTTTTTGTCCCTTGCATTTATATAGAAAAAAGTGCGTATGATGGTTTCCAATGGTGTATTACGTACATACTTAGAATAAAGTGTTACTGTTACAGATAGAGATTCAAGGAATATAGTTGTAGCTCGTAGGTCAAGAATCTGAGAGCAATGATAATTTTAGAAATAACAGTGGTGATGAGTAATGAGGGAGATTGTGTTAGCTTTAGTCCTATCTTACGCCACCTTTCTCCTAAATAATAGGTGGCCGCCTTAGATGGTTCGAGTATTCAGTAGGGAAGAAGAACAAAAAAAAACGATGTTTTTAGCAAAAAGTGTAATAATAATAATTAGCATTTGTATGCGCATATCCCCGCCCGACAGCAAGCTCTATGCACTTTATACTATATTAAATGTGTTCTGTATGTATCATTTTGTGCATGTTTTCAACATTATTAATTAAAATTTTGACAAATTACTTCTTAAGAACATGAAATCAATAACATGAAACTGTAATAAAAAAGACATAAAACAATTGGGTTTAGCCCATCTAAACAGCTAGCCTTCGAAATGAGCCCCATACACCAAATTGTACATAACTCGAAAATTTTCTTTTCACTTTTCTCGAGTATCTCAGTATTTTTGCCGGGATATTGTAATGTCTCTTTGCCCGCCTTCTTAATGATCTTAATTGCTTAGACAGAAGAGGCGTAAAATAACTTACTTTTAAGTTTTTATGATAATTCGATAACAGGTCATGTAGAAAGCCTTGAGAATCCCCCCCTTAAAAATAATATAGTTGTTTCTCTAGTGTTCATTTCACGTTTTCATTTAAAAAACCTTTAGAACAGTTTTCCAGAAAGGGCGATGTATCGGATGACATGAGCACCCATTTTTTAAATTGACCAACTTTCTATTCGTGTCGTATATTAGAGAAAAAAAACCCAAAAAAAACAAAAAACAGCTGACAAGAAAAGATTTATTTTTGTGTGCTCTGTCTCTGTCTCTGTCTCTGTCTCTGTCTCTGTCTCTGTCTCTGTCTCTCTCTCTCTCTCTCTCTCTCTCTCTCTCTCTCTCTCTTTCTTTCTCTCTCTCTCTCTGTCTTCCTCTCTCTCTCTCTTTCTTTCTCTCTCTCTCTCTCTGTCTTCCTCTCTCTCTCACTCTCTCTCTCTCTCTCTCTCTATCTCTCTCTCTCTTTATCAGTCTATCTCCAACCACCCTCTCTTCCCTGTCTCTTCTTTTCCCTCCTCTCTCTCTCTTCTTTCCTTCTCTCTCTGTCTCTCTCTCTCTTTCTCTCTCTCTCTCTCTCTCTCTCTCTCTCTCTCTCTCTCTCTCTCTCTCCCGCCCTCTCTCACACGCTATCCCTCTCCCGCCTTATCCCTCATTTCCTCTCCCACGGTTTTTCTCTCTCTCTTACCGTCTGCCCCACTACCCATGTCTCTCATCTTTTTTTCCTCTTTATTTATATCTCTCTCGTGCGCTCTGTCTCTGTCTGTCTGTCTGTCTGTCTGTCTGTCTGTCTCTCTCTCTCTCTCTCTCTCTCTCTCTCTCTCTCTCTCTCTCTCTCAATCTCTCTCAATCTCTCTCTGTCTCTCAATCTCTCTCTCTCTTACTCTCTCTCAATCTCTCTCTGTCTCTCAATCTCTCTCTCTCTCTCTGTCTCTCTCTGTCTCTCTCTCTCTCTCTCTCTCTCTCTCTCTCTCTCTCTCTATCACTCACTCTCGCTATCTGTCTGTTTCTTTTCCAGACACAAAAAAACAAGTATTATAGGGTTAACAGTGTCTAATTAACTTAAGAAGACAGTGTCACGACCACTAATTGTATTAGGAATTAAATAATGGATGGGCAGCGGGTTTTGTGAAAGATTAGTTGTGAAATTGCTTTGTGGCATCGAGCCTGGTGTTCCTAGGGGAGACAGCTCATACTTTACAACTGAACGTAACGGTAAAAATCAGTTCAATGGTATGCAGAAAGCGTTCGAATAGGAGCAGACGTATTGACAGTGAACTTGAATTCGTCTACGGCGTCCCCATTGGCCTATGTGATCTTGTCCTGTTGTTGTGTTTTTGTCCTAGTGTAGTTCTATAGACAAGATCAAGAAAACGATCAAGAGGAAGACCAGAAAGAAGGCGGCAAGACGACATCAGAGAGCGCAAGGGCACAACAACCTGGACGCCGAGTTGCGTTGAGCGTATAGATACATAGGTCATTCTCAGAGGGCTGCATCCATCCTGCAATGAATGCAAACACCTAGAAAGAAATTCCCTTTGTATTTAAACAGTTGAACCTTCTCTTGCAGTCCCCTGTCCAAGATAACCAGCACCTGTACAAACGAGCATTTGCCCCTTTCGCCCTTTGCGTTTTGCTTATATCTTCTGCAGACACTGTCCAAGGAGTCCGTCTGCCAAAGATAGCAACTTTTCTCCTCAACTACAGGAGGTCGTCTTGGACAATTTCGAT
>NW_004797275.1:1918813-1922420 GCF_000002075.1 Aplysia californica
TGTGTGTGTATGTATATGTATATATATATATTTGGGGGCTCTCGTGGTCTGGCGGTTAGGGTGTTCGCCTCTCTTTAAATAGGTCCCCGGTTCGAATCCGGATAGCGATGGAAGATTTTCCTCTCTAAAATTTTATCCTTTCACATCCTTTCCTGCTTTCTAAAATGTTCTATCGTCTACTTTTGTCTCTACTTTCTGCCCCCGCCCCTCCACCCCCTTTGCCCCCTCCTCTGGAGTCCTGACTCTTTCTGTAGCCTTTCTACTGCTACTCCATAGCTCCTTCTTCCTGCTTTCTTTTAGTCACACCCACTGATCCTAGGGTAGGTAAGATCTACACCTAGCCTTATCAAATTAGGGCGAAAATCTCGGAGGTCACGTGTGCAAGTTACGCACATTTAAGATCCCTTGGTGGTCCAAAATCGAAAAGAGTACGCTTCGCCGCCACCCGGACAAAATTCAAAATTTCCTTCCAACTGAAAATGTTTAATGTGTCCCGTACGCTCATAAGACCTTATACAGTTGTGAGCGCCGCAAAACACTTACAAAGACAAAAACAAACAAAAAAGACCCAAAAAACCCCGTTAATTCCAGTGTATCCCGTCTCAGTCAATTTCGACTCTCAGGTGTGGTTTTTGTTGGAAGTTCTGTAATTCATACATATACAACGTGCACAGCTGTCTTGGCAGGTTATTCCCCTTTTTAGAAGAAATAATGTCTTGTTTAGTTTTGGGGCTTTTTTCTTTAGCGGTTCATCAACGGAAGTTGGTACCCATTGCCTGCCATTCCAATATTAATACTATCATCCTTTATATACAAATGTATTACATTTTGTGAGGTACGCCAAAAAATTAAGGCCTATTTTGTTTTTTAATATTATACTGGCGAATTCATATAATGTATATAACATATTTGTGTGCGTGTTTTCTAAAGAGTTTGGCATATTATATTTTTCCGTTTCTATATTTTAATTGTTTGTATTGGTTTTCTGATTGAACATTGTTGCTAAGTGGGTTTATATAAAATAGGCGGCTTGTCGACAATATATAGAAGGTTTTTGGAGTTAATGCCTCTATCAACACTATCAGGTTATTTAAAAGGCCGTATCTCAATCCAAATTCATGAATTTTAACGTCCGACCCCAACAGGACGCCACAAAATGACAATTGCCACAAAACAGACAGATCTTTAAACTGTCCACTCAGGGATTCGAACCAAGGCCGCCTACTCCTTAATCCAGCAAGATACCAACTGAGCTAAAGGATCTTCCTTCCTGGCGCGCTCAAGTGACCGTATGCAGGTCGCTGCCATGAAAAAGTTCTAGCTGATATTTTTGGCGTTTCGAGTTACTCATACCATGAGATCAGAAACCAAATGATGTTGCAGAAAAAACAAAACTGCGTTATCAGAATCGTAAGATTATTCGGAGAGTCGTTATCAAGATAGTCAAAGAATTGCATTCGAAAAGGCTTAACATGTTGTGAAACAAAATGTTTTACGTCAAAATTCCCGAAACTAGATACTGGGCAGATAGAACTTTGTGATTCTGTGGACGCTGTAAAACTCTTACCTAAGGAAGCGCCCAATCCTACACCCCCACCCCCACCCCCATCCACCCCCACCCACTCCCGAGAGTATGACGTCGTTCTACCTTGAAGAAAGACCCGCCAAAAACACATGCCCGGCAAAGAAGGAATGACATCGACGGTTCAGTTTTTAAAAAACGTACGCCACACTTTTTCGAAAATCAACTTTCTGTGCTTTGGCGTGGCCGCAGATATTTTTCTCCGTGACATAATTATCTTTTCGATGGAGGGATCAGACAATAAATAATTCATATACAGCCCGATCCTCGCATCGAAAAGATATTAATCGACGGAGAAAGATCTGCGGCCACAGAAAAACACAAAAAGTCGATTTTAGAAGAATGAGGCATGCGGCTTTCTTGAATTGAACCGTGGGCATGACCTGTGGTTCTACTGAGAGTGGTCCAGGCAAATTGTGGTCATTAACGAGAGGCTACTGGCCAGGCTGGCAGGTCACAGGAGCAGAAACCAGAGCCAAGATCGATACTACAGGTCCGTGAAACGTAACATAGAGGAAGGAGGGAGAGAGGGAAAGAGAGGGGGAGGGAGGGAGAGAGAGCGGGGGGTAGAGAGAGATAGAGAGGGAGGGGGGAGGGAGTGGGGGAGAGAGAGGGGAGAGAGAGGGGGGAGCGAGAAAGAGAATGAGAGAGTGGGGAGGAAGAGAAAGGCAAAGAGATATAGAGAGAGTGGAGGGGGAGAGGAAGGAGAGAGAGGGGGAGGGAGCGGTCTTCTGAGGAGAGAGAAAGAGAGAGAGAGAGGGAGAAAGAGAGAGAGAGAGAGAGACAGAGAGAAAGAGAGAGACAGACAGAGAGACAGACAGCGAGAGAAGGGGGGGCGGAGAGAGGAGCCAAAACATCTTAAAGTGAAAACAAAAATTATTTTGTTCTTAACTTACAAAGAAACTCCGAAAGCTCCTTCTCCTTCTCATTGTTCCTTAGTTATTGATACAGCACAAATACATGTACATTCAAACACCGGTGTGAACATTGAACAAAACATCCGCACAACACGAATGTTATATTTGGCGAATAAAAACAGTTTTTTAAAACTGATCGAGAAAAACTAAGTCTCCCAAAACGCTTTCAGGTAGCTTGCAGAGACTTGTTTTGTTGGTAGCAGTCAACACAGAATCCTTGTTAAATCTTTATATTATTGTTATTTGAGTGCCACGATCTATGAGCACACACTGCCAAACTGTGAACCAAGAGGGACTGAACGAGGTCCAGATTCTAAATAACGCTTTAAAAAAGAAGTAAAAGTGGATGCATGGAGGGTGTCCATGACAAGGTGTACCTTATTTCTCTCTTAAAATAATAATAATAATGGATTGCATTTATATAGCTTTCGACTATTTCTATATATCTATTTTACTTTTTCCCTTCACTAAATTACTGTTATTGTGTCGCTAACCTTCTCTTTATTCAAAACTCAAAGAAGAAGTAAGCTAAAACGCGATTGCTCGTGGGTCAAAGTTAACTACCAGCCTTTAGAAATAAGACACAAGGACATCATCCAACTTTGCTACACTTTTTGTTCATTTTCTTTTTCCCTTCTGAATCCGTTTAGTCTTTTCCGAACACGAAATGACCGGGCAAAAAAAGAAAACTATTATTGGGAAAATGTGGCTTTCTTTGACTCGAAAGTTGTCGACCAAACACCAAACTAGAAGTCTCAATTCTGGAATACACTAAACCCCGTCTATGCCTACGTCAGTGATGCCAGAACGTGCAAGCACCATAATTTGTTGGGATAATTGTCTTGGGGAAATTGCTCGGTTGTAATTATGAGCAACACGACACGGACTGCTGAGAGAGAGAAAGAGCCGCTGGAAGTTTGCCGGCTGAGAGAATGACTGTGGTGAGTATTAACAAGCAACGAGAGTGTTCATGTGTTGCATTGTTTGATATATTACAATGTGTATGTGTGAGATCGTGTGTAAGAATGATTATGTTTGTGAGTGTGGTTTGATAAATTAATTAATTAATAATAATAACAGTAATAACAATAATAATAATAATGATGAT
>NW_004797275.1:1922520-1924356 GCF_000002075.1 Aplysia californica
CTCTCTCTCTCTCTCTCTCTCTCTCTCTCTCTCTCTCTCTCTCTCTCTGCCAAGAGGCCATAATAAGTCACTGAACTGAATCCGACCCAATAATAAACCAAGATTATGACCTCCTGCATTGATGGTGCAGAGACTTACAGACTTTAGCGCCGTGGGATGTGGCTATTAATGAGGATATTCGTCTGCGATGAAGTAAGCGATAAACTTCTGTGACTTCGATGAAGGGGGGAATATTAATAGTCGGTATTTATTTCAACCAGTACTGCGGTACCTTTTTTCCTTGCCCAACGCTATCAGAATGACGCAATCTGATTATTATAGCGTCTGATCACCTTCACCTTCACCTATCCCATTGACTAGATGTCCGTCGGGGCGCTTTTGAAGATTTGGCAACCAGCTTCCTCCGCTCATTCGGTTTTCAGCTTTTCTGATGGTGTCTTTGAGTTCCAGGCCCGTCCATTCCTTGATGTTGTCCTCCCAACTCTTCTTCGGTCTGCCTCTGCTCCTTTTCCTCTGGATGCTGCCTTGAAGGATCATCTTGGCAAGGCGGATGAATAGGTGATGTGTCCATACCATTGCAGTTTGCGTTTCCTGACCAGAGTGAGACGGTCATCATATGGTCCGATTTCATTTTTGATTCATTGTTTGACTTCATTATTGATGGTGTGATCTTTGTATGGAGGAAATTACTAAAACATAAATTGTTGAAGATGCCAATCGCGGCACAGCATAGGCCTAGCCTACGTTTTGAAACTGCCCAATTAAACACAGAGATTTAGATCTAGATTTGAATTGGTGCCCTCTACAACTAGGCCCTGGGAAAGACAACCCTCCGTTGATCATCTTCTGGTTTGTCCCTAACCACCCTAAACCGTGGTAGCTTTGAGAAGTAACTTGGTGGCTTTGTGTTAGCAGGTCATGGCATCATACTACCCCTTCACCAAAGATTCTCCACTACACGGTCTTTGTCTTCACAAGACGTCGTGACCCCAAAATAGACCAGACATTTATAGACGAAAAAAAAAAACGGTGTTTGCCATTTTTTAGTCATAAATTTTTAACCTTACCCCCAGTAACACATTTCAAGTCTTAAGGCCTACCTAGTGACTGGGTGTTTTACACCCGTACACACTGATCGATAAAGATTCGTTCTGCATCACATTCGGGTTACTTTAGTTCGTGAGCGCACGTGCCGTGAGGTCAGCGTGACCCCGGGGTCAGAGTCCGGCCAACACGCTGCTGGTCCAGCGCTACGGTAAGAATGTTGGGAGGTTGCGTTATTTAGAACATCACTCAATAATAGTAATCAGTATTTTGATATAAAGTTATGAAAATAAATCTTGTTATAAAGTAGTGAGAATAAATGGAAGGCAAAAAGATGTGGTTTCTTAAAAGACCTTGATAATTAATTAATAGAAGGAAATGAAATGAGGCTATAGTGAAAGAAGACATATAATACGAACTATGTATTAGGAAGAGACAAATGCAGTTTCAACAACGGTTGAATCGACATAAACGCCTTGAACATTGCTCTCACTGGAAAAAAATAGAAGGCAAAAGAGGCAAGTGTGGATGGTCAGTGGACCAAGAACAACTTACTTACAGAACTTGAACTGTGGGTGACGGGGGAAGCATAAAATATATAGACTCTAATGTAATAAGGGGGGAGGGGATGGGGTTAGAGCACCCACGCAGAGAAAGGAATGGTGAACTATGATCGACGACGTCTGTTTCAGGTCTAGCTGTTCGTGAAGATGATCTTATGGTGTGTTTTCATCTATGGCCTACAGAATGTTCTATTTGGCGTATGCACACGGAGGGCAAGAAAGATATATA
>NW_004797275.1:1926487-1943334 GCF_000002075.1 Aplysia californica
TTCTTCTTCTTCTTCTTCTTCTTCTTCTTCTTCTTCTTCTTCTTCTTCTTCTTTGTACATGTATTGTAGTAGACATTGCATTAGTGAAAACAAACAAAAGGCAAAAAGATGTGGTTTCTTAGGAATTAGGTAACATTGAGAAGTAAATATAGAAAGAAGTGAAATGAGGCAATGGCGAAAGGAGCCCGCGTGAGCCATACAGTACATGCAATACAAACCACATTATAAGGAAGAGACATATACTTGTATACATGTTCTACAACAGTTGAATCAACATAAACGCCTTGAACATAGCTCTCACTAGAAAAAAACAGAAGACAAAAGAGGAAGGTGTTTGTGGTCAGTGGACCAAGAACAACTTACAGAACTTGAACTGTGGGTGACGGGAGAAGCATACGATTGCACGTAATAAGATATATCTTAATATGTTTTTTGAGAGCACCCACACAGAGAAATGAATGTTGAACCATGATCGCCGATGTCTGTTTCAGGTCTAGCTGTTCGTGAAGATGATCTCATGCTGTGTTTTTATATTGGCTTACACAGACTGTTCTATTTGGGGAGTGCAAGGCCAAAGTGTATGGTGCACCGCGAGACAATGAATACTGTAAAACCTCAGGATAACATACTCAGCTGAAAAATTAATCTGGATTGTAACTGAATAAGTCAAAGTGTTATTTATACATAATAAATGTATTTACTTTCGATAGTAAGTACGATCTTTGAGTGAGAGTGCAAGTTTTAAGATTGTCGCAGTTACGAGTACACGGTATAGCCGTCAGTAGGCATCTCTCTCTCTCTCTCTCTCTCTCTCTCTCTCTCTCTCTCTCTCTCTCTCTCTCTCTCAGAGAGTCATATAAACGCAGAAGATGAGAGGTGTAACAAGAGAGTAACAAACACAAAAAAGGAGGAGAGATAAGGGCGATAGTTCATGTTTGATAGCAAAGAAGGAGCAAACCACACCAGAAAGCACCGCCAACCAACCACTAATAAAGTAACATATATTGTTTGTCAAACAAGTTTTGCTGTGTTGAACCTGTAATAAGCCTACCGTACGGCAAAGTAGCCTACAGTTTGGTTCCACTGACCAGCGCACAACTCATCCCGCAGACCCAGGTCGGAGGCTCTCGTGGCCTGGAGGTTAAGGTGTTCGCCTCTCATTCAAAGGTCCCGGATTCAAATCCCGGAAGAGACAGAAAAAAAATTATCTAAAAAATTGTCTCCTTTCACCTCCTTTCCTGCTCTCTAGCAATGTTCTGTCGTCTGCTTTCGTCTTCACTTTCTGCCTTCACCTCTTCACCTCCTTTGCCCCCTCCTCTGGGCTCCTGATTCTTTCTGCAGCCTTTCTACTGCTACTCCTTAGTTCCTTCTCACTGCTGTCTTTCAGCCACACCCATGATCTTCTTGTATGAACGATCTACACCTAGCCTTCTCGGAGGTCCTGTGTACAAGTTCCACACTTTAAAGATCCTTTGGTGGTCTAAAATCGATCAGAGTTGGCTCCGGCCGCCACCCGGGCAAAATTCAAAATTCCCTACCTACTGAAAATAATTTGATGTGTCCCGCGCGCTCATATGACCTTAGGCAGTTGCGAGCGCCGTAAAACGCTTACCAAAAAACAACAACAAACAAACAACAACAACAACAACAACAAAAAACCCATGTCTATCCTATGTTCACTGTTCCAGGCTTGCCAAGGAAGTTGCAATAATATTATAGAATCTATCTTAAGGTTTTATAGTTAGGCCTAGGCCTACTCACTTTTTACATCCCAGTCAGGGACACTCAACGATATGACATGAGATTGCGTAACAACGAACAAAATTACGTCTTGTGGGACTTAACTGGTTTTGGTGTGGGACTATCGTATGTGATCAGGCTCTCAATCTCATCTAATTCCAGAATCCCGGAGAAGAGTCCGGGGAAATTTGGGACAGTGGCCACTAGTGCTGGGCGGATGAGTTCCCGATTATTGAGAGCTAGGAATCGTAGGAATCGACTCCGAACTCAATTACTTATTTTCTAATGATGTGATTTTTTTTTCCGGTGGTAACTTGGTTGGCTCCGAACGTCTTCAGGATTTAGGTTAACCTTGATTTCGAAATTTCGAAACACTACGAAGCATCAACTTTTTTTTTTTTTAATAAGAAAATTTTTTTTAAATGTGAAAACCGTTGGTTTACGTAAAAAGGAGAAGGAACTTTACATTCGAAGTATTAATCGTGGGAATCGGTTCTGGAATCGACTCTTCGCCCAGCTCTAGTGGCAGTGGCCACCCTGCTACTCAGCCACCGGGGGAAAATACGACAGAAGAATGTGCATCCTTACTCACGTTCTAGTAGTATCTCGTCAGGAACACGTACACTATGCCCTCCCCCTTCTTGTTTTAGTTTTAGTAGAGGTTTTACGGCGCTCGCAGCTGCATAAGGTCATATGAGCGCCAGAAGATTAGAGGTGTTACGAGAGAGAAACAAACATAAAAAAGAAGAAGGGGAGATAAGGACGATATATGTTTCGTAGGAAAGAAGAAGCAAACCACACCAGAGCACCCGCCAACCACCCACCTCCCCCTTCTGAAAATGCACTACAAACATACAACATCAACAAGCATAAAATGTGAGCATATGTGCGGGTCACCTTCCGCCCTCTCGACCTACGTCACACACTAAAACACACGTCTAGCACGTGTCAACAACGTACATATGTACGTGTCGGTGTGAAAGTGAACGATGACCTCCGATTGGTCGTAAGAGATGGCTTTGTTACTCAGATAGGTCAGTTAATGTAGGTGGATATTACGCCCCCATCCACACAATTTAGATTATTTAGGAGCAGGAGGTAAGTTTCTTCCACTCTTCCAGCCAGAAAGGGATACAACATCTCGGTGGAAAGTGAAAGAACACGACACAAGGTACCCGATAAAAGTTCTCCCCACTTGGGAATCAAACTCGAGTCTCCTGTGTGCGACATTGAATAGCTACACCACAGACAATCAATAGTGCTCAGTGCGTGATATATTATTATTATACGCAGTAAGTGTACAGTGGTTAGGCTCTCGCCTCTCAGACTGTCAACTGTAAGGTTCTGGGTTCGAGCCCTGTCAGGTTTTTTTTCGTTTTAGTACAGGTTTTACAGTGCTCCCAACTGCATAAGGTCATATGAGCGCCAGAAGATTAGAGGTGTTACAAGAGAGTAACAAACATAAAAAAGAAGGAAGGGAGATAAGGAAGATAGATGTTTGATTGGAAAAAAGAAGCAAACCACACCAGAGCACCCGCCAACCACCCACGAGCCCCGTCAAGGGTCTGACATTGTTTCCTTGAGAAGGTGCTTTCTATGAATTTTCCTCACTTCACCCAGGTGGGAACAGATACCCAGATATATATACAGCGAAAGGTCTTGTCAGTTTGTTAGCGTTTATATTATATAAGTATAAGTGCTTAATCAGCTGCTTGCACTGAAAGCTTCCCAGGAAACAGAGAATGTTTCCAACTGTTCTTGGCTCTGCTGGGGTAATAATAGTTGTAAAGTAGAGAGAGCATGCTCTAGAACGTGGATGTGTTGTCCTTGACCTTGACTATCAATGATTTATTTACAGAGACACCAGCCATCCATGTAATGGATGCGTTGTATGTGCAATTAGTATTACATGTATTACTAGAGCTATTATTAAATATTATTATTATTATTATCATCATCATCATCATCATTTAAGCCCCAACGATCAATGTTGCAGGACAATCGACGTCACGTGAAGTGAGTTAGAGTAAAAATAGAGTTCGTTACAAGAGAAAAATGAACAAATTACATCAGCGGGAGCTGATCACATTGCAAGTGACTTCATCCAGTACAAGTTTTTTCAAGTACATGAAGGTGTCTGTTGTATATATATATATATAAGGGGCATCTTGTCGATTTTAATGAATTTTAAAAAATGGGGAATCCCTGTCCTTTCATTTAAATCCGAGTTTTAGTCGAGTCTTAGTTCCTTGTATCATTTTTTTTTATAGTAGAGGGTTTTACGGCGCTCGCAACTGCATAATGTCATATGGGCGCCAAGGGGTGGGAGTCAACAGAGAAGTCTTTACAGGGAATCAGACTAAGACTGCTCACCTCTCTAGCTTCAACAGTACAAGGTCTGCTTCGACTATCAAGGCACCCCAAAATAGCAGGTCACAAGAGAGTGACAAACATACAAAAGTAGAGGAAAATGACAATAGTAAGGATCAGGAAAGAAAAAGCAGCAGTTCCCTGTTGTAGATCAGGCACAGTTATGAGCGTGACATGAGTCAGCCCATTTACAATTCTACTATGCTTGAATGAGAAATGTCCCCCCTTTGGGAATGGCCTAAGCCTAAAGACACTTCAGTCAGTGGCACTGCCCCGGGAGGAGTTCCTTGTATCAGAGTTTCATTGTGTTTTAAGTGTGTGTGAAAAAAATATTGAGGAAACTCTTCTCAGTCCCTAGTATAATACAAAATCTTCCTAACTTGTATTATTGCCCTAAATATCCTTCATATAACGATAAGAAAAGCGGCGTTGACCACAGTTAAGAGTCTTACAGCACTTGCAACACAAATTGGTTACAAAAGTGCCGAAAATTAGAGGTGGAACTACAGAGTAAGAAATAAACAAATAACAAGCGGGAGAGATAAGGACTACAGATGTTTAAACAGGAATGGAGCAAACCACCAAGGAGCAACCACCAACCACCCACAACATAGCACCAGTTGCAATTAAGATAGACGGAAGAATCAGCAATATGCTTCCCTTGACATCAAGACAGGGATGCAGCAGCCAGACAATAGCCCACTCATGCCGGTATCAAACGTAAGACACACACAAAAAGTTTACACGAACATAATCGCTTTATTGTACGAACAAAACACACAAAAAGGAGAACCAGTGTTGCAATTGTATCTGAAGAAATTATTTACCAAATATCAGCTTCCAGCTGCCAAATTCTTTCATTCATCCATCAGCCACAAAGAGACAGGACGTACTGCACATTTTTGGAGTCTGTTGTCCTTGCTCATTTTTGAAGCAGCAAAGCACGGTTTCAAAAGATTGTAGCCATACACACTTCCAAGTAAAGGACACACAGTAACTCAAAATCTTGTAAAACGTACAAATGACACGACTCAAATCACTCATCAGACACTCTCAACTTAAAAGTAGTAATGATTACGGACACTCAGTCATCAAACAAGACAAAACAGCGAGATAGAACACTCACTTCAACCCAAACATAACGTACTATAATTCCATTCAAATCACAGAGGAAAAATACAAACAAAAAACAAGGAAAGATATGGGGGAAAACTGTATCATGGGCCAGCTGTTCAGGTGTAATAAGCCCAAAATTTGAAATTTTTCATATTGCTGTATCGGTTGCACGGGAACAAGAAATATTTTGCAGAAATTAAAATTCTAAATGTTGAAAAAAAAGCAAGACAAGATACACCATGTAGGTACAACTTTGAAAAGGATAAAAGTTTGATCTCTCTCCTGAAAAATTTGACTTTTCTGGACTTAGAACGGTTGAACAGCTTGATGACAAAGTGAAGCATTCAAGTAAAATAATACAGCTGGTCATTTGCAAAAAAAATGCATTTAATTCCTTTATCTTCCCAATGAGAGCAAAAGCCATCACAACACTATCAAACCATTTTCTTTCACAATCTATTCATACCATCAAATACTCATTCCGGTACTCTTTCACGATAAACTCAAGATTCTACTTCCAAGTTTCATCTCGTGCAGTCAGTCAGGGATCTCACTTTGGGTTTTTGTCATCCTTCTTTTCCTCCTTCTTGGTCAGACTACTCATGGCGCTCTGTATATCCTCACTGTTGGGGTCCACACCGGGCAGGCTCTGAAGAACATTCTGGATGAAATCGGGGTCGTTCATCACCTCTGAGTAGTCCTCCTCCTCCTCCTGCCGCGGGAGAAAAAAAGTGACAATGTGAAGAAGAATGAGGGACAAAAAAACGTATCACATGATACACAAAACCATAAAAGTATGACTGGTACAACAGTACACAATAAACTCTGCCAAAGCGCATGCTACTATGAACCCCCCCCCCCCAAAAAAAAAAAGCTTGGTTCAAATGTGCACTTGCATCATACAACAGATTGTTTACCCAACAACTTGCACACTACACTGTAACTGTATGGTCTACAGCCAAGACTACTAGTTTTGTCTACCAGATATTTGGTTTCACAGACTTTCACACAGATCATTTCATCATTACATTTACTGCCCATCACCAGTCAGAAGCTGGGGACAAAATATATGACATTTTCAATTCTGCCGTTGATCTTATCCCTTGTGCAACAGCCCCCCCCCCCCCCCCCCCCCACTGTGTTTTCAGTTTAGATTAGAGAGATAGCTCGAAAAGTTTTTTTTTTTAAGTTAGAGATTCTATTTTCCTTCATTTTTCTAATCAACCCTGTTCGATATAAGAGAATTCCACTGCATTTCTGTTAAGACTGATCTGTCTCAAAACCAACCATTACCTTTTTCTGATCTCCTGACTTAGCCGACGCTCCTGCACTGTCTTCCGTCTCCATTGGGGCTGGTGTGTTATCATCGCTGACAGCTGGAAAGATACCAAATCATAATGAGTGCTACTGATGTTAGACTGACATCTCAGTTTTTCACTTTAGTTAAGTTTAAGAGTTTAATTGCACAGGCAACACGAAAAGGTCATGTAAGTGTTGAAGATTCGAGGTTAAGTGAAGAGCAACATATGAAAACAAGAAGGAGAGACACGATATATGGAAGCTTGATATGGAAGAAGGGACAAATAAACCACACTAGAGCACCCGCCGACCACGCACTGAGACTGCCATGTTATTAAACAGTTCTTAACAGCAGAATAAATTACTAAACTGTATGGCATTGGCAGTCTAGTGGTTCGGTTACGAGACCCATAATCATAAGACTGACGGTTTAGGGGGTCTGGGGTTCAGCTCAATCCGATGTGCCCTTGAGAAATACACTTTACATGAATTAATAAATAATAATAATTGCATTTATATAACCATATCCATGCTCAAGAGCATGCTCTATGCGCTTTACAACTATCATTACCCCTGCAGACCCTCTGAGAACACTCAGAAACATTCTCGGCTTCCGCGGAAGCATACATTTTCCCATTGAGCTTTCTCCTTTTGGAGATGGACTGTAAATTCTGAGGTCCCACCTTTAAAATAACTTTACAGTGTTACTAAGTACAAAGGAGGTTAAACCATTACAATTTTGAACATTTTTACTAAATAGAGCATTCGGCTGAGCTAAAGAGAAACACAAAGCCACAGTGAAAGTCAGTAAATCTTAAAAGATAGCAGAAAAATGAGATAATTAAAATTGTCCAAAATGTTACCCATTGTAAAGGAAAAAAGAGGTTGTCTTAGACAAGAAGACGTCTTGGACATTGTTATTATAATATAGAAGAAACACAAGGAAGAAGCAGAAAGTAAGAAAGTGAATCATAAAAATTATGATGAATGTACAATCTAAGGCCTACAAAACTAACCTTACCATAACTTTGTGCAAACTAAAGCTTATACATTGCAAGCAAAATATTATACTAATCAGTTTATGTCTTTCTGATAGGATTGGGCAATGGATACTAAAAAAAAAAGCCCAGACTGCCACAAAACACAGAACATTTCTTAACACAGTCAACAAAGTTGATGGAAATTGAAATGCATCTTTTTTACCATCCAGATTCCACCTGGAGCAGTGCTGTCTGAATTGTGAACAACTACAGGTAATCTGATATGAACCAAGTTTGCATCCTTACTCAAGGTTCAACTCGGTTCAACATGATGTCCTTAAGAAAGGCACATCATGACACAAATTTTCCTCATTTGGCTCAGTCCTATCGGAGACAGACAAAATCCAGAGTTTCTGCCTCAAATGATAACCTGCCAGTGTTGCAAGAGGTATTGACCCAATACAATTTCGTACAATTACCCCCCCATTTCCTTCCTCAAACAATAGGCGTGTAACTGGTTCCTAACCCGAGTTTTCCATGGAGAGCCTCATGGCATAAGCAATCTGCTCGTCCTCCGACATGGAGGCAAAGTCCAGCCCGCTGGGGGTCGGGTTGACCGACTGAGGGGCCGACTCCTCGGGGTTTGTGGATGTGCCCAGGGCTCTCTCCAGCAGCTCTTCCTCCGCTGACGCTGGGGAATGAGAGGAAAACATGTCTTCATTTTAGATTTAGGAAAAGTTTTGAGGCACTTGCAACACAATTGCGAATAACATCATTTACAAACAATTGCGAATAACATCATTTACAAAAAGAATTCAAATTCTTAGTTTTAATTCAAAGTTTTAGTAAAGAGTTTTATGGCACTTGCAAGGCAATTAGGGCATAAAAGTGCCAAAGACGATAAGACGTGTTACAAAATAGTCGCAAATAAAGAAAAGAAGGAGAAGGAGTAAGGAAAATAGTAGTCTGATAGAAAAGAGAAAACCACCCCAGAGAACATATGCCTCATCTCAGCAGCTCAATAACACAGTCCCATCTAAGCCCCTGTTCTGAAAATAATCTGCTCCCTCTACTAGAAACGGCGATAACTTTGTGCAATATTAAACTCTTTTTTGATTGCCAAGAAAAGAAGCTGCACATGATAAAAATATCAAATAAACTGCAAAACACAGACTGAAAATTTAAGTTTCAAAATTCAAGTAGCAATAAATGTTTCTAGACCAATCCCTGTTTCTCGTCAGGCAAAGATGGTCCACTGATCAATTATAGTTTCATTTTCATCTTTAACTTCATCCTCGCCTTCTGACTCAACAACAAGATCAAGATCTAAATCTTCATCCATATCTCACTCTCCTTTTGAGCAGTCATAAACCCGTAGTTCATTTAAGCCTCCTCTTTATTGATATGATATCCATCTTCTGCTGAAGGGATCTATAAAATGTACATTCGAGCTCAACTCAAGAGGAAAAAAGTTCAAAAGTTCAGGAAATCGGTGAAAAAGCATCAGATTCAAATGATGACAACTTTCTTCACAATAGCCTGAGAGAGAATCTAAAAATACCTATAAAAAGTGGAGGATCTCACCAATCCAAAAGTCACGCTGACTTCATTTGAATGAGAGTTCTTCCACAATTAGTTTCAGAAAACCCTGATCACCCGACAAGAGCAGGCAGGAGTGGGGTTAAAATTACAGTTTCTGTGTTGTAGAAATGATGAGAGAAACACACATGAAAGACAAGTGCTAAAATTAAACATCTCCAATGCAGACTGGATTTCCTCCAAATAAAATTAACCAGTAGATTTCACCACTGCAGCAAGATTTTTAAAAAAGGGAATTTCTATTTGAGGAAAACGGCTAAAAGTACTCATTTTTCTTTTGATGGCAATGACCTATTCTTCAACACTCAAACAATTCATGATCTTTTTTTTTAAACTTTACAAAGTCCTGAGGCATAAAAAGGTGACCCCATTCCCTCTAGGTTCAACTCGAAGGGAAAGTTTTTAAAACATGTAAGCCACACTCTTCTAAAATCTATTTTTTGGCTTTCACGAGGCCGTAAGCTTCTAAGTCACAATCTTTTCAACGTGAGGATCGAACTGTAAATAACACATAACTGACCCTCATATCGAAAAGATACATGAAGGAGAAACATATGCGGCCACGGAAAAGCTAAAAAAAAGATGAATTTTTTTTTAAAATTTTGTGTGGCACGTGGGCTTCTTCTAACTGAACAGTCAGAACAGTGGCCAGACCTGCTGAGACAGCGCCAGACTCTCCTGTGTTGGCCGTGGTCGTGTCCCGGATTTCTTTCTCTTGACGTGCTCGCTGCTCCTCCATGGACACACGTAAAGCCTGCAGGAACAAAAACAAACCATGGTAGAAATGTTTTTTGTTTTGGTTCTTTTTTTAAGTACAATTTTCTTTAATGCAAGTTTGATTTTTTAAATTTAGATCCTTTTGGGGGAAGGCTTACAACCCTGTCTGTCAGGGTAAACCCAGGCTGAGATGGATACAAATCCTAGTAGAAAGTCTGAGATACTCGATGAAAATTCTTTCCCATTCAGTAATCAAAACTCGGGTCTCGTGCGAGCAACAGTGAAGCATTCAACCGCTACATCACAAACACTGGTCCATGGTCGAAAATAATACCATCTATTGTCAAAGCATATAAGGGCCATTCCATGAAAAATGAAACTGTAGTGACACATTAATGTGGAGAGATGAAGACTTGCTGAAAAAAAAAATTTTTTAAAGGATGGATCTCGGATTTCCCTGCGACACCCATTGGTACAAGCAGAGAAAAAAGTCAAAGTAAAGTAAAGATCTGGGGCACGGTTGTTACTCAGTTGTAACATCTCTAAACTCTAGCATTTTTAAGACCTATTTGAGTGACAAGAGCCGTGAAATTCTTTCTTAATTCCAAAACACACAGGGTCACTACAGCAGTAGAGAGACAGTGAGACAGGTCAGCATACCAAAGCCAGCTCGGGATCCTCGTTGGGATCGACGCCAAACTCAAAGCCAGCGCCGGTCATGTTGGCTCCTGCCCCGTCCTCTCCCACGATGACCGGGGAGCTCAGAAGAGCGTCTGACAACATGGGGCCCGGCGGCACGGTGACCAGGTGAGAGCTGTGAAGAGAGAGAAAGAAAGAAAAAAGTGAAACAAAATGTCAGGCACAGGAATCGTAAATGTCAGGCTAAAAATTACAAGTGTCAGGCACAGGAATCGTAAATGTCAGGCTAAAAATTACAAGTGTCAGGCACAGGAATCGTAAATGTCAGGCTAAAAATTACAAGTGTCAGGCACAGGAATCGTAAATGTCAGGCTAAAAATTACAAGTGTCAGGCACAGGAATCGTAAATGTCAGGCATAAAAATTACAAGTGTCAGGCACAGGAATCGTAAATGTCAGGCTAAAAATTACAAGTGTCAGGCACAGGAATCGTAAATGTCAGGCATAAAAATTACAAGTGTCAGGCACAGGAATCGTAAATGTCAGGCTAAAAATTACAAGTGTCAGGCACAGGAATCGTAAATGTCAGGCATAAAAATTACAAGTGTCAGGTACAGGAATTGCAAATGTCAGACATAAAAATTACAAGTGTCAGGCACAGGAATTCCAAATGTCAGACATGCCAACCACTCAATGACCAAAAATCAAGAGTTTTCCCCGGAAGCTTCCCTAAAACTCAGAGCTAGGGGAAAAAAAATCGACGTCTCCAAAAACCCAATATGTTTGCATTATGTTACAATCCGACTGTGGCAAATAAACCGTATCGCAAATAAAAATCTGTATTTTCACATGATATACAATTAATCATGAAAATACTGCAACTAAGCTCGTGCATTTTCACATCAATAACAATAGGTAGTGTGTGACCAATGGAAACAGAATCAGAAAAAAAAGGATGTTATGCAAATCTGATTCAAGTTCTTCAACAAACAAACAAAAAAAAGCAACAAAAAGTTCAATGTACATTAGACTTTTCGTAAAACAAAAATCAAAGCTACAATGACTTTTCAGCACCAGCATGTCAGATCATACCTTGATCCATCTTTGCCATTGATAGCATTCACAAACGCAGTCAATTTATCAGTGTTCACATCCTGTGGGAAGGGAAATAAACAATTTCTACAACACATAGACAGAAAAATGTTTTTTAATAGTGTGAAAGAAAAAAAAAGCTGATATGACATATGAATGATTGCTCTAAATGAATGATTGCTCTAAAGTGTGAAGGACAGATAATTTCAGAAATCACAAACCAGACACATAAGCCCATACTAATGTACAGGAGCTATGCAATAACAATTTCCCTCTCTGGTGGTATGAAGAAAGAGTCGCTAATCCATTTAACTTCTTTTTGTTCCTCTATCATCTCATCTTTACTTCTTGTTTTTTTTAAACCAACATAGACTACTATTACCACGAATACACATTTAGTTAGAAAACTGCACTTGCAACACAATAAGGCCATATAAGTGCTGAAGATTAGAGGTGTTACAAGAGAGTAATAAACAAAAATGAATTCCTCTACAGACACAGTACAAACCAGACGTTCAGTATTACCTCCTCTCCAAAGTTGACTACATCCACGTTGACTTTTTCTTTCTTCAGTCTTTTGGCAATTTTCACTATCTGGGAAAGCAAAAAGAAACATCCTTCTTACAACTCCATTACACACATTCAAAATTATGAAGACATAATATGCGACAGCATCCCATTGTCTCAAATTTTAAAAAAGAAAACCAAAACAGAATGGCAGTTTTCAATGCTACCCAAAATTAAACATACTGAGTAGGCCTACCACTTATGAAGCGTCAAAGCAAAAATTATTTCTTTAACCATAATTCATGTATTTTACTATCATCATTAGCTCATGCTGTAATTTCATCTTCAGCATACTCGTTTATACAATTATTATACCCATAACTACAAATGCCCAAAAATTAACAAGGGCCTAATTCCACCACATCACGACACATATATGCACTTTTTTTTTACCTCCTTCTCATCAACATCTACAGGGCTTCCAACAAAGACAACAATCCGGAGCTTGTGGTTGCGTCCTTGTCTGTGCTTCAAGGCGAGCTGGTGAATGAAAAAAAAAACGAAGACAAATTTATGCAGGATAAATCTAAACAACTGAAAACGGTTTGATTTTGGTAAACCTAAAACTGAACACACAATTGTAAAAAAACAACAACAAACAAACAAATAAACATGTCGATAAAAATGTTTTAAAATATGAAAGGACTAAGAATTGAATAACATTTCTAAAAGATACATTTTGAAAAATCACATTCAGTCTATGATCTCCAGAGAATGCACTAAATACAAGGGATCGATAAAGTGAAATTATTTTATTTATTTCATTACCCTAAAAACTTGGGTGACAAAATTGACTGAGCAAAAGAGGAATAACCTTCCATAAACCAAGAGTTAAAACATTCCTTCAACAAACCAAGTATAAACATTCCTTCAACAAACCAAGTATAAACATTCTTTCCATAAACCAAGAGATATCCATAAACCAAGAATTATATCATTCCTTCCATAAACCAAAAATTATAAGTCCTTCCATAAACCATGAGTTAACGAATAGTTTGCACATTCCTTCTATAAACTAAAGGTTATAACATTCCGTTACAATCATCAACTAAACAAAGTTCTTTACTGGTACGTACATGAGCCACCCTGACTGCCGTGAGGAAGTTGATGTTCCCCGAAGGCTGAACCTGGTGCAGACGAGCAAGGATGCGGCCGACATCGGAAGTTAAAGTAACCAACACTTCCGCGCTGTGGGGGAAACAAAGTAAATCATTGAGGAATCAGTTCAACAGTTGGGCCTAATACAGTCGAATAACTCAAATTCGTCGGGACTGGCCTCGGTGGTTCGAGGGATATCTTACAAAGATTTAAAAAAAAAAAAAAACAGGGGCTGCAAGCACAATTCGATTGATGCGTGATTTGGAGTCTTCCATGTTCGACCTATCCGTGTTATACTGTATAGAGACAATTTTCTTACAGATAAAAGGCCAGACACACGGCAGTTGAACTCGCCCAGAAACCGCTCCTTTAGTTGCTCCATGCCAGCAGTCAGTGCCACCCAGGTGTTGGTCATTAAATCAGCGGCCAGCCGTGCTCACCTGCCTGCCCCCGTAATGCAATTCCTCCAAATTATGGTGTCTTCCCCACCCCAATATCTCCAGATCTAAAGATGTGATATCACCACATGACCCGCCATTTAAAAGCTCAGCTCTCCCCCTATAAGACGACATAACTTTGGTTGATCTCAGTTCCACAATCTTGATTTTAATGGACTGCATTCTCCTAGACGTGTTTCTATCTAATCGGATTCCAATTTCAGTGTTATTTTAATGTAAACATGAAAAACTTCGTAAACTGATAGTTTCAATTTTTTTACAAATCTAGACGGGACAGGTATAGTGTACGGTTGTAAGTGCTGGCACCCTGACTGGTGATACTTGCGATCCTAGAGTGATATGTTTTAATCAAGAGTAGTCACATGTGACAGCTGGACTTGGATAACCGAGGCCAGATTGCGAAAAGCTTTAATTTTCCACTCAAGACTCAATATCTTTGCTTTAGAGAAAGACACAAAGATGAAGCAAAGTGAGTTAGAAACTTTATTCAATTTCTGACCAAATATCTTAAAATTGTCAAAATTGTCCGCAATTATCATGTTCAAATTTAATTAAATAAATAAAGCATGACCCTCTATCAATATTTAAACATGTATACACTTTTCTTTCTTCTTCATCTCGTACTTTATCTTAATTAGTTGAATGAGTGCCCAAAGAAATATGTCAGATGATGCTTATTCACAGAACACGGTTTGATGCACAGTCAGTGTTGTAGTTTGGGCTTAGTCGGAGGTCAAACAAAGCCTACAAGTAGTTAAATAACATTTTCATTGCGAAACTGATGGTCAGGTACAATTCTCCACGCTGACCTCCTGACCCGTTGGTAATGGCTGGTTCGAGTTACGCTGAGCGCAGGGGCACTGTGGGGTGTCGGTAGAACTAAAGTACTACCTGTGAACAGCCGTGGGCAACCTGCTCAACACTTTAAAGGAGGTTTTTTATTTTTTATTATAAATTACTAATACATGGTACAGTCAAACCCGCTATAATAATGGCCACCTGTTCAAGACTATAAGCTGCACAAATGATCACTTCCCACTTCCCCCTTCGAGTTTCTCTGTCATAATAATACAGTCCAAGATGTCCACCTGTCTAAGACCGCCACTTTTCTCCTCAACAACAAGTGGCCATTTTGGACAATTTTAACTATATATTTTTTAAGACATACATGAATTATTGAATTATCCCATTACTTGATAATTAGATGATTTATATATTACCTTAAACACACACACACACACCAAAAAATAAATAAATCAGTAAAACCATTGTTAAGAAGACTTTGTAACACCAGTTCCACAAGTCAAAGTGCCTCAACAATTTGTTTTTGTTTTTGCTTTGGAACAGAGCTCAATATTCACTGCCAAATCAATGAAGTTTAACTTCGACGGCTTCAAAATATCAGGTCTTGTGCCCCTTGCCAATACAAATTATTTATTTAACCATTTCAGTAAGAAAGAGCATTAATTTTAATTTTGCTTTTAATTCTTAAAAATATGAAGCAGCAACTGGATAAAACAAAGTAAGTGTAAGTGTAACAATTATATGATCTATTACTTTGCCATCTTGAGTAGTCCAACATTGTTTTCAGGATTAGATCTTGTCTTCGACATGCACACAAGGTTGACAGCATCTTGTTGAGCTTGCATGCGAGTGGGAACAAAGTCCCCATTTCGCATGAAGTCGCTGTTGTCAACGCTGTGAAATAAAGGAGGACAGCAGATTCAATCAAATGTACGGGACAACAACTGAAAATATCTTATAACAGTTAAAAAGAATATCATTTCACACAACATTTAGTTTTAGTTGTAAGTAGGAGTAAGAGTTTTATGGCACTTCCAACACAATAAAGTCATATAATCTATGGTGCTTACATTCAGAAATTACTATCTTGTCTATAGATAGAATGCAGATCAATGCTTTAGAATCACCCTGGCCAAAACAATGACCAATTCTGTGGTTATCTTTTCCTGGTGCAGTATAGACACCATGGTCATGGGGTGGGGAGCAGCATTATTTATCCCCTTAGTAACAAATAGTGACTAAAAAATCTGCTCACTGTCCTTGGATCTGTAAACCTGAGAATTTCTCTTTCCTATCCTCAGGAAATTTGAAATTTCTCACCTGTCTAAAGCTACTAATAATGTCTAAATTCTAATAACATAATGACCTAATGTAAACAAGCATAGATTTACAGGTCTCTCATTTCTCATCGGAATTCAGTCATCCGCAAATGTTACAGTGTGTGCGTAGTGTGTGTGCGTACAGTGTGTGTGTGGTTGGGGGGGGCAATTAAGAACCACTGAGTGTAAATATTGAAGAAAGAAAGCTTTTTTCTTACTTCATCTTTAATCAAATCCTCTAACAACCTTGCCTCCACACCCCACTTTCCAAGGTTTAACTTGGCCTATGATTTTTTAGGCCTATCATGAGTAATCATGACGTGAAACGGGATTTCCCAGTGCGCACCGGCTTCTCTCACATTCATATTCTATGAGAAATAACAGTCTAGTCACCTGACACGGCATCAATTGATAACCGGAGGTTTCCACCCGCAGCTGGTGAAGAGAGTCATGCAGAGGGCTCCTATTTTGAAATGATGCTAACTTTGAATCAAATTTGAACGGCTTTCAAATCCACATATGTGTAAATGGGATATAACAAGAAAATAAGTCTACATATACGCCTAGTGTGGTGTCAAAATCTCCTCGACCATCCCGGCCTGTAAAAAAAACCCTCTTGAGTTCTAAGAAGAAGAAAACCACAAGTTACACTTCATGAACTGGAAGAAATGAAATTTTAGTTTAACCTCGTCTCTGATTGTTTATCAAGTTTGAAGACTACAATGTCATCTTCATATATTTGAATCGAACTTCAAAAAGGGTAGGCTACCCTCCTTGAATCATTCCATAGCCTCCATGTGCAATAGCACTGCGCGCGCGGTCCCATTGGCAACAAGCTGCAATGATCGGGATCGGCTTGTAAGACGGCCACCCAGCCCAAAAGAATTAAGGCCGGCTCTATTTCTCCGAACGCTCGGGAAGATGAACTAGAACTTTATTTCTCCAAACGGTTTCTATTCTCTTCATTTTTTGCTATTTGCGAATGGAGTGGCCTGCGTGTGTGTGTGTGTGTGTGTGTGAGAGAGAGAGAGAGAGAGAGAGAGAGAGAGA
>NW_004797275.1:1943434-1959157 GCF_000002075.1 Aplysia californica
AGGCTCTTGTAAGAGAGGGTCGATATTTATGGTGATAGTGAAAGAGGCTGGAGTGATTGGGGAGTGGAGGTGTAGGAGGAGTGGAGGTGTAGGAGGAGGGAAGGAAAGAAGGAAGGGGGGAAGGGGTGGGGGAAGGGGGTGTGGGTGTTTAGTTTTTTTGGTGTGATTTATTGCTTTAGGGGTGACTATACAAAAAGGTTAAATTTCTACTGCCAAAGTCGAGCAGTCTTGTTTTCTCGCATACCTCTTGAAGGCATTTTCAAATGAAATATAGTCAGGGAATGTTACCAGAATTAAAGTATCTGAACATTCAGACATCTAAAAATCTGTAGCTCTAGAAACTGAATTCGATGCAAAAAATGCTTCCTCGCAGTCCACGCAGAACAACAGGATGAAAGATGACGCCGAACTCTCACATGATGTTAACCAAAAAATCTCGAAAATGGAAACCATTCAGAGAAATAGAGCTCAAGTTTATTTTCCCGAGCGTTCATGTATTCAAATTTCTTCCTTTCCCTTCAACTCCCAGTATCTCTCCTCTACACTACAATAAATTGCCAAAGTTGCCTCAGTCATAGATCTGCACTACAAAAACTGAAGCAGTAAAAAAAAAAAAGAAAGCATAGGTCTAGGCCTAGAATCTAGCCTACTACTCCCGAGCAGCGACCCCTGGCACTGACGAGTAGTCACAATTTGGCGCTTTTTCAGGAGTTCCCAGCCCCCTTATTCGGGCCTAGATTAAGATCATATATTATGTTTGATGAGCTACGAGCGAGAGACAGATCTAATAATAATATAATAATTGCATTTATATAGCGCATATCCATGCTCAAGAGCATGCTCTGTGCGCTTTATAACCATTATTACCCCCAGCAGACCTTCTGAGAACACTCAGAAACATTCTCAGCTTCCGAGAAAGCATACAGTGCAAGCTGCGGATTTCACGCGCTCAAACACTATCAAACTGACAAGATCTTTCACTGTCTATAGCCGGGTACCAATTTCCACCTGGGTGAAGTGAGGAAAATTTGTGCAAAGTGCCTTTCCCAAGGACACAACGTCAATTGCCAACGTCAATTGCCACCGAGTCAGCAATTGACAAAAATGGACAGCAGCTTCAATTGCCACCGAGTAAATTGGAGCTCTTTTGCGTTGGTGAGTAGATCTAGCCTACTGTGCTTGAGTGCTCGGTGTTGTGCGCTCGCCTCTCTGTCCCTGTGTGTGTGTGTGTGTGTGTGTGTGTGTGTGTGTGTGTGTGTGTGTGTGTGTGTGTGTGTGTGTGTGTGTGTGTGTGTGAGTGTGTGTCTTTTTTTCCAGACCCCTGTCCCCCGGATTTAATTTTCCCCGATATAAAATGAATTTCTGCTCAAGTTTGTGTACGTTTGTGACCTCCTACTTCTAGAATTGTCTGTGTTGGTTCTACACAGAAGTGTAGGCTAAGGCTAGCCTAGATCTAGGCCTACGTCTCATTGAAAACACGCCAAGTTGGTACCGTAGCTCTAGACTAGATGCTCATCCAATGAAATTACATCCCTAGTATTACTAGTAGAAAACAAATTGACCCATTAGAGATCTAGTGTTGTTTTCAGATTGACACCGCTTCACTCTGTGGCAACTGACGCTGCAGTCAATTATTGTCAATTGCCACCGCTTCACTGTGGCAATTGGCTCTACCAAATTTTATAGTTAGTTGGAATTATTTGACGTTTGAAGAACGACTAACGAAGTGACTATTTGGACTCGAGTCCAAATATGAAAAAATGTTATTTGGACTCTGATTCTTGTCCAGCATGACATCACTTCCGACTTCCTGTGACTCATGACTCCGCCTTCCTGTCCTGCCTCACTCGTGACTCGCCTCAGGATGGGTAGAGACCGGGATCACTTCATTGGTCATTGCTTCTGATGACGAACGCGCACCGGGTGAGAATAGCCACAAGACCCGCCTGCACTATTCTCACTCCGGGTGAGAATAGAGGTGGCCTTTTACATTTCAGCCCATTAATTGAGCATTCCAGATATAAAATGTGAGGGAGTCCAGGACATGAAAATAAAGAAGAAAACCAACACCATGTCCACACCAAGAAGTAGAAGACCGTGGTAAAGTCCTGTGGGCCTGTGGCTGGTGTCGTGAAACGTCCTGAAGTTTGCTTTGTCACTACGACACAGGGTTGTGATACTCGACTTATCCCACAAACATGGTTCCAATCGCACATACTTTCCATAAAGTTGGAAAACATATTATTGTGAATACAACCTGGGGGTCAAAACATCAATTTATTACCCTGGTTTTCTAGAAATGTACTTCAAATCAGAGTCAACTCACCAGATAATTGTACTTTCCAGCACCATTTTGTTTTCCTCTGACAATTATAACAGTATCGGGCATTGGCTGAAAAGGCGAAGACCATTGGTTTAATTATCTCAAAATTAATATTTTGGAAAAACAAATATTTAGAAGTGAAATAGTGACAATTGTACAAATATCATTCAAAATTTAATGCACATCAAAACAAAACAAAATTTATTGGATTTCTATTTTTATGATATTCCTATTCAGTGCAGTTCCCCACTTTTTAAACGATGATCACCAGCCAGACGTGATTCAAGGGATGGGCGTATCACGTTTTGAATTCAACAGACACAAAACACAGGCACAAAAAAAAAAAAAAGATCGACACGGACAACTGACTATAAAAAGTGGACACTAGTGCACACACTGTGACTAAAGCGAATAATAATTGGATCTATTGTGCGGAAGACAACAACAACAAAAATCCACGCTCCAGGCAAAAATCTATTCCATTATTTAAAATTCAGCCGACACAAATTTAATGTTACATCTTTTCTTCATACTGTCAAAATTTCGTGAAGATTAATTTGATGAAAAACGGTGGAAATACATGTATTTTTAAAAGTATAGAAATTTGCGTGTTGAGTAGTAATACATGTAGTAGAAAATAGTGAAATAGGTTTAACACCTCTATCAACACTGTTACTAAACGCGACCATCTCCGAAAGGACGGAGCTAAGTGGGAAATTCGTATAAAGTCCCTTTCCCAAGAACACAGCAAACCCCTGAACCCGCAACCTCAGGATTACGAGTCCGGTACCTATAACCACTAGGCTACCGACGCCACTGAGTAGTATTAGTAGTAGGAGGAGGAGGAAGAGCAGCAGCAGTAGTAGTAGTAGCAGCAGCAGTACATGTATTAGTAGTAGTAGTAGTAGTAGTACATGTAGTAGTAGTAGTAGCAGCAGTGCATGTAGTAGTAATAGTAGTAGTAGTAGTAGTTGTAGTAGTAGTAGTAGTAGTCAATGGCTTGCTTTTTGTAAAGGATTTCAGAAAACGGGGTCCTTACAGAATACTGATTTATTGTCAGAGTGGACTCCGTCTAAGAACCCGGTCACAGGGAGAAATAAAGGTGTGGTCTCAGTTGGACTGATCCCACGGGCTCTTAGGCGGATATCAAGGAGCACATCTCTCAGTTCCTACGCACTGTTGCAGACTGGTCACTCGTTAGTTCAATCTAAGATGAAACATGACCTACATGTGATACTCCAGCTGGAATGAGAATAAGTTTGTCTGTTAGTGTTTGAAGTGCTTAAATCGGCTGTTTGCACTGTACGCTTCCCAGGAAGCCAACAATGTTTCGGGGTGTTCTAGTTCTACAGTCTCCTGTGGTAGTATTATAGATTATAAAGTGCACAGCGCTTGATGTTCAGTGAAGTTTTATTATATATTTTATTTTTAGATAAATCGAATACAAGTCCTTTGTACGTAATTTGTGGAACGTATGTTGTTTGGGCTGAGCGGGAAACTCTGTTACTGCAGGCTTGGTGTATGCTAGTACTCGAGAATTTAGTCCTTAAAAGTACTCGCTCGAGTAAGTATTTAAATCCCCGAGTATTTTCTCGAGTCCGAAACGTAAGGGTACTCGAGTAATTACTCGAGTACATTTATTTACATTTTTTGCCTATAGTGCGATCAAAAATTCGTGATGCGACTTATTTTCAAATATCTCCTCAACTATTGAACATAAGTAACAGATCAACATTTTTGTAAACACCTGCAAGCTGTATTCTAGAAAATTCCTTTTTAAATACTAATAAAAAATCTAAGTGAGTTGTTTCTACAGATTTTAAAACGTTTACAGCTGGGGTAATATAGCTTTTAATAGCAAGTCCGTCAGGTTTTTCTAATCAGGACATTATGCTTATTGAACGCATGTTTTGAGAGCCATTAGGGCAAAAGTAATGTGTTCACTATAACAATAATTTCTTGTAACAAGTTTTGCAAGTAAAAAGTGTCCTTGATGAGCTGTGGCGTAGGCCATTATAAGCGTAATCAAAATGTATGTGAGAAGCGGGAAGTGCTGTGAACAATACCATTTTACAAATGACAGAGATTTCAAGTATTCTATATTTTAAAAATTTAAAAAGATTTTTAATCTAGCCCCAATTGTTCTAGAAAAATATGATTAAGTTAAGACAAATTGATACAAACTGCTATGCAAAGTATGGATGACATTGATTCGCCCATTAAAGAAATATTTGAGGATAAGTTGCACCACGAATTTTTTACCGCACTATAGTTGGAGCTTGCTGTAGAAACAACAGATTTGTCATTCTGGTCGTTTTTTGTGTGTTGCTGTGTTTCATTTCTTTTTCCATTTCGTCCTTTTTTGCTGTTGTGCACTTTTTAAAAACATCTCAACAACCTAATCGTTTTCGTTTATTCTTTTAACCATTACTAATATTTATTTCACTCTTTTTTTATTATAACTATTATTAATTAAGTTGTAAAAATTAGTACAAGCATAAGCAAAACACACCCAACCTGTGTTCAGATTTCGAGTACTCGAGTACTCGCTCGAGTATTTCATAATTACTTGGACTCGGAATCGGGTCTAAAATACTGGACTCGCATACCTTTTCGGAGGTGGCTGCAGGCTTCAGGGCGAATTTTTTCTACGTGGTGTGGGCACGATGTTACATTGTGTGATATAGTCATGATTCTTCATAGTGCAATATAGTCATGATGGTATTTGTTTGATTTGTTTGAATGTAGAACTGGGATCTTAAGCTTCCTCGCCCCTCTTCATAAGGGTCCATATCAGTGTTGGCAGGCTGATTGTCTCCATCATCAGTTGGTTGTTGTAGCTTCTGGTGGGGTCACGCTGGCTGCTCCTCCTGCGTTCACAAGGCTGTATTCCTTTCTCAATCGCAATCTCTTTCCTGAAGGAGTCCTCTTCACGGCTGCTGGCTATGTGATCTCGGACAAGGGCTATTACAGTTGGAGGATCAAGGGTAAGCACTCCCTCTATGTTCGGGGAGCCTGCTAGCTTATCTGCTCTTTCATTTCCCTTGACCCCGGCATGTCCTGGACAGAAGATCGACAGCAAGCGTCTGATTTTGCTGTCTTGGATTGTCTTAAACCAATCTGCATAGAGGCTGCCGGACAGGATCTTATCCAGAGTACTCACTGAGTTTGTAACAAAGGTAGCCTGCTGGTTTTCATTTGTGCGAAGCCATTTCAGAGCCTCAGTGATGGCCTTGATCGCCATGCACACGCTTGATGTAGTGAGGCCCGTTGCCCCAGATGCCTCCTGGACTGTTACTCCTTGGCAAGAAGCCGTGTACGCCCAGCCTGATTTGATCCCACGCTCAACACAGCCGTCAGTGAGGATGATAAATACTATATTATAGTGTAACAACCTTTTTCTGGCTAGCACCTACCGCGACACCCACCGGTGAAACGGAAGAAAAGAACATAACATTAAGTACATATGTACCTACTTTTGCCTCAACCAACTCTTCCCTGCTGTGTAGACAGAACGTACTCGAATACTCGCATATCTTCTCCCGAAGCATGGGTCTGTCATTGTCTTTCTAGTCGAGATTATAACTACAAGTACTTGTACTGTTGTTTAGCCTATTCTTGAGCAATGGTTTTGTTGAGAAATCTCTCTAGAAGGACATATGCCTCTATTAATTATAATTGGATAGTTGGCGGGTGCTCTGGTGTGGTGTGCTTCTTCTTTCCAATCAAACTATCATCTTCTTTATCTCTCCTCCCTCTTTTTGGTGTTTGTTACTCTGTCGGAAAACCTCAAATTTTCAGCACTTTTATTTCCTTATTCTTGTGCAAGTACCGAAAAAAATACTTCTGAAACTAAGCTCTCTAATTGGCGGAACATTTCATGGTGTCAATACAAATACATGTGTATAAAGGCCTACAAAAACAGAAACATAAAAAAATACATACATATATATAAACAAACAATCATATCATCGCATCGCTTTTTCCGACAGTATTACACGTGATTTATTGAAATGCCGATATGGGCCTGAAAGCCGACACCACGTGCCGTCAGAAACAAATTAAGTGTCACGACGCGGTAGAATCAAGCGATCGTCAATTTTTTTAAAATATGAAGTTATTGAAATCTTCTTAAAGGTTTTTAATTTGTCTTGCTTTTGGCACCCCCTCCCCCCCAAAAAACACAAAAAAAACAAAACAAAACAACAACAACAAAAAAAACCTTTTAATCTTTTCGTCATCTGCCATTGGAAGAGGTGGGGATTCACCTCGTGTCAGAGGAAAAGTCCCCCCCCCCCTCTCCAAAAAACAACAACCAATAAACAAAACACAAAAAACCAACAGCAACAACAAACAAAACAAAACAAAACCAAAAAAAAAAACAGTGAGAAAACAGGCGCCACAGTTTGGGGATTTCCAAAGCTTGAAAATCCTTGGAAACTGCACATAATTTACATTTTTTTAACCTTTAAAAAGTGCTTTTGATAAACGTTTATCCGTAAAAGTCAGATAGAAATGTGTTTTTAAAAAATAAAGATGAACGATGCAGAGAGAAATTTTGGGGACTAACTTGCCCAAAGGGCAGAAAAACGTCGATTTCTTCGATTCCATAATTATGACGATACCACACGAAGATTGAAAGAGGGTCGTGTGAGCTCGCAACTTCACTGCTTTGAGGAAAGAAAAAAGTTCACTCTCCACCCCCCACTCCCTAAATAAAATCGGTAATGATGTTTTTACTAACCATTCTTTTCAGTTCTTGTACGGTTCAGATGAGAAACAACAGCTAAAAACCTCTTTAATTCTTGACATGCGAAATTTTCTGGTAAAGCTGGAATTTAGACTAATTTATTGCCCCGGCTTATAGTATAGGCGGATTTTCATTTCAAAATGGCTTCATGTTGAAGGGGGGAGAATAATCATACGGTGCAAGAGGGCTCTTGAGCGAACCGATCCCGCGTGGCGTGTTCATAAGCAGAGACAATTGAATTGTTTAGGCCTATTGTGCAAATAGAAAATAATACCGCTACATGAATCATTCTCCCCTGCTGGTGGGGGGCCCCGTAGTTTTAATATGGGGGAGCAAAGAATACACCTGCCGTGATACTGCGTGTCGTAAGAGGCGACTAAAAGTGCATAGATCTGGTCGCCCGAAAAGTGCCAGTTTGCGAAGGGCCAACTACCCAACCCAGTAAAAAACAGTAAGTTACAGAAACACGGACAAACACAGCTTTTTATTTTTCGATCTTGGGAGACGGAGGATCTTCTGTATCAGCAGGAACAATGAAGGACAGCGGACAAAGCCGAAAGGACTCTTCTGACCCGAAACATTCTCTGTCGAACAAGTCTCTCCGGATTGATTCGTGGAATGTTCGCACCTTGTATGAAGCAGGAAAGAGTTCTCAAGTAGTACAAGAGATGAAGAGATACAGGCTGCACATACTAGGAGTCAGCGAAACACACTGGATACAGTCTGGACAGAAGCAGCTCAGCTCGGGGGAACAAGTATTGTATTCAGGGAGGGAAGATAAGTACCATGCGGAGGGAGTGGGAATCATTTTGAGTAAGTATGCACAGAAGTCACTTAGAGGATGGGAACCACACGGGGAAAGGATCATCATGGCTTCATTCACTACAAGGAGCAAGAACATCAACATGAATAGAGTACAGATCTACGCCCCAACAAATGATGCTTCAGATGAGAACAAGGATGCCTTTTACAGCCAGCTCCAGGGGGTCATCGACAAACTACCAAGGAAGGATGTCAACATCATAATGGGAGATGCCAATGCCAAGATTGGTCAAGACAACGTTGGGTATGAAAGAATTATGGGACAACATGGCTTGGGACAAATGAATGAGAACGGGGAGCGATTCGCAAATATATGTGCTTTCAACAGTTTTGTTATTGGAGGCTCTGTTTTTCCCCACAAGAGGATCCACAAGGCCACATGGGTTTCGCCAGATGGGGTGACGGAGAACCAGATAGATCATTTTTGTATCTCTCGTAAGTTCAGGCGTTCAATGGAAGATGTCAAAGTACAGAGAGGGGCAGATGTTGGATCGGACCATCATCTGCTGTTGGCAAAACTGAAGCTATGACTAAAAAAGCACGGAACCAGCACAGGAATCAAAAGAACCAAGTTCCAAGTAAGTCTCTTGGACGGACACAAGAAAGAAGAGTTTCAACTGCAGCTGAGGAACAGATTTCAACCTCTGGCTGATCTTGACGGGGAGGACACGGAGGTGGATACACACTGGACCAAGGTCAAAGAAGTCTTTACATCAACATGTCAAGAAGTACTCGGTGGGAAGAAATGGGAACACAAGGAATGGATTAGCCAACACTCATTGGATCTAATTAGGATAAGAAAACAACTGAAGGCAGAAGCGAATGCAAATAGAACAAGAGGAGCAAAACCGGATGTATTGGAGCAGAACAGGACAACAGCTAAAGATGTCAAGAAATCAATAAGAAAAGACAAGGAGGAATACATAAACAGGCTAGCAGAGAAGGCAGAGGAAGCAGCGGTAGGAGGACACATGCGAATCCTTTACCAGACCACAAGGACACTTGCTGGAAAATATGGGAAACCTGAAGTACCTGTAAAGGACCAAGACGGGAAAAACATTTTTGGAAAGGAAGCTCAGTCTAAGCGATGGGTAGAGCATTTCAACAGTCTCCTGAACAGACCACAACCGAGTAATCCACCAAACATACTGCCAGCAAGAAATGAGTTACCTATCTGCTGTGATGCTCCATCAAAACAAGAGATTTTGGATGCCATTAAGAAGCTGAACAAAGGTAAAGCGGCCGGTCCTGACCAGATTCCACCTGAAGCCCTAAAAGCAGATGCCAATGTGACGGCAGACATCCTACTCCCACTGTTTACCAGGATCTGGAATGAGAGCAAGTTCCCAAAGGATTGGAAAGAAGGACACCTCGTGAAGCTTCCAAAAAAGGGGGGATCTCAGCAACTGCAGCAACTATAGAGGGATCACTCTCCTCTCAATACCAGGTAAGGTCTTCAACAGAATCGTTCCGGAAAGAATCAAGACAGGAACGGATCCAAGACTACGGGATGAACAGGCCGGTTTCCGGAAAAATCGCTCAACCACCGACCAGATTGCCACGCTGAGGATTATTGTGGAACAGTCCCTGGAGTGGAACTCCCAGCTGATTGTCAACTTTCTTGACTACGAGAAGGCCTTTGACAGTATAGACCGAGCGACACTATGGAAGATAATGAGACACCACGGAATCCCACAGAAGTTGGTGAACCTCATCAAAAGCATGTACGAAGGGACAAGTTGCAGGGTTGTACATGATGGCCAGCTCACGGACAGCTTTGACATCAAGACTGGAGTGAGACAGGGATGCTTACTATCACCGTTCTTCTTCATATTGGCAATCGACTGGCTGATGAAGGAAACCACCAGAGGACACAGAAATGGTATACAGTGGACACCATGGACACAGTTGGACGATCTGGATTTCGCAGACGACTTGGCGCTTCTGTCGCACACCCAGGAACAGATACAAGCAAAGACTTCAGTATTAAACAGCTTATCGGAGTCTGTTGGATTGAGGATCCACCCCGGAAAGTCAAAGGTACTAAGGACAGATGCACAACGAAAGGAGCAGGTCACAATAAAAGGAAAGGCCCTAGAAAACGTTGAATCCTTCTGTTATCTTGGGAGCATAATTGACAGAGAGGGAGGAACATGTGCTGAAATAAAGTCCCGCATTGGAAAAGCACAGGCTGCTTTCATATCTTTGGATAGGATTTGGAAGACCAGAGAGATCTCACTTCGAACAAAGCTGAGGATTTTCAATTCAAACGTGAAGTCGGTCCTGATGTATGGATGTGATGTGAGGCATGGAACGCATCGCAGACTTGTATAAAGAGGATCCAGGTTTTCTTGAACAGGTGTCTAAGAAAGTTACTGAGGATCAGATGGACAGACAGGGTCACCAATGTGGAAGTGTTAAGGAAAACAAGACAGATCCCAGTCAGAGATGAGGTAGGAAGAAGGCGGTGGCGATGGATTGGACATACTCTCAGGAAGTCAGGCAGCTGCATAACAAAGACAGTTTTGGATTGGAACCCACAGGGCAAGAGATCAAGGGGAAGACCTCGTGGAACTTGGAGAAGAATCACAGAAATCGATATACAGAAAAGTGGGAAGACATGGAATAACACCAAGAGGCTAGCCCAGGATAGAGAAAAGTGGGGGGTGTTTGTCCGTGGCCTATACCCTGGTGCAGGGTGAGAAAGGCAATGATGATGATGACATGAATCATTATTTACATTATTCCTAGGTTACAGTGTGATCGCCATTTCTACAACTGGCTAATACTGAGTTTGTTGAAAAGGACTATTGTAGGCTATGTACCGAATTCTTGCCGCCACCAGAGTTTCCCAAGTGGGAGTGTATACAGAGTAATACAGACCCAGTAACCGGAAACAAAGTAACAAAGTACGACATGTAGGCCTAAACAGACAGACAGACATAAATCATTGATCTAGTTTCGAGACTAACCTAGATCTAGACATCTAGATCTAAATGAAGGTTGCGGATGTCTTTCGATGAACGATTGTTTTTCCTCTGTTTTGGCGTAGGAGGAATCACATTTTGATTTGAAGAAAAGATCAAGTTACAATGTCATATTTTCAATCGAGCCTCTCTATTTCTCTCTCTCTCTCTCTCTCTCTCTCTCTCTCTCTCTCTCTCTCTCTCTCTCTCTCTCACACTCTCCTCTGTGTATCGCTCGCCTTTTCTTTTTCTTTGTTTGTCTCTGTCTTTCTTTCTCCCTATCTATTTCCCACATCTTTCTCTCGTTCCCTCCTGCCAACTGGCAACTGGGGCATGTCATACATTTTGCTACAATTTCTCTCTCTCTCTCTCTCTTTCTCTCTCTCTCTCTCTCTCTCTCTCTCTCTCTCTCTCTCTCTCTCTCACACACACACACACACACACACACACACACACACACACACACACACACACTAGATCTACCGGGTCTGGGCGCTGAAACTTTACGAAATCACAAAAGAGTTCACCTATCGGGTCTGTAGGCCTATCAGAGAGGGTTTCCAAAGAAGGTGCATTTTGAATGTTAAGCCTTCAAACTGTCTGGGCAGTAGTGGCTATAGGCTATAGGTCAACTAAACAACTCACCACTTACATACATATTTTTATGATACATTGTACGAATGAATTGTATTTTTTAACATAGCTATAGATCTAGTGGGCTATATCACTATTGTATTCCTAAATTTAGCAGATTTTGAAACAGCACAAAAACGAAGAAGTGCCGACATTCAGTGCGGAACAGTCCTCCTAAAAATAGATCAACTTCCTCTCGTCTCTTTTCTTCCGTATTTTCATGACAAGTTGAGAGTTACGGGCGTTTCTGTAGAGATAGGATCTACTACTGTATTCGTACAATTGCAGTTGAGTTTGAGGTGGTTTGATTTCTAATTTCTGTGTGACATTTGGACTTGAGGACTATTCATTACTCACGATCAGGTAAGACAAGTCTTGCACGTTTTTATTTAATTAAAAACAATTAGTGCGGTGTAAATTGTACACATCTCTTGAATCTACTGTAGACATCATAATCTTGTCATTCTTGTCTTGATCTGGACAAGACCGTACGACTGCCGTTAATCTTCGTTTCTTCTAGATATCTACCGATTGTTTAGATCTAGATCTACAAGATGATCAACTGATCTGGATTAAGGTATCTCCTAGTTTAGCACCATATATTAATATAGATCTAGATCTAGGCTAGATCTAGCCATTGATAGAGCAGTGAGTTGGGAGTTGTAATGCAGCAGGTTTGCCTCCTCCTGTCCTTTTTTTAACGGATTTTTAACACATGATTTCTCTCCGTCTCAGCTGTCTGTTTACTTTTATAGATTCTAGATCTAGATATCTAGATCTAGGCCTAGACTAAAGAGACTAGATCTAGATCTAGCTTCGAATAGAAATAGAGGCCCCAGTCCTGATCTAAGACGTCTATCATGATCATGGGAGTCCAGACAGTTCAGTAAGTTTTCATGGTACATTCACTTCAGTAGCCTGCATCATTACATGGTCATGACAGGATAGATTTCTTGGACAAGGATGTGTAGCAGGCCCAGTAGGCATACATAGAGTTGAGTAGTTCTAGAGATAATCATCCCCCCTACTAAACTAAGCCTAAGCTAAGAGGCACTGCTAGACCTAGATCTACATGATCCCAGACTTTGACTTTGATCATTTAGTCTAGACGAGTGTACAGATAGTGATAGTGCTTGCTTTTTGGTGTACTACACAAAACATCCCAGAAGAAAGACCGAGATACTTATTCAGATGATTCTTCCTCCTACTCGGGCATTGAACCAGTCTCCTGAGTAAGACAGAACACTACACCACAGATGCTAGAGGCTCTTATGATGCAAATATCATGTACCTTTTCGGATTAGGTAGTG
This sequence comes from Aplysia californica, assembly GCF_000002075.1. NCBI lineage: Eukaryota > Metazoa > Mollusca > Gastropoda > Aplysiida > Aplysiidae > Aplysia > Aplysia californica. Next base: position 1,956,239 of record NW_004797275.1, read on the forward strand.
AAGGCATTCGACTCTTTGTGTGACAAAGACGGAACTTCAGGAAACATGGTTTTGAATCATGAAGTGGACCACTGCTATGATAAAGCTCGCAGGATTCTTCTCCCTATGAATTGATGTGGGTGTCGGCTGTACTCTAATGTTTTTTACATGACATGACATGTGTATTTTTTTTTCAACCCTGTCCTTTCTCCTTTTTTAAGTTTTTGCCCCCCCCCCACTATTCCTTCACCTTTAAATCTTAACATGCTATTTCATTCTTCTAAATCTTCTTTTTTGCTGAAGAAATATTATATTCTCCCCGGTGGATGTTTGGTAATTGTCAGACATTGATGAACGAGCTATTTTTATAATAATTTTTTCGCTAATATTAAAAAAGTCCTAACTTTAATCATTCAAGTGTGTTGTGAATGTAGGAGTGGGTTTGTTTGTTTTTTTTGGTAGTGTTTTACGGCGCTCGCAACTGCATTTTATAAGGTCATATGAGCGTGCGACACACATCAAACTTTTCCAGTTGGTAGGAAATTTTGAATTTTGTCCGGGTGGCGGCTGAAGCCTACTTTTATCGATTTTAGACAACCAAGGAATCTTTAACGTGAGCAACTTGCACACGGGCCCTCCGAGGTTTTTCATCTTTGTCCGAGAAAGCTGTATAAATTTTTCCTACCAGAAGATCAGGGGTGTGGCTGAAAGACAGCAGTAAGAAGGAGCCAAGGAGTAGCAGTTGAAAGGCTGCAGAAAGAGTCAGGAGTCCAGAGGAGGGGGCTAAGGAGATGAGGGGGTAGGGGTAGAAAGAGGAGACGAAAGCAGGCGACAGAACATTGCTGCTAGAGAGCAGGAGAAAGAAAGTGAAAGGAGACAATTTTAGAGAAGAAAATTTTTCGGTGGCTACCCGGATTCGAACCCGGGACTTGTGAATGAGAGGCCAACGCCTTAACCTCTAGGCCACGAGAGCCCCCTACATTTGACTTTGTCACTGGCGTAGCCAGCGGGTGGCGGATCGCAAGGATGTAGATCTAGCCTAGAGCACTGACTAGTTTAACAACAATTAGAAGGGGGGGGTGAAGGTCAAGGTTAGGTGGAGCGCTTGCACCAATTGCACCAATGGCGTCCCGCCACTGGACTTTGTACACTGTGAGAACAGAAGGCACTTTTTGTATTTCATTTTTAGAGCTTTAGTTGACTTTAAAAAGCCATCCAAAGCAGTTTGCTTGCCAACCACTTGTGGGCATTTGGGTATAAAAATTTCTGTTGGGTGGTGGGGATCACCCATCCTCTCCCGTAGTTACCAAGGTATTATATAATTTAATGATTTAATGCCTTGTTTGAAAATTCATGAATGAAAGGTGGGCATAGCAAAATTTTAAGCCTTTTAAAGGTTCAAAAGAAAAATTATGTGCAAAAATAAAAATTGCTGACACTACAGAATCAAAGTTAAAGTTGTGAATGTTTTGGTTGTATTATGGTTTTGTTTTAATGGATATTTGTTTGAATGCCCATAGAATTGGATTAGAGGCAATTCCAGCAGAATCCACCTTTCCAATCCTGTATCTGGTTTTGTAAATTTTCTGTTATTGTACTCTGGAGCTGACTTGGGGCTTTACTTTTTTCTTGGCACTGTCTTCAGAGATGTTGATTTTCTGGATAAATCTGGATGCCTGACGACATGAAATTTTAGGTACAATATCAAAATGACTGTTTTGCGATGCGATTATGAATTGGGCAATATAATGATCCATGAGTTTTTAGTCCTTGCTTGTGCTCATTTTCCACGAGACTCCTGTCATCATCATCATCCCTTCTCACCCTCTAAGCTGGAGAATGTAAGGCCAACATCAAGAACTCTCTATGAACTTTTATTTTGAGCTATAATAGTCTCCATCACTGTGCAGTTGGCTGAATCTTAAGTCCCTCCCCCAAGTACTCTTTTCTTTGTTTTTTTTCTTTGTTGATACCTGGTTAGAAATATTTTTGTTTTCAGTTTTCTCAATGTGTGACCAGTCCACTTCCACTTTCTGTCTTTGAGTTATAATACTTCTGTTTGCTCCCATGTTCCTTTCATTTGGTGTCAGGCCAATTAATTTTAACAATTTTTGTTAAGCAGCTTGGTAATAGCATGCTACTTTTTGAAGAAAGTTTCCTGAAGTGCTCTTGTAACGTCTTGTTGAGTTGAAATTATTTTTATGCTGGCATCCGCGATGTAGTGTTTAGGCACTTTTTTGTCATACTCAGGAGACTCTGATTCAATTCCCGAATGAGTATCTTGGTCTTTCTCCTGGGATGTTGTGTCCCTTTCAGACTGGCCCTGACAAAGAAAGGTTGGAAGTTTGCCTCCTAAATAAATAGTGTTGATGGGGGTGTAAAAAACACACCTCTACAGGTACTACATTTAAACTTAATTAAACAAACAAACAAAAAGAAACCACTGGCTCACACCATGTCAAGAAAGACACCATGACTTGTCAGAGTTTGAAGGATTAAATCTCGGGCATGTCTCAGGCCGTACTTGCTGGGAGGGTTAACGCTCTCTGTGTCATTTGTTTCTTTTTTTTTTTTAACTTTCTTTTTGTGGAGTTTTTGTTATAACCTACCTTTTGCCCTCTTGTTGTCAGATTATAATCTGCCTGTTTGGGTGGTTGGTTGGGGATGTGACGTTTTAAATATATTTCTTTGGACTTTCTGTTTTGGAAGTTTTTGAATGCTCCACTTTGCCCTAATATTTAATGATTTATTATCAGCCTCTTTGGGTAGGTGGTAGGTGGTCTGTTGTGTCTTGCCCTACTTCTTTCCAGTGATGGTGTAAAGTTGTAATCTGCTACTCTTGCGACTGCAAATATTGCAGCTGTCCTGTTTTCTTGACCGACTAAAAATTCTCTCTCTCTCTCTCTCTCTCTCTCTCTCTCTCTCTCTCTCTCTCTCTCT
>NW_004797275.1:1961954-1963081 GCF_000002075.1 Aplysia californica
GAGAGAGAGAGAGAGAGAGAGAGAGAGAGAGAGAGACAGAGACAGAGACATAGACAGAGAGACAGAGACAGAGACAGAGAGTCAAAGAGAGGCAGTGTGTACTATTACTATGAGGACCAACCGTTCTCGTCACGACCACACAGTGCTACCAAAGATTCCCCAAAGATTTTCCACTAGTGAAGAATCCTTAGTACTGCTGGGGCGAGCTGGTAGTTTGTACAGTGTTTCATCTTCCTTAGGAGGTTATACACTACAGTAAGGTCCTTGCATCTTCCCCCTAACCCCGACCAGCCACGGCCTACGACGAAGAAGATGATGTGTTGTGTGAGCTGGCCCTCCGGGCGTCCGTTCCTCGCCACTGGGCGAAGAATCGATTTCGGAACAGATTCCCGTGATTTCTTTCTACGTAAACCAACGGTTACTAGACATTTTATTCATTAAAATCTTCTATTTTTAGAATTTATTTTTGAAAAAAAAAAGTTGGCTCTTCCCAGTTTTCCGAAATCAATGTTATCCTAAATATCGAAGTTGTTCGGAACCAACCGGGTAACCACCGGGAGAAATCACATTGTTAGAATAAAAAGTACATCATGTGTATATGGAATTGGGTTTGGAGTCGACTCTTACGATTCCTAACTTTCAATAATTGGGAACCTAATATGGGTTGCCAACTACGGATGGGATCAACCGATCGGCCCGACTCGATCGCCTCAGAAACAAACGTGTTTATTTTCAGTTTCAGGCACAGAATTCTACAGTGTAGAGTTCTGTGGTTTCAGGCGATCGAGTCGGGCGATCGGCCCAATCCAGCCGTAGTGGGCACCCCGTATAAGCGTCCGTCATCCCACGCCAGTCTCCTCACACTCAGTCACAGATTCCGCGGGGGTTGAAAGTGTTGCGTGCGCTTGTCGTGTCACGTTCGTTTGTCATAATGCTTGCGTCTTTTTGGTCGTCTGGGTACCTTCGTCTGCCCGTCTGTCTGTCCGTCTGGTCTGTCTGTCTGTATCATGTATGTTTTTTTTTTATCTGTCTGTCCGTCTGTTTCTGTCGCACAAATATTTTCTCTTGTCTCTTGTTTTCTTTCTTTCTCTCTCATCCTCTCTCTCTCTCTCTCTCTCTCTCTCTCT
>NW_004797275.1:1963346-1965022 GCF_000002075.1 Aplysia californica
ACACACACACACACACACACACACACACACGCACACACGCACGCACACACGCACTCCCCCAAATACACACCCTTCTATTCGTCTACATTGATTACGTTTGTCTTACTTCACGAGATAAGGAATGTGTGTATCTTCCTGTCTGTTCGTTGGGTCTGCGTACGTATGGAATCACTTATCAATTGGTGTCTATAGATCCGAGTTTGCTGTAATTGAAACTCAGGAACACAATAATAGTAGTATTCTGCTAAATTATTATATTTAATTCTGAGCCCTTTGCACCAACGTCTGGTGTAGCCAAGGCATCCAAAAATAAATCTCGGTATCCTCAGGTGTAGCGGTCAGGCACTTCGGCTTCGCTGTCGCACGAAGGAGACCCGAGTTCAGCTCCCGAGTAGGGACAGTATTCATAAGTGTCTCGGCCTCAATTGGAAACAAGAAAAGAAATGAAAAGAGTGCCTGCCTGATCAGAACAAGCAGACTTTGATTTGTGGTTGGTTGATGGGTGCTTAGGTGTGGTTTGCTCCATTTTTTCAATCAAGAAACTGTCGTCCTTGTCTCTCCTCCTGTAACTCCTCTAATCTTCGGCTCTTATATGACGTATTAAGTTGCAAGTGTCGTATAATTCTTACTAAAAAAACCCAACTTTAACCCAAGAACACCTCCCCCCAGAACACACCGGGTTCAAACGAATGAGAGGAGAGAGGAAAGACGTAAGGACGACATATATTTGATAGGAAAGACACGATCGATTGATCGTCAGAGATCAAGATACTCCATGTTGGTTTGGGAACGGCATAGACTATCACCATCACTATCACTTTCACTATTGCTATCGCCTATCACTATCACTGTCCACTATCTATCCCTATCCACTATCACTATCACTATCACCTAACTATCACTATCACTCTCCACTATCACTATCACCTGACTATCGCTATAACTCTCCACTATCACTATCACCTAACTATCACTATCACTCTCCACTATCACTATCACTCTCCACTATCACTATCACTCTCCACTATCACTATCACCTAACTATCACTATCACTCTCCACTATCATCTAACTATCACTATCAGTATCACTCTCCACTATCACTATCACTTAATTATCACTAATCACTATCACAACGTGCCATTGAGCTTACATCGGTGGGAGTTACACACATGTTTGAGACATATTATGGGAGTAACTGTTTGGGTTACACTACATTTGACACAACGTGTTTGAGTAGATCTAACCGTTTGGGCACACACGTTGACGCATGTTGGAGTAACCGTTTGAGCGCGCCCGCCCACAGAGATTACGCAAAGATCTAATCCCCGTTGACTGATCACCTGCTGCTGTTACGCCCAGCATACGCACCGTTGTAGCGGCTGAACGCGAAGCGTGGTATTATCACACCCCGCCCGCACCTCGACGTCCGCCCCCCAGCCCCCCCCTCCCCTCCCAAAAAAGGGGGGAGGGGGCAAGGAAACAAACCAACCACCCACAACAGAAATCGCTCATAGGACAACGACAACTATGTAAAACTAAAACTAAAACGCAAGGAAAACCACCCCCTTCCACGCGCAAGCACACGCAGACACCACACACGCAGACACACACACACACACACACACACACACACACACACACTCACACACACACACACACACACACACACACGGG
>NW_004797275.1:1969183-1971285 GCF_000002075.1 Aplysia californica
TCATGTTCTCTCTCTCTCTCTCTCTCTCTCTCTCTCTCTCTCTCTCTCTCTCTCTTTCTCTCTCTCTCCACAATCTCACACTCTATAGCGGCAGCTTCTTTGATTATGACATCTATTATTGACCACTCTTGATGATTCGTCTTTCCACAAAGTGTCCGTCAATCCTTCTCTTATGTAACCATAATATCACACTCGGAGAGTATTTTTTAAGACCTGCTTCTGTTGTGTAGCGGTCAGGCGTTGCCCTGTCTCACGCAAGAGACCCGTGCTGTGGGTGGTTGGCGGGTGCTCTGGTGTGGTTCGCTTCTTCTGTCCTATGAAACTCTATCGTCCTCATCTCCCCTCTTTCTTTTTTATGTTTGTTACTCTCTTGTAACACCTCTAATCTTCTGGCGCTCATATGACCTTAATATGCAGTTGTGAGCGCCGTAAAACCTCTACTAAAACTAAAAAGACCCGTGTTCAGTTCACGAAAGTGGATACGTTTTCATCCAGTGTATCTTTGTGCTGTATTCCATACTTCCAGTAAGGTTTCATTTCTAACATTTGTTAATGGTTGGTTGGTGTGGTTTGCTGTCCATCTTTCCTGTCAAACATCTATCGTCCTGATCTCTCTTTTTTGTTTGTTTTCGTTACTCTCTTGTATCGCCTCTAATCTTCGGCATTTGTATGGCCTTATTGTGTCCCAAGTGCCATAAAACTCTTGCTGAAAAAACAAATAATAAAAAAAGCCCCATTTGTTCAGTGCAGATCTACAGATCCATTGGGGTTCCATTTTCACTCATTATTCGATAGCGTTGTTTGATCGGCCTGCTCTGCTCCACTGCATACTTATATAATATAGTATAATATACCTTACATCATGCACATGTATGTGCAATTGTATAATTTCTTTTGTGCTTCTCTTGGCAAATGGAAGACCACCACCTATGCAAAAAAGGCCACTTCCCATTAATTCGTCCCGTAATAACTTTTGTTTAACTCTAGAACGACTGTGTGCAAGACGCCCATCTGTCTAAGACATCCGTTTTTCTCTTCAACAATGAGTAGTCGTCTTAAACAGTTTTGACTGTACCTATTATAGTCTCAGCGCTGCCGTTCCTTGGACTAAGTGCCGGTGAATGAGCTAGTACCACCTATGCTCTCTTAGTGCCTAGACCAGGAAGTACACTTTCTTATACAACATGAGCGCAGCGTCAAAAGACCAGGACAAAATAATCCACGAGCCCAAGACTCTCGTAGTAAGAACGTATAGCACGATGAGCCCAACTGCCCTTACCCACCTAGCTAGTTCAGGGTCACCCCGTGCACGCTATGTACATGTATCTGTGTGCTGCGTCCGTGTCGACATGCACGGGAACGTACGTAGGCGTGACCCTCACCGAGAGGTCAGATTATGACGAATGCTGTACTGATTGGTTTATGTTTTTGTGCCAGTTTTACGGCTCGTGCAATACAGATAGATTAGTTTTAGTTTAGTTATAGATATAGATTATAGAATAGATTATAGCTATAGCTTAGTTTTAGTTCGAGCTTTACGGCACTTTCAATACAAATAGGTCATAGTTTAGTAGGCCTACATGTACGAGTTTTACAGCACTTGCAATGCAGTCAAGCCTTCGTTTAGTCCACTTATCAGTTTTACGGCACTTTCAATAGAAAAAAGGTCACATCTTTTGGTATTTACAATACACATATGTGAATGTCATAGTTTAGTTTTAGTATTACGTTGTAGTTTTACGACACTTGCAACAGATTATGTAGGTCATGTATTATACGTACCCAAGATTTGAGATTTTATTAGAATAAAATACACAAAGAAAAATAGGAGGAAAGATAAGGACGATAGATGTTTGATAGGCAAGAAGGAGCAAAGGGAGTAAAATGTTCCAGAGCTCCCGCCAACCACCCACGTTTTCGATTGACTTACATGATAGTGTTCAGTGGCACTTTAAGTTTCAACAACATACTTGCGTGTACAAATGTGTGTTTGTGCGCTGCTCTCCGGCGTGTGTGTGTATATATATGTGTGTGTGTGTGTGTGTGTGTGTGTGTGTGTGTGTGTGTGTGTATGTGTGCGTGCGCATTTTGTGTGTGTGTGT
>NW_004797275.1:1973841-1975066 GCF_000002075.1 Aplysia californica
ATATATAATACAATGTATGTATATACACACACACATACATACATATACACATACTGTATTATATGCTCGTGACGCAGGTTCCATCTCTTCAGTCAAACAGAACAAATGTTGTTGGAATTGTTTAAGACGGCCACCCATTGTTGAGGAGAAAAATGGAGGTCTCAGACACCAAACACGATCGTTTTACACAGTGCTGTGGTAATGTAATAACGCCCCGTCTTACACACTGGTGTTGTAATGTAATAACACCCCGTCTGACATAGTACCGTTGTACAAAAATGTAATTTAATAACAACGCCCCCCCCACCCCCGTACACTCGTTCGTCGCACTATTCTTTCCCCGTGGTTTATGCACCCCGCATAGTTCAGCAAAATTTCATCATTTTCTGCTTAATTTCACATTATTTTCCTTTTATCATTCATTGTTAAAATTAACAGAATCGCATAATGTCCACATTTTTGGGCTCAGTTTGCATAATTTCAATTTTTTTCTTTCACTAAACGACAGGGACTGACTTTTGGCGAAAAGGTGACACAGGTAGACCTGCACTAGGCTTCTGACATGAGGTGTTTGATCCTGGAGCGAGTCTTAGACGTAAATGAATCATTGTAAAGGGCAACAGAACCACGCGACGATGTTCTTCTCTTTACTCAAACAAACAAACAAACCAACAAACAAGCAAACGCCCTTTTGGCTCGGTTCTATCGGAGACGGACGTTACTTGAGGAAATCCTGCCTTTTAAATAAGCTTACGGTATTTGGGAGGGGGAGGGGGCGCTGTTAAACCTATTTAACAATTTCGTTGTTTTTTTTGGTTTGTTTTTGGGGGGCCGAAGTAGGTCTTCCCTTGGCGTCTGAAATGAGGCGTGTGGCGCTGTAGCGAGTCGGAGACGTGATCGTGCAAAGGGCAACAGAGCCACGTCACAGCAGATGGCGGCAACTTCAAACGGGGAAATGTTGCTGCTCGTTCGTGACGGGTCACGTGGGGCACTCAGCTCTTTCATCTTTTGTTTGTTGTATTTGTTGTTTTTTTGGAGGGTTAAACGTTTGGGGTGGGTGGTTGGCGGGTGCTCTGGTGTGGTTTGCTCCTTCTTTCCTATAAAACATCTATCGTCCTTATCTCGTGTTCTTCTTTTTTATGTTTGTTATTCTCTTGTAACACCTCTAATCTTCTGGCGCTCATGACCTTATGCAGTTGCGAGCGCCGTAAAACTTCTACTAAAA
>NW_004797275.1:1976720-1978717 GCF_000002075.1 Aplysia californica
TCTGTCTGTCTGTCTGTCTGTCTGTCTGTCTGTCTGTCTGTCTGTCTGTCTGTCTTGTATGTCTGTCTTGTATGTCTGTCTTGTATGTCTGCCTGCCTGCCTGTTTGCCTGCTTGCCTGCCTGCCTGCCTGCCTCTGTCTGCCTGTCGAAGGATGTATACACTTTCCCGTGAAGACGCAGTGTCTGTGGGCGTGGCCGGGTACCCAGCTAACTATGTATACAACGAGCCGCGCGAAATGATTCACCTCCTCCCCCGACTCAAGTGCTGTGATCAACATACACACGGTGACAGAATACTACGGCAAAACGCTGCATGTCGCTACTCCGCACTTTTAGATAGAGTGGTTCAGTTGGTGGTTGGCGGGTGCTGTGATCAACATACGCACGGTGACGGAATACTACGGCAAAACGCTGTTTGTTGCTACTCCGCATTTTTAGATGAAGTGGTTCAGTGGTTGGTTGTCGGGTGCTGTAATCAAACGTACGCACGGTGACGGAATTCTACGGTATAACGTTGTGTGCCACAACTCTGCACTTTTCGATACCCACATCAGTCGGTGGTTGGCGGATGCTGTGATGATGGACACTAAAGTGCCAAGAGCGAGGGATTACTGCGGAAAAACATAGTATATAACAACACTGCATGTTTCTTTAGACACCCAGCTCAGTGGATGGTTGGTGGGAGCTGTGGTGATGGCTAAGGGCGATGGGACACTGCGGCAAAACGCAGTATGACAGCATTGCACTTTTAGACATTCAGCTCAGTGGGTGTTTGAGTCAGTTGAGAGAGAGAGAGAGAGAGAGAGAGAGAGAGAGAGAGAGAGAGAGAGAGAGAGAGAGAGAGAGACCCTTATTTTTCACCCCCATCTTACAACCAGAGCACCCACCAGCCACCCACCCACATCAGTTGTCATGTGACGCACATCCTCGTTTCCGATAACATTATCATATTGGGTGGAATCACGATCCCTACAGGGTGAAAGGGGTGGGAAAACCCCCCAGAAAGAAAATCATTTATATCTGTTTACTGAAAGAAGAAAACATACAGAGAAATATATTGCAGGTTATTATATAGTCGGACCTGCTCTCACGGCCACCTCTATATGTTGTCACCTCAGAACTATTTTGTCCAAAGTGTCCTCCTTACCTAAGTACTTCTTCTTCTTCTTCTCTTCTATCCCGTGGTTGGGGCAACCGTGGGGGCACCAGTGCATCTGAAAACCATCTCTCGCCATCTATTTTTGTCCTCTGCTTTCCTCAGATTGTCACCCATTGTCTTTCCTGTCCACTCTAAATGTTGTCCTCCCATCTCCTTCTCTGCCTTCCTCTCTTCCTCTCTACCTAAGTACACTTTGAACAAAATAGTTATATGGCGACAATATGACAAATCTCTTGTACAAATGGTGTTTTTTTAAATTCAATTTTCCCTCTTGCATTTTTACATTATAATGACCTTGTGTAAGACGGTCACCTGTCTAAGGCGACCCTTCTACTTCTTTCCTCGACGGTGGGTGGCCGTCTTAGACAATATTGACTGTAGTTCATACTTTATTCACTGGTGTGTTACTTTGTGTGGGTGGAAATGGGGTGTGGAAGAGTTTACGAATTTAACGACGGCATTTGCCACTCATTATAGGCCATACACGTACCGAAGGTTCGAGGTGGTGTTGAAGAGACACGCGCTGGCGCACACACCCACACACACTGACATACGCACACATGCGCATACACACATATAGACACATTCCGAACACATTCACATACACACGCGTACGCACGCACTCACACACACACACACACGCACACGCACACGCACACACACACACGCTCTCTCTCTCTCTCTCTCTCTCTCTCTCTCTCTCTTTCTCTCTCTCTCGATCTCTCTTTCTCTCTCCCTGTCTCTCACTCACACTCACCACACACACACACTCACACACGCACACACACACACACTCACACTCTCTCTCTCTCTCTCTCTCTCTCTCTCTCTCTCTCTT
>NW_004797275.1:1978817-1981752 GCF_000002075.1 Aplysia californica
CTCTCTCTCTCTCTCTCTCTCTCTCTCTCCCTCACACACTCACACACACACACATATCACGGAAACAAAGAAACAATCAACGACCAGCGATCCGTGATCACATACAATACGCCAGCTCTCTGATTGTACTCCAAGTGTTATTTATACAGGTACATGGGAAGACCTTTATCTGTAAAGTATACGACCGTGTACCTTCACATACCACAGCCGTTGACCTCTTTAACTCTTTTCAGACGTAGCGGGCACACAATGTGTCGGATCAGCAGCTGAGACCAGGGTAATATAACGCTAAATAATTTTGAACCATTGCAATACACAAATCAGACAGTGGGTGGTTGACTGGTGCTTTGGTGTGGCATGCTCCTTCTGTCCTATCAATAATCTACTATCCCCCTTTTTGTCGTTATTCTTTTGTGTCACCTTCATTCTTCGGCAAATATATAACCTAATTGTGTTGAAAGTGTTGTAAAACGCTTACTATAAAAAAAAAAAATCCTAGACAAATTTGAAACACACGTTGTCATATTTCATTGGATGCATGGTGTTGCTTGCGTGCCCTTTTAAATTTAAAGTTTAAAATAAAAGAAAATAGAACCGAAAGAAAAAAAAAGTTTGACTTACGAAGTTGTTCCTCTTTTCTTTTCAAGTGCTCTTAATTAAACATCGAGTCTTCAGGTTGGAGGGCGCGACTAGTAGATCCTACTTCTCTTCTTTCCCTCTGTTGTTTCAGTCTGTCTCCGTGGGTGAGTGGGTGGAGGGCGCCACTGATAGGTCCTACCTCTTTAGTTTTCCTCTAATGTTTCTGTCTGTCTGCATGGGTGGGTGGGTGGTTGGATGGCACCACTGATAGGTCCTACTTTTTTACTTTCCCTGTGTAGTTTCTGTCTCCGTGGGTGGGTGGTTGGAAGGCGCCACTGGTAGGTCCTACTTCTTTACTTTCCCTCTGTTGTTTCTGTTTGTCTGCGTTTGTGGGTGGTTGGAGGGCGTCACTGGTAGGTCCTACTTTTTTACTTTCCCTTTGTGGTTTCTGTCTCCGTGGGTGGGTGGTTAGAGGGCGCCACTGGTAGGTCCTACTTCTTTACTTTCCCGTTGTTGTTTCTGTCTGTCTGCGTGGGTGGGTGGTTGGAGGGCGCCACTGGTAGTCCTACTTCTTTACTTTCCCTCTGTTGTTTCTGTCTGTCTAAATGTCTTACTGAATGACCGTTATATTGTGTCGATGTGATTCGCTTTACTCAGACGAAACAAACAGCTGTTATGGAATGTGCGTCATGAATGGGTTAACAGCTTTAACACTATCACCCCCTATCACACACGGGCACACGATCTGGTACAATGTACAATAAATCATTAGTCATGGTCACGACAAAGATCACAGGACCCAGAACGTACATGTTACCTACACAGTATAGTCAACGGCTCCTCGACCCATCCCAGGTGGCGGTTGGCGGGTGCTCTATGGCGTGGTTTGATCCTTCATCCCATCAAATATCTATGGCCCTTATCTCTCCTCCTTCTTTTCTTTGTATGCTGATCTCTAGTGGTGACACCCCTAATCTTCGGCACTTATGTGACTTATTTGTGTTGCGAGTGCCGTAAAACTCTTAGTAAGGCGAAAACTCAGCCCATCCTTCACTGACCACAAACGCGCAAAAACAGTACGGAGTTGACCACTCTTGGTGACATAGCTGGAAAAGAACCGTGCGGAATGTGCGAGTCTCACATTTATCTATTCCTTTGTGATTAAGAGTAAGAGACAAAGGTTTTTTTGTGTGGGTTGTTGGCGGGTGCTCTAGTGTGGTTTGCTCGTTCTTTCCTATCAAACACTTATCGTCCTGATCTCTCCTCTTTTTTATATTTGTAACTCTCTTGTAACACATATAATCTTTAGTATTCATATGACCTTATAGTGTTGCAAGTGCCGTAAAACTACTAGGTTTTTACAGAGTAATTTTTTTTCCATTGTTATACCGATATTTTACATGGGCACAGCATGCAGAATGCATTTTACTCATTACTCTTTCATTGCTTATTTTAGTACTGTAGAAATGGCACACACTACGCCTTTTCGCAGAGATTTCTTTTCCTCTGCTGGTGACCTTAACTGGGAGTTGGTATTTACAGTTTCAAGAGATTTGATAAATATGATAAGGAATTATCATTCAAGCATTTATGACAAAGAGTGGTCAAACTGTACTTAATTCTTTTCTCAACAGGAAGCCATTGCAGTGTTCGTCAAAGGGTTTATCAAAGTCTCGCTTTCTTTTCTGTATAACTAAACGCGCAGCATAAACAAATGTTTGAAGTCCTTTTCACTTCCTCGAAATATATATTCCTGAATAACAGAGTTATTTTAAAGTTCAGTTTTAGCTAGAGTATTACAAAAGTATCTTGCAATTTTGAAAGAGCACGTAGACCATAATTTGGTTTCTGACCTCATGGTCTTAGTAACTGAAAACGGACATCATCATCATCCAGTGCCAGATCTACTACTGACATCGGCGATCACGGTTCTACGTTTTTTCCTTTGCTCGGATACTCTAAAAAAAAAAGCTACGTTTCCCCGATGTTTCCTCGTTACCCATTTGTTTAGGTTCCCCAAGTAGATTGTTCTAGGCCTACAAACATATCACTAATATCAGATAAAACTTCGTGATTCCAAGGTAGCGAACATCTGACAAGCATCATCATCATTAAATGTAGTGGCACAGAGAGTGTGTCGACCTGCTGACTACCGCTGTTTTCCTCATTTCCACGGCGTGCACTGAGAAGAAAAGGTAGGAGTGTTGAGTGTTGAGGAAACAAGAATGAAAACTAAAACCAAACAAAAACAAAACCAAACAAAACCAGACGTAAAAAGGAGGGGTCGTGAAATGTCGTCCTTGGAGGAGCGGGCAGGTGAAGCGATGAGGCGTGTCGTAAACTGTGGTTAGGGGGG
>NW_004797275.1:1983690-1994475 GCF_000002075.1 Aplysia californica
GAGAGAGAGACGAGAGAGAGAGAGAGAAAAAGAGAGAGAGAGAGAGAGAGAGAGAGAGAGAGAGAGAGACTTTCATTCTTTTTTTTTTTTTCGATTGTATCTTCTTTATGTATCTTTTTTGTTTTTGTAACATTTAGAATTTGATTTTCTTGCAAAGTATTTCTGGGGATTGTGCAACCAATACAACAGATTGAAAAAAAGTAACTGCAATTTTTTTTCCTTCCAAATTTTGGGCTCAGTACATTGAAAGGGCCGGACGACGTATTGCCGCTGCGTGCCGACCTACGACCGTGAGACTGCAGTCTTGTCCGTCGCCCGTGGAGAAATGTGTTTTGTGATGTGGAAGCAAACTGCTGAATAAGAAAGCCAAATATTTGGGTTAGGTGTCGTTCATGACAAAGTTTCACCGCAACAGGTTCTTGGGTCTGATTTTCAACAGACAGTGACGACCTCTCAGGTCTTTTTTGTTTTCTTTAAACCCCTTTCGTTTGACTGTTGGAGCGTGTGGATGGTTGGTGGGTCCTCTGGTGTGGTTTGCTCCTTCTTACATGTCAAAGGTCTTTTGTCCTCTTATCTCCGCCTTCTTTTCTTTGCTTGTTACTCTCTAGTAAAACCTTTGCTCTTGGGCGCTTGCATGACCTATATGTGTTAAAAGTGCCGCAAACTCTTACAAAAGCGAAAAGAAATTAGAAAAGTTGAAACAAAGTGCTGAATGAGAAAGCCAAATATTTGGGTTGGGTGTCGGACTTCACAAAGTCTTACCACAACAGGTTTTTGCTCTATTCGCGCGCGCGTGTGTGTGTTTATATGTGTGTTTGTTAGTGTGTACGGTTTCTGTTTGCGTGTACGTATGTGTAAGTGTTTTTATGTGTGTTTGTGTGTGGTGTGTTTGTGTGTGGTGTGTGTGTGTGTGTGTGTGTGTGTGTGTGTGTGTGTGTGTGTGTGTGTGTGTGTGTGTGTGTGCTTGTGCTTGTGCTTGTGCGTGTGCATACGCGGACGCCCGCGTGCGTGTAGACACTCAGGTCGTGAAGAAGCCGTGGCGGGGTTAAGATGGAACCGACACTTCTGGGGAAGCCAGTACCGTGATGCACACCACCAATCGGGTTCCATCGGCACTGATTCGAGAACAGCCAGATTTTCCCTCTAGATTTAGGCTACAGGGTGGTTGGTTGGCGGGTGCTCTGGTGCTCCTTCTTTCCTATCAAACTTCTATCGTCCTTATCTCCCCTTCTTCGTTTTTATGTTTGTTACTCTCTTGTAACACCTCTATTCTTCTGGCGCTCTTATGACCTTATGCAGTTGCGAGTGCTGTAAAACCTCTACTAAAACTAAACTTAAGCTACAGAGGGGGGAAAAGCTACCGTTTTGCCACCCTACGAACGAGTCGACTCATCGCGACCTTGAGACACACACGTGTTTGATTTTAAGGCCACAGTCGAATTTAGTTGAATTCGGTCGAACTGTTTCAAAATGGCAGCATTTACCCTCCGACGAAGGAAAAATCTGGCTGGGAAATGTGTCTATCGCGGTGTAAAACACAAAATCAATCCGGCTGGCTTCGACTCAGTCAAATAAATTTTGTTTAACAGGACGCACTGGGTGTAACATAGACTGGGTTGAAATCATCGTCAAGCTGTTCAAATGTACTAAACACAGAAAGCAAAAGTTTACGTGAGAGAGAAATAAAATGTTTAATAATGTCATTAGTATCTCAAGTAATGCGTGTGAATAGATGGCAACAGCACACTCATACACACCTACAGTATTCATTTTTTTACTTGCCTTTTTTTCTTCAACATTTAATTAACATTAGAATTTCGAAAGGAAAAAAAACAACAATTCTTGAGCACGTGCAATAGACATCCGCAGATTAAGAAGCCGAAACCATAGGACACCATTTTAAAATCAAAATTTAGGGCTCGCTCCATTTGAACAACTGGGGGAGGAAATGCTTCTATGAAGCCGTTCGCTTTCACAATCTCAGTGTCAACAGTCAGGGCACAGGCTGACACATCTTGTCGCTAGCCTCAACTAGCAAACTTGTGCGTGTTTTGGTCCGATTTTCAACAGAGAGTGAGGAGTGAGATCGTTCAGGTCTTTCTTATTTCTGAACCCCCCCTTTCGTTCAACCGTTACAGCTTGTGGGTGGTTGGTTGGTGGGTGCTCATGTGTGGTTTTTCCGTTCTTTCGTCCCAAACAACTCAGATCGTTCTAATAATATTCTCTCGTCATACTTTTCTTTGCTTGTTGTTTCTTGCTTGTAATACCTCTAGTCTTCGGCACTTATATATGGCCTCTTTGGGTGAAGCTCCGTAGAATTCTTACTGGATCTTAAAATGAAGATATAACGTATTACCAGAGTTTTGAAGCAAACAGGGGGAAACAAAATGAAGTTGAAGAGTATTTTCTTCGTTTATGAACTGGTTTCTCTGATACATAGTTTGTATGAATTCTGGCATGGCTAGGGAGGGATTTTCTTGTGTGTGTTTGTGTGTGTGCGTGTGTGTGTGCTTCCTATGGACTCTGCAAGATTTTCAATTTCTGTTGACGAAACTGGTAAAATCATATATAAATATGAAACCATTCCTTACTCCCACAACTAAAAGAAGACTTTCACCTAGCACAGAACTCTGGAAACATGAACCTTTCCAACAAACAAAACAAAACACCAATAAAAACAAAGGGGGAAAAAAGAAGCCACAGGCTGTGAACGGCTCCTGAAGGGCGTTGTCCGTATAGAGGCCGACAAGATGCTGTTGGATCTTTCTACATCGTGGTAGATAAGCCGAGGAAAGAGCTACTAACCCTTTCTCTCTTTTCTCTTTATCCCCCCCCCCCCCCCCGTGCCGAATTATCCGATGATATTCCGGCTTCCAAATGAACCCCTGCTTTTAACCCTCGCACTGAGTTCTGGGAAATTGAGACGCGGCTTTTTTTCAAAACGAATTATATGTTCCCTTCCCGTCTCTCTCTGCACACACCCCCTCCCACCCCCCCCCCCTCTAAAAAATCCCTTTCCTCTCCACTATAAAGTCTTGTGCTGTGAAAACGTCTTAAAGTACATAGTTACATCTTTCTTTTCTTCTTCTCGATCGCATCACACTTGAAGTCCGGTATCTGTCATAAACTGGGCCGTCCTGCTCAGTTCATCTGGCGGCCCGTATAGCTTCTCTTGTAGCGTCAGTGGGGTTGGCCACGTTTCCTGTCTCAGGGCCCTGTGTGTCTTGCAGTGCTGAAGGATGTGTTCAACAGTTTGGTCCGCCTCTCCACACTGGCATTTTTGGTGATTGTACTAGTTTAAAACATTTGTACATATGTTGTCTCAGTCTTGTGTGTTGTGTCCTTAGTCTGATGATAATCACTTGTTCTTGGCGGGACAGCTCATGGTAGTTATCTGGTGTCTGAGGTGCTTTAAATAGTGTATTTATAATAGTTTTTATTTCTGTGTAGTTAACGCTGTTGTCTGGTTGCTCTTTTTGTGCTCCTAGTTTGGCCATCCTGTCTGCCTGCTTATTTCCCAAGACACCACAGTGTGATGGAATCCACTGCAGCATGATCCTCAGACATGGGATGTCCTCTATTTCTTTTCGTAGCCTTGGTAGTTTGCCGGAAGTGATTGCCTGCAGTACTGACATGGCATCTGTTAGGAATACTACTTGGCTTTGGGGGTCTACCACATTCTTGATGATGTTTGCTGCATGTACTAGAGCCTCCGTCTCTGCCCTGTAGTTTGTACAATGTCGCCCTGTTGGGACTGCCTCTGCTTGTCGTCGTCCATTTGGGAACTGTACGTACACTCCGGCTCCTCCTCTTTTCACAGCATCAGTGGCAGATCCGTCTGTATAGATCCTTATCCATGCTTCTCGTGGGTATCTTTCTTCAAGCATGGACAGGGTGAGGGACTTCTTGCTCAGGTCACTGTGGTCATCTCTTGTGGTGAACATAGGAATTGACGTGTGTATAGATATGTTTGTGTTTTTCTTTTCCCATGATGGTGCCTCTGGGGTGTGATTCAGCATGTTAACTGTGGCTGGTAGATGGTCCTGTAGGGATCTTTGGATTTTTCTGCTTTCTTTGATGAAGTTGGATCTTTTGAGTCTTGCGGTGTTTGATCTCGCTGTTCTCGTGTGCAGTATATGATCCTCCATAGCTGTGGCCTTGGTGTACTGTATGAGGGCCTTGCATTCCCATCTCCTCTGCAGGGCCACTATAGATGTTGTTTGTTCCATCTTTTCTATAGGCGTTGACCTCATTGCTCCAGTGATTATTCGGAGAGCCTGGTTTTGCACTTTTTCCAGAGTGTATTTGTGAGTTTGTGCTGCAGTCATCCATGCACTGGATCCGTACTCGAGATGGGGCCTGATTGCGCCCAGATAGACCTGTCTAAGTGTTTTCCCATTTACTCCCCATTGAGTCCCTGCTAGTTTTCTCATGATGTTAAGTTTCTTCCTGGCTTTATTTTCTGCATTCTGAATGTGTTGTTTCCATGTGAGACGCTTGTCAAAGATTATTCCAAGATACTTCTGTTGATTCTCAAACTTTAGGTTTTTTTTGTCTAATGTGAGGTGTTTTGGCTCAGCCTGGCTGAGAGCGAAGAGTGTAGCAGAAGACTTTTCTTTGTTTATGGTTACACACCAGGTTTTTGTCCATGTAGTGAGTTTGTCCAATGCTAGTTGCATGCGATATGTGGCTGTAGTGACGAATTCCTCAGAGCACCAAAGAACCAGGTCGTCTGCATACAATGCGGCATGTATTCCTTTGGGCAGTTCATTCATCAGGTCATTGATGAAGAGGATAAAGAGCAAAGGTGACATGACTCCACCTTGGGGTACTCCTTGTCGCTATAGTTACATGATTTTAAAAATATTTGTTACGTTCGTTGGAAAGTGTGGTGTCCGTATTCTGAAAGTGGAGAGGGTGACAGAAACAATTTGACCTTTTTCTATTGTTTGGCCTATTTCCAGATATTATGAATCGTCACGCACTCGCCTCGCCAGGCTGGCAGGGCTGATACCATGTCTCCACCACTGATCTCGGCCTCCACCACCACAACCACCGCAACCACCAACAACGACCGGCAGTTCCTGTCCCCCGAGAGTCCTCATGTCCTCCCTTCAGACTTCCCCAGTCCCCGCGTCTGTGTCCTCGCAGGCCCCAGGTCTGACCCTGGACTGACCCCCGTGACCCCGCCCTGTCCGTCTGCTGGCTTGACCCCTGCCGGACACTGAAGATGGCCAGATACCAGTATGATCTCAAACCCTCTAAAGTAAGTTGCCTACCACACATTCTTTATGCTTTATGTAATCTGCACATATCTGGCACCAAATAGGGACATGGGACTAAAACTAAACACAAAAACAAACACCCCCTCCCCAATAATATATGAAACGCATTTTAGCCCGTTTAGAAAAATAAAATGTTTATGTATTCAATGGCAAGCCGTTCAATTTTTCTAAACCAGGGAGGAATATTTTTCAAGCGAAAGAGGAAAAACTGTTTTATTCTTTTATAGATTGTGCCTATGTAATGTATATTTTGTAGCTTTTCTTCAATCAAACATTTAGAATTTTAATTTCGACAAAAATATTCCCCGAGGACACGCCGCAGATACCACAGTCGTAGAAGTAATATTTTCCATTCAAATCCTGACATTCCGAATAGCTTTTCAGCTGTCTTATTTCTGCTGCTATGGTATTATCCATCTTCAAAATTTATAGAGGGCTTCTGACGTCGGTGCTTGAAAACACAGCCTCAATAAATTAAGGCATTTCACATTCCCACTGGACGTCTGTGTGTAGTGTAGTGACTTCCCGCCTCTTGTCTGTATATGATATAGTGTAGCGACAGCTTGAAATCACAAAACAACGTCTTACCTTTTTTTAGTCTTTGGACGTCGTATGAAAGCGAGACTAGAAATGTCAATACGTTTTTACGCCGGAGCTAAGGAGGATAAGAAAAAAGATTATTTTCTGTATGTATCGAATTAAAGTGGTCGTGTTTTTGTTCCCCCATACCTGACTTGTGCATTGACAAGTTGGGTATAGAAGAGCGTGGCATTTAGCCGAGTTCATTGATTTTTCTTTTACTCCCATTGTGTTTGAACTTAACAAGGTACATAACTCACATTTTCAAGGGTTTTAACATTTCAGCTGAAAGCCATTTCGTTGGAGATGGCCATTTTTATGACAGGCACATTTTTCTAGTCGATTTGTTGTGGCCGCTTGTCGCCTGTGATGGAACATGTTTGGCCTTGGGATGGCACAATACTGTCGTAACAATTCTCGATTTTGCGCATACTGAAACTCCACAGGTTTGAGAATTGTCTAAAACAGCGCATGTCAACCTATTTTCTAGCCAACGCCCACTTTTGTCACTTTCAAGTAGCTAGAATTTCCGTTGGCGTACTCTTCTTGTACACGCATTTCAAAGCGGGGCATTGTATGCTCTCGATGCTATACTTGTAGTGATGGTCTCTTTCTCAAACTCCTTTATTTTCACCATCTTTCCCTTTTTCTGAGTGGATGGTTGGCAGATGCTCTGATGTGGTTGGTTTGCTCCTTCATCCCTATCAAGCATCTATCGACCGTATCTCTCCTCCTTTTGTGTGTATATGTATGTTACTCTCTTGTAAAAACGATGAGCTCGTGGCTGGAGAGCGCCACTGTCTGATCCTACTTCTTTATGCTCCCCTTTGTGGTTTTTTGCTGTCTGTCTTTCTTACTTTTTCCAAGCGTGGGCGGTTGGCGGGTGCTCTGGTGTGGTTTGCCTCTTCTTTCCTATCCAACATCTATCGTCCTAATTTCCCCTCCTTTTTTAAATGTTTGTTACTCTCTTGTAACAACTCTAATCTTCTGGCGCTCATATGGCCTTATGCAGTTGCGAGCGCCGTAAAACCTCTACTAAAACTAAAACTAAACTTTTTCCAAGCACCAAATGACCGTCATTGTGTCGATATCCTTCTCTTTACTCAACAATATTCAGCAACATAAAGTCTCTATTCTTCGGCTTTTGTATGACCCATTTGTGCTGCAAGTGTCGAGATTTGCTCAATCATCATCATCATTGCCTTTCTCACCATGGATCGGGATATCGGCCACGAACAAATGCTTTTCACCTTTTCCTATCCTGGGCTAGCCTCTTGACGTTATTCCATGTCTTCCCATCTTTTTCTGTACACCAATTTCCGTGACTTCTTTCCAGGTTTCACTTGGTCTTCCCCTTGCTCTTTTACCCTATAGGTTCCAATCCAACACTTTCCTTGTCATGCAGCTGCCTGGCTTCCTGAGAGCATGTCCAGTCCGTTGCCAACGCCTTCTTTCCACCTTATCTGGCTGGGCTCTGTCTTGTTCTTAATACTTCCTCGTTGGTGACCCTGTCTATTCATCTGACCCTCAGAAACTTCCTCAGACACCTGTGCTAGAAAACCTGGCTCCTCTATATGTATATGCAAGTCTGAGGTGCGTTCCATGTCTCACATCCATACAACAAGACTGACTTGACCTATGAGTTGAAAATCCTCAGCTTTGTTCGAAGTGAGATATCCATGGTCCTCCATATCAAATTCAAAGATATGAAATCAGCCTGTGCCATTTCGATGCGGGACTTAATCTTAGCACCTGTTCCTCCCTCTCTGTCAGATATACTCCCAAGATAGCAAAAGGATTCGACGTGGTTTTCTTCTTCTTTCCTATAAAATACATTGTATGTGTCCTTTTTATCTCTCTCCCTTCTTTTCGTGTGTGTTTATTACTCTTCTGTAACACCTCTAATCTATGGCTTTTATGTGACCTAATTGCTTTGCAAGTTCCATAAAACCCTTTCTAAAACTTTTGTAAAAAAGTGCCCTAAAATCCTTACTAAAACTTTAAAAAATTAATTAAGTGCCCTAAAACCTTTGCTAAAACTAAACAAAAAACAAGTGCCATAAAACTCCTTGCTAAAACGAAAACTCGTGTATTCTCCTCACCATGCTCTATTTGTCTGTCCCAAGATCTCCCTCATCCGCCGACTCAGCATGGAGTCGTTCATGGTGCGCGTGTACACGGGCCCGCTCAGCGACGAGGTCGACCACGTGTCCGTGGAGGCGGAGAAAGGGACGAGCGCCGAGGACATCGTAGCCGTAGCTTGTCGGAAGCTGCGCCTATCAGCCTCTGGAGGCGGCGGCCATGGCGGCGGCGGTGCCTCCTCCGATGTGCGGCAACACTTCGAGCTAGCCGAGGTCTTCTCTTCGGGCGGCCAGCTCTGTAAGGAAAGACGCCTCGACTCCACGGAGAACCCCGTCGCTCTACAGCTGCTCTGGCCCAAAGTGGTGCCGCCGTGCGCCTCCGAAAGTGAGGCCAACGGCTCTCAGGGACTCTTCGATGGATACCGCTTCTACCTGCGACGCCGGGACCCCGAGGCGTCTGCGGGCGGGTGGGTGGTGCGCGACCAGAGCGCTGTGGACTCGTTCCTCCTGGCCTTCCTGACTCAGCCCGTGGCGGGGAAAGAGTTCCCGGACCTCTGCAGCCTGCCCGACCTCAACGAGCACACGCTCCTGCACAACCTGAAGGCACGCTTCAACCAGAAGAACATCTACACCTACGTGGGCTCCATCCTCATCGCCGTGAACCCTTTCAAATTCTTCCCCATCTACAACCCGAAGTACGTGAGCATGTACCAGAACAAACGGCTGGGCGAGCTCCCGCCTCATATCTTCGCGGTGGCGGACGCCGCCTACCATTCCATGCTGAGACTGAGACAGAATCAGTGCATCGTCATCTCGGGCGAGTCCGGCTCGGGCAAGACGGAGAGCACGAACCTGTTGCTGCATCATTTGACTGCGCTTTCTCACAAAGGATTACACGGCAGTGGAGTAGAACAGACTATACTGGGAGCCGGTCCCGTGCTAGAGGTAGGAGGTGGAAGGGGAACACGGCTTTCTGAATGTCTTTTTGGGTTGTGTGTCCTTGGTGTGTGTCTGTAGTATGTCTTGTATGTCCTTTGTGTGTCCTGTGTGTCCTCAAAGTGTCTTAGTGGGTGGTTGACATGTGTGATTTGCTCCTTCTATCCTATCATTCATCGTGATTTGTGTGTCTCTGTAGAGTGTCTTAGTGTTCTGGTGTGGTTTGCTCCTTTTATCTTATCAAACGTCGTGTGTGTGTGTGTGTGTGTGTGTGTGTGTGTGTGTGTGTGTGTGTGTGTGAAGTGTGTTAGTGGGTGGTTGGTGGGTGCTGTGGTGCGGTTTGCTCCTTCTTTCCCTATTAAAACATATGTCGTCCTTATCGCTCATCCTTTTTCTAGTAAGTCATTCTCTAGTAATACCTCTTCGCTTAGGCACATATAAGACGTATTTGTGTTGCAAGTGCTGCAAAACTCCTGCTTCTCTCTCTCTCTCTCTCTCTCTCTCTCTCTCTCTCTCTCTCTCTCTCTCTCTCTCTCTCTCTCTCTCTTTGTGTAAAGTGGTTTTTTTGGGACGGAAGGGGGGAGGGGCGGATGCTCTGTGTGGTCTACTCCTTCTTTCTTGTCAAACGTCTGTCGTCTTTATCTCTCCTCCTCCTTTTTTATGTTTGTTACTCTCTTGTAACTTTTCTAATCTTCGGCACTTAAAATTATTATGACCCCTTATTGTGTTGCATGCAAGTGCCGTATAACTCTTTGACTAAAACTGATGCTCTCCTCCTCTAGGCTTTTGGCAATGCTAAAACCGTTCACAACAACAACTCCAGTAGGTTCGGGAA
This sequence comes from Aplysia californica, assembly GCF_000002075.1. Taxonomy (NCBI): domain Eukaryota; kingdom Metazoa; phylum Mollusca; class Gastropoda; order Aplysiida; family Aplysiidae; genus Aplysia; species Aplysia californica. Next base: position 1,993,407 of record NW_004797275.1, read on the forward strand.
GTTCATCCAGGTCAACTACAAGCAGAATGGGATGGTGCACGGGTAAGTGTTCACTCTGTTTGTGTGCTGTGTTTTTGACTCGTGATGGTCACCATTTCGCTATCCCAGAATTACAAAGTTCTATCTGAAATTTTTTTTGGGGGCCGTTTTGAGGTACTAAGACCATGGGGTCAGAAATGAAATGCTCTATAATATGTTCTCTATCAAAATCGTAAGATTATTCCGAGTCGTTATCAAGATATTCAAAGAATTGTATTCGAAAAAAAGTGACATAGAATCTGTTGTGAAACTAATTTTTTTACTCAAATTTCTTAAAATAGGCACTGAGCAGACAGAACTTTGTAATCCTGAGGTAGCCATTTGTTCCGATAATTTTTCAATTCCTGTCCTTTTTCTGTGTGTGTGTGTTTGTTTTTTTCGGGGGGAGAGGGGGGTATTTTGTTTTTCTGTGACACATTTTTGTGGGTTGTTAGAGGGTGCAACTGGTTGGTTCTACTTCTTTAACTTCTACTTTACCCCTGTTTTTTCTGTCGGTGTGGGTAGTTGGAGGATGCGACTTCAGTATATCCCTTCTGTTGTTTCTGTCTGTCAGGGTGGTTGGAGGGTGCGACTTCAGTACATCCCTTCTGTTGTTTCTGTGTGTTTGTCATACTCCACCCCCCCCCCAACCCTAGATGGAAGTTACTGTGTCATCGGTGCGTTTTTTGTCGTCGTTGACGCAAGTTTGGTCCTCGGTTGTGTGTCCCCGTCAACCGTTTAGCATATTAATGTTCAGTCATGCATTTATTTGGTGGGGAATTCCGAACTCGGAGCCTGCCAAATTTTTTTTCTTTTTTTGTTGTTGTTTTGTTTGTTTTTTTTCTGTAAAAATTGTAAAAGTTTTTTTGGGTGTTTTTTTTGGGTTTTGTTTATGAGGGCGGTTCCCGGTGTGTTTATGTAGTGGTGTGTGAAAACTTTCTATTACATGTCGACGTGACCGGCGGAACGGGCGTCTCCTATCGAAGAGCTGATCTAAGAAGTTGCGGAAATTGTTCTTTTCTTTCCTTTCCTAATCGGGGAGAGGGGAGGG
>NW_004797275.1:1994575-1996283 GCF_000002075.1 Aplysia californica
GAGGTAGTCCTATTTTGATATTGCTCTAAGCCGCGCATCCGCTGGATTAAGCTGGGTTCGTTTCAATATATCAAGCAGATATATCATTATTGTCTTAATATCCACTTTTCGTACATAAAGGAATAAAGGAGTTAAGTAAAAACAGGATAAGTCCATTCATAAAAAAATAAATCAGGATACAAAACTTTCACTACAGCGAAGTATGTAGAATATTGGGGGGGGGGTTTAAAGTAAAAGAAACCCATCTACACAATTATGGTCATTTAGTGCTGGCTAAATGTAAGACAGACAGAGAAATGACAGAGGGAAAGAAAAGACGTAGAATATCCGTATATAATTAGTCAAGTCCATAATCAGATGTTCCACTTGTCGCACGTCAGAAACATGGGGTGTTGTTTAATCCCTGGGGTTTAAAGGGGAGAGTTTTACATTTGGCATTTACAACTACCACTTTTTTTTCAATATCTTCCTATTTACTGAAAACCTGAATATGTAAGCTTTTCTTTATAAAATTCAAAAACTGTTAACGTATTTTGAAATCGAATTCTATCTTAATTTCAGAAAATCACTTCAGCACGCACACCTTTGAGCAGGCGTTACACTGGTGGGTCAGGTGGATACACCGTCTAAATGGAGAGAAGCTTGGATTGTTTTCCTTGAAAGTAAACTAAATAAATGTTCTTTTGCACTATAAACTTCACGCAATAGCTGTAGCAGTAGTAGTAATGGTCTCAAGTCAATGACAGTACTTAACCTGCGCTATGCAAATAAAGCTGACGATCTACACACAAAATAATCTTAGTAGAAACCCAAAATGTCCAAAGTAAACTTTTAATACATCCTTTCTTTCTGGCACTTTTCCCTGCTTTACTTACTCTGTGTGGGTGGTTGGAGGACGTCATTAGTAGGTCCTACTTTGAGTATGAGTTCTGGGCGGGGCTCATGGGTTATGAGGGATCACACGCTTACTTCACCAGCAGCTGAAAATTGGTAGATCTACCTATTGGTCAACAGTGCGAGGGGCCTACGCAACATGATCGGTTGGAGGGATAACCTAACAACAATGACAGGTGATTAAATTATGACGGCTCACCCACAACGCCAGGGGCAAATACACAATTTAAGACAAAACATAATGGAGTCACTCAGGTGGCCGTCTAAGACAGGTGTTATTGCTTAGTGTGAAAGGGGTTGTGTGTTAAAATATGGTGGCCGTGGCCGCGTTGGACAGGTGCCCGTTTTACACAGTTAAATTATATAGAAAAAACGCAAGGGGGGGAATTGAAAGTGGCCGTTTTTACAGGTGTCCGTCTTATAGAGGTGGCCGTCAGGGCAGGTTCCACTGTACCTTACTTTCCCTCTGTTGTTTCTGTTTGCCCGTTTTACTTTTCCCCAGCACTAAATGACCATTACTCTGTCGATGAGCTTCTCTTTACTCAAACACTCAAACAAACACCCTCTGTTCATTTTCCAGTTCTGCGTGTTGGACACAGACAGGACGATAAATCTGATCAGGTTGACCTGATGTCGCGTGTCTGTGTTTTTGGCCACAATCGCTAGAAGAATAAACGCCCCTAACACATGTGGTGGTACAAGAACATGTCTGAAACTACTGAGTGGTGGTACATGAACATGTCTGAAACTACTGAGTGGTGGTACATGAACATGTCTGAAACTACTGAGTGGTGGTACATGAACATGTCTGAAA
>NW_004797275.1:1997537-1998409 GCF_000002075.1 Aplysia californica
GGAGGGGGTGGTGGTTACTTTTGATGACCCATTACAAATTTGGCACTGCATAATAGTCCACTCCAAGGAGTGCTGTATCTGTATAGTACTCCTTGGTCCACACCCAAACACAACTTCAACTGCAGTGTGTGGGTAATAATATGGATGTCGCTGCCGGAGCTATTGAAGTCGGGGAGGGGAGGGGGGGTGTCACGGGGAATTAGGGCTCGTGCTGCAAACAGTAACGTAAAACCATCTTGTAGTTGACAGTTTTACAGTAGTGCTGGGCGGCTGAGTTCCCGATTATTGGAAGCTAGGAATCCTAGGAATCGACTCCGAGCCCAATTACTTACTTTCTAATGATGTGATTTCTTCCGGTGGTTACCTGGTTGGCTCCGAACATCTTCAGGATTTAGGATAACCTTGGTTTCGGAACACTACGAAGTATCAACTTTTATTTTCCAAAAATAGGTTTATTTTTTTTTTAAAAACATTTTAATGATAAAACCGTTGGTGTACGTAAAAAGTAGAAGAAACTTTAACATCCGTAGTATTAATCGTGGGAATCGGTTCCGCAATCGACTCTTCGCCCAGCTCTAGTAACTTTACAGCCTGTGCCCATTTCTACCTTTTGATTCTGATGCCACGCCACTGAGTGTCTCTTCCCCGAACTGCGAGTAGAGAAGATTGGAGAAGGTTGAGGACTACCGAAAAAGAGTGCAGCATTGCCAGCCACTAGCCACGCCATTCCACTAAGACTCATTGTATACATGTATACATACTTACATACAAATGTAGTTGTAACAAATAGAGAGACACGATTATCTCCATTATTACAATTATTATTACTATTATTATCATTACTATTATATTATTATTATTATTATTATTAT
>NW_004797275.1:2000362-2001669 GCF_000002075.1 Aplysia californica
GAGTGTTCCGAAATCAAGGTTATCCTAAATCCTGAAGACGTTCTGAACCAACCAGGTAACCACCGGAAAAAATCACATCATTAGGAAGTAAGTAATTGGGTTCGGAGTCGATTCCTAGGATTCCTAGCTTCCAATAATCGGGAACTCAGCCGCCCAGCACTAACAGTTACGTCGCTCTGCCTTTGAGCGGCAACATTCTACTTTTAATCCTGTGGTATTTCTGAACGTACTTCTGGGAAAAACGTCAACAAAGAATTCATTGATGATAATACAATAGCTCGTCCCTGAATGTCTGCCACATCCGCAGAGGAGAATATTTCTCCAGCGAAATAAAAGAATTTGAAGAATTAAAGGTTATGATGACTTATGGCTTCTGCTGCCTTTATCATAATGAATTATGCCATAAATTCTTTATGTTCACAAGACAAAACTCCAGGGAGGCCAATGATCGAGAAGTCTCAGAATGCCTTGCAAAGAGTGCTGGGCACTGAGTCGCTTTAGCAAAATCCGGATAATATATCAGTGCACCTCTTTGGTTAAAAACATGTTTTAAACCGCTTCGGCAAATGGTTTAGAACCACTTGGACAAACGGGTTAGCATCACTTCAACAAATGGGTGCGCCAACTTCGGCAAACGGGTCAGGAAAGGGAGTTAACAGTCTGAATTCGGATAATGTTTTATTGAGGATTATCCGATTATTCAGATATTTATCCGGATTTTGCCCACCTCTACTTGCAAACAAATAGAGCAAAAAGTGGGAAGTGGACATTTGTGTCTCAACGCGGTGGAATCAGGCGCTTGTCAATTCTTAGGTATCTATTATTATTCTTAGGCATAAGGAGTTATTGATTTCGTCTTCAAGCTTGATTTCCTGTCAAAGCTTTCGATGAAAGAAGTTCCTATCTAACTTAAATAGAAGTTGTTATAGAAGTCGAAATATTTGCGATTCAAGGAGGTGGGGATCGCCTTTTTTCCACAGGTAAAATTAGCAAGTAAATGGCGGCCAAAGTTTGGTAATTTCCAATCAAGATATATAAATAGAAGCGAAAACACTATTAACATAACTTAAAAGTCCTTGAAAACTGAAATTTTACATTTTTTGGTGCTTATAGGCAACGTTTTTCCAGTATAATCCACACAGAAATTTGTCCTTTAATGAACGTGAAAGGGGTTGAGCCAAAAACCAGAATTTCGATAGAAAAATTGTCCAGTCGGCGGAAACATGCTTTTCTTTTCAATTTCATTATTTTGATGTTGTTGTTAGCGATCCAGTAGCATCTGAGCATTAACTCTTCTGCATGATGCC
>NW_004797275.1:2003076-2004161 GCF_000002075.1 Aplysia californica
GGGGGTGTGTGACAGTGTCATTATGATGGGGAAGTAGGACGTGGTTGCTGGTACAGATGACAAACTTGGACATGTAGCAGTCAAGGCAGGCTCACAGCTTTTCTCTCCTTTTTTGGTAAGTGTTTAACGGTGCTCCCAACTGCATAAGGTCATTTGAGCGCACAGAACACATCAAACATTTTTATTTGGTAGGGAATTTTGAATTTTGCCAGAGTGGTTCGCCGAAACCTACTCATATCGATTTTAGACCACCAAGGGATCTTCAACGTGCGCAACTTGCACACGGGACCTCCGAGATTTTTCGCCCTTGTCCGAGAAAGCTAGGTGGAGATCTTTCCTACCAGAAGATCAGAGGTGTGGCTGAAAGACAGCAGTAAGAAGGAGCCAAGGAGTAGCAGTAGAAAGGCTGCAGAAAGACTCTGGGACCTAGAGGAGGGGTCAAAGGAGGTGAGGGAGGGGGGGGCAGAAAGTGGAGACGAAAGCAGACGACAGAATATTGTTAGAGAGCATGAGAGGAGGTGAAATGAGACAACTTTAGAGAATAATATTTTTCTGTCGCTACCCGGATTCAAACCCGGGACCTTTGAATGAGAGGCGAACACGAGAGCCCCCCAGGACAGGTTTGACCATGGCTTCATGCGTCCCCATCTCGTGTTGCAAAACATAGACCAATATAGCAACAACAGCAAAAACCCTCTGTTGGTTGCTGTTTCGGAGCCGAGCCTTTATACACACCATATTCTTTTTTTTTATAACGAATCTGCCTCTTTTCCAGAATATATCAAATGCCCGTGTATTTTCGAGCAAATGTACATTATGTGAGGCATGGTGGAATCAGGCTCTCGTCAAAATAATCAAAGTGAAGAAACTTGCATTTTTCCACAGGTTTGTGGATTTTTATCAAATTTTTGTTTTGGGCTCATCACCTTTCCTGCCCATTAAAGAACTCATTTATGTGTGGATTTTTCTTTAAAACGTTGATGAAAGGCACAAAAAATGTAAATTTTCAGCTACCACGAACTCTTAAGCTTGGGAAATAACTAATCTTTGGCGGCCATTTTCTCACTAATTTTACCTCTGAAAAC
>NW_004797275.1:2004261-2005159 GCF_000002075.1 Aplysia californica
ACCCCCACCTCCTTCTTTCGCAAATATCTCGACTTGTACTCAAGATAAATGGATATTTTTCCATCCAAATAAAGACAAGTGAACAAGCTTTAAGATGATACCAATAACTCTACATGCCCAAAAACTGACGGGGCCTGATTCCACCACGCTGCCTCACATATGCACACAGATCCAAACAGACGTACATATTCACATGGTAATAATGACAAAAGAGGCTCACAGAAAACAGGCTGTTCTCTGTGCCCAAACGGAACGTTACACAAACGAATACGTATCGAACGAGACATTGACGTCTTCAACATACGTGTATGCTACGTGTATGTATGTTGTGTTATGTCGACAATGTATGTGAGCATGTTGTTGGGGGTTTTCCCTCCACAACTTTTTTTAAAAATCCTTATCGACTCGGATTCCATTTGGTCCCCAATCCCCATTGACTACTGTTCTTGAGCAATTTGCCTCTCTGGGGCCTTCCTTACTCATTGCTAACACTCTTTTTAATTTTTTTTTATTTAATTCTTATTTTATTTCGTTTCTTGTATTTTTGAGAGGGTGGGGAAGGGGTACCTTTCCTCGTAGTGTTACTACTGCTGTATATTCCTTTCCTCTGCCTCATTCAGGGTAATTTTTCTCGTTAAAGAGCATTTCCGCTACTACAGGTATTTCTATATCTTCTTTTCCTCTGCATTCGTCTGGTTTTTCAAAGCTCTCAGCTCATTTCACAGTTGGCTCGGCCGTACCGTATGTTAGATGTGCAGGAAATTCGAAGGCCCTGTTTTCAAAATAAACAGACATTATTGATAGGGACTTTTGAACTGGACAAGATCATATCTTTTACTTTTCTCTGTCTGTCTGTCTGTCTGTCTGTCTGTCTGTCTGTCTGTCTGTCTGTCTGTCT
>NW_004797275.1:2008699-2011066 GCF_000002075.1 Aplysia californica
TCTCTCTCTCTCTCTCTCTGTTCCTCTCCCTCTCTCCCGCCTCTCTATCTTGATTATGGAACTCCTCCCTTAACAATCTCCTTTTCCAATGTTTCTGCATGTGGATTATCTGGTACTTGAAACCGGTTCCTAGAATAAAATTAAATAATAAAGAACAGTTCAGCCGGAAGAAGCTCGAACAAAATTGCTTTTCATTCGCTAATCCCCATATCCATCTCTCTTTTTCCACTTCCTTTTCCTGTGCCGAAAGTCTGAAGCTGTAAAAAAGTAAACGGAAAAAAAGGTAAATCCATTCCAAATATTAAAAAATCGACATCATGAACAATATAATTTTCTCCGAACAATGCAGGGGAAACGCTGCATCGCAGCTTTTAGCTTCTTACGTATGCAAATAAAAATAAAAACGTATAAAAGAGATTGAGAACGTGCGCATTTTCCAGAAGATTCTATAACATCAGAGTGAGCGCTGTAGCATGGCAGGGGCGAGGGGAAAAAATAAGAGAGGAGTACTCCAACTATAGGAGAAGGAGACTGGATTGGCCACGACAACTCTCGATTCCAGACAGAAAACGAAACCGCTGAATCAATAACAGTTTTGGAAATGTTTGCATTAAGTTACCCAGGAACCGAGGTAAGTAGCGCAAGTCTCAAAAGGCACCAATGACGTCATCAGTTCTGCGTGGGCTCAAAGGGGAGGGAGGGGGGGTGCGGGGGGGGGATTGCAAAGTTTATTTGTAATATTTGTATCGCCCACTGGGGATACACACCTCATCCGTGTCGCTGGTTGGCCTATTCCAGTGGGGTTTTCTTTTACTCTACAAATCTTCCAGAAATTCTCTAACTTTGTGATATGTAACTTATGCTTGTCATGTTTAGTATTTTTAAGTAATATATATGTGAGGCAGCGTGGTGAAATCAGACGCTCGTCAAAATGATGAAAGTACAGCAAATGGCATTTTTCTGCAGGTTTGGGAATTTTCCTCGAATTTTTGTTCATTGGCTCGACACCTTTCGTACCCATTTATGAACACGTCATTTCTGTGTGGATTTACGGAAAAACATTGATTAAATGCAAAAAATATGTAAATTTTCTGTTTCCATGGGCTCTCAAGCTAAGGACATAACTAAACTTTGGCGCCCATTTTCTCACTAATTTTACTTCTGAAACCAGGTGATCCGACCTCCTTCAATCGCCAATATCTCAACTTGTGTCCATGATAAATTGGTATTGTTTTCATAGAAAGCAAGGCAAATGGACAGGCTTTAATGTGGTACCACTAACTCCATGTGGCAAACAACTGACGAGCGCCTGATTCCACCACGTTGTGACACATATGTTTGGTTCTTGTTTAGTTGAAATGTTTACATTAATATTAAAATTATAACACAGACCTCGTGCACCAAGGAAGAAAAAGAATACTTTAGTGTCATCTACAAAATAAAAATAAAAACCTTACCGCTTTTTAACCACTAGAGGGGAATCGTTGTTTTTTCGAGCTCCCACATGCAGAATTCGCCTGATTAGAGTGTGATTCCACAGGTGCCCAAAGTGCAGCTAAGTTGACGTTTTACAACATAAAATCACAGGGCTCTTGATTGTTTTAACATCACACCGGCTGGGAGGAAAATTACCAAGAAGGACCCAAAAATGTTTTTAAAACATATATATACGAACTAAAGTCTGATTGGAAACTCGGAATATCCGAGTGTGGATCATTTCAGTGACTATTTTAGCAACAGTGTCTGGAGTTGAACAAAAAAGGTGTAATGCTCATCAAAAATAAATACATGTATTTACAAGCCGCTTATATATAGGAATAGACATAACACATTAATGTGGTGCCACTTCGCGAAAAAGATATAGCCTATGATAAGAATTGATACTACGGCGTACAATAAGATACATACATATATATATCCTGATTTCTTGCTCCATCGTGTACATTCCTCACTCTGCCTTATATTATAACTTAAAGCCAGAGAGAGAGAGAGAGAGAGAGAGAGAGAGAGAGAGAGAGAGAGAGAAGGGAGAGAGAGAGACTGACAGACAGACAGACAGACAGACAGACAGACAGAGAGAGACACAGAGAGACACACAGAGACACACAGAGACACACAGAGAGAGAAAGAGATTATCCGTGTAAGCGCTTGCGTGTTCTGGGTTTATGTGTCTGTCGGTGCGTACATTTGCGCTTAAGTGTGGCCGAGTTGTTGGTTTTTTCCTCTGTAACTGTAGCTTTCTTTCGTTTTGAGGTGTTTTTTTCTGGGGGGAGGGGGGTGTCTCTGGCTTGTTTTGTTGGGTTTTTGTATTAGTTGGTGGTCTTTTGTTGGATAGCATTTTGGTACTTTTTGTTGATACTTTATTAT
>NW_004797275.1:2012332-2013497 GCF_000002075.1 Aplysia californica
TAATAATAATAAATATATTGGCAGCAAGATGAAGGGTAGTACCAACAACCTCAGCAACTACAGCGATAAGAGATGCCTAAAAACGTCATCTCAACAATGATTGAAACATCATGTGTTATTACAACAGCAGCAGCAGCAAAGGTAGTGAAGAATCTTTGGTAGCAATAGCAGTAGCAACAGCAACAGCAGCAGCAGGGGCGACAATACAAAGTCCAGCACAACAACAGTTGCAACTACTGCAACCAGGTCAGTAACACCCACTTCACAGCGACGCCACAATTAAAAAAAACAAGGACAACAACACAATCAACAACAACAACAACGACGACGACAACCACCACCAACAACAACAACAAAAACAACTACACCATCATCAACAACAACGACGACAACCAACAAAAACAACAACAACAACAACCAACAACAACCAACAACAACCCCACCAACAACAACAACAGCAACAACGCTATCCACAACAGCCAACAACCCACAACAACAACCAACAACAACATCAACAATAACACCATCATCAACAACAACAACGACAACCAACAACAACAACAGCAACAACAACACCCACAACCAACAACAACAACAACAACAACAACAACAACCAACAACAACAAAAACAACAACAACAACAACCAACAACAACAACAAAAACAACAACCACAACCACCACCAACAACAACAACAAAAACAACAACACCATCATCAACAACAACAACGACGACAACCAACAACAACAACAACAACTAACAACAACAACAACCAACAACAGCAGCCACCAACAACAACAACAACAACAACAATAGCCAACAACCAACAACAACAACAACAACAACAACAACAAGTGTTGACCCCGTTGTACCCCCCATCAACAACAGGGGGCAGCGGGGTACCGGACTCCACCTTGCGCTAACACGAGTAGACATTCAGAAGTCATGAGCGAACAAAAAAATTCCCCTGCCTTGTTCCTCCCACAAGTCCATTACTCCGGGAGAGGAAACACTTCTTGATCCACAGAACACCGGCCGCCAGTTTCGGTGAGCAACAAGATGCAAATGAAATTACGTCGCAGCGCTAGATAGAAATTGTCACCCCATAATCCAATCAGTCGAGGCAGTTTCAGTTAAATTTCTCCCTGCTTTTCGCAGGCCTGCCC
>NW_004797275.1:2015854-2016872 GCF_000002075.1 Aplysia californica
CCCCCCTACCACCCTTTCCTCCCACCCGTTTTTCCTCCGTCCCCCGAACCATACTTAAACAATTCACCCTTAATTCTCTTCCGCCTTCTGCCTCAGCCCACGCCCTACTATCTCTTTTCCTCCTCCCTCCCAGAACCTCAATTTGTTTTGTTTTTTTCTTTTACTTATTTATTTTTGTCGAAGTGTAAAAAGTAAAAGTGTGAAAACAGAGGTTGCATAATTCATGCTTTTTACTTCGGTTCACTTTCACACTAGACGCGACATCTTTTCACTGACTCCTTCAGGGGCGCCCAAACCGGAAATGGCGCCACTGCGGGAGTCCCTTCCTCTGTAATGTTTTGTTTTTCTTCTTTCCCTTCTTTCTGGCTGCGTAGGGCCCTTCTGGTATAATATGTCTACGTGATATACGTAACCCGATGGCAAAAACACTCGGTACAGCAACAAGGCACTATGTTCACGAAAAAAATATAGTATGTACGGTCAAACCTTGTTGCATCGTGCCCCGTTAGAGCACCAGCCCCGCTTACCGCCAGGTTTTGCCAATTAGTGATAGAGAGAAAGAAAACTCCAGGCTCTGAATACATGTACATATACATAATATGTGAAGCGTGCTGACAAAATGAGTTACTCCTCGAATTCGAGCCCTATTGAAGTAGATACATCACGCTTATAGTTGAGGTTTTTATAATTTTTAAGTACGAAATAATAAAAGGAACGTTATACTTAAAGATTATGGCTTTAATAGAAAATCTACATATTTGACCCTAGTGTCGATTTTTGGCCAGTATCTCTATTTGTGGATTGCAAGAAGTTACTCATTTTGTCAGCACGCCTCACATATGTATATCCCCGAGAAAAAGACACGTTTCAAACACAGAGATTGCACAGAGGCATGCCCCTTGACGTTTTGCAGTCGGGGCTCTATAATTTATAAAAGAGGAACCCCGTTGAACCGCCAGCCTGGCTACTGGCTATTACCCCAACTTCATGCCCGTCCCAAGTGTGATGGTATGACGAG
>NW_004797275.1:2018879-2019758 GCF_000002075.1 Aplysia californica
CTCTCTCTCCCTTTCTGGTAATGAGATCACATACCTGAGGGTCCACGTTATTGCTGTCATACAAATGAACATAAAGCTTGTACATGCATGTATAAACATTCGAGTCCGTAAATAAATGTGTTTTTCTACTTACAATCTTGACTGGAAAAGAAATCGTACAATCCTCTTGTTCTGTTTGTTTGAATCAGAATCCGGTTTCAACAGTCAATGCTGTTAACCAATCCCAATATCAAGTTTGAAGATGAATTCAAATCAACCTTTGAGCCCCATGTCGTAAAAGGGAATGCACAAAACTATATCAGGATACATAGCCTTCCTTTGAATGGGTTGAAATTACTGTAGCAAATTAATGAATTACTTCAGGTTTGTAGTTTTGTAATTGTTTGATCTAATTGAAGGTCTGAACTGCACAATCCTACAGAGCGCTCAAACACCTTGTCATGAATATCCGTGAACAGATGTAGAATCTATCACTATACGAAATCTCCACTTTTTTTCCAAATAATTTTAGTTATTTTACACGCTTCTTCCAGAAAAAAATATAAGACAGTGACACTGTAGTTTTCTGGCCGTTCACAAGTGATGCCAGAGAAGGTTTTCAGTAGTACTGTAAACTCTCTGGTGATACTTTTCTTCCAATAAATGAAAGCAACAACTTACAGTAAAACTCTCAAGTGAACAGAAGGTCCTCGGCACCACGAGCAAGAAGAAATACTGCACAATTGAGACTCGTTGGTAGAGTCTACCGTGAGGGGCCCAAAGTTTCCTTCACTCGCTCACTCACGCTGAGCAAAATCAGACGGCGTGGTGGGCGCTCGTTGAACGATGGACGGCCCTCACGCGCTGGGAAATTCCTGGGGGGTGAGGGGTGGGGGGAGG
>NW_004797275.1:2020342-2025342 GCF_000002075.1 Aplysia californica
AATATTATTATTAATATTATTATAATTATCATCCATATTATTATTACTATTATTATTACTACTAATAATAATATTATAATTATCATCCATATTATTATTACTATTATTATTACTACTAATAATAATATTATAATTATCATCCATATTATTATTACTATTATTATTACTACTAATAATAATATTATAATTATCATCCATATTATTATTATTATTATTATAACAATTATTATTATTATTATTATAAAGCATGCTCTATACGTTTTTCAACTATTATTACCCCCACCCCCCAACAGCCTCTCTGAGAACACTCAGAAACATTCTCGGCTTCCCTGGAAGCATACAGTGCAAGCTGCGGGTTTCACGCGTTCAAACACTATCAAACTGACAAAATCTTTCACTATCTATAGCCGGGTATCAATTTCCACCTGGGTCACCTGGGTAAAGTTAGGAAAATTCGTGCAAAGTGTCTTTCCCAAGGACACAACCTAGGGCCCCTGACGGGATTCGAACCCACAACCTTACGGTTGTTGTTGTTGTTGTTGTTGTTGTTGTTGTTGTTGTTGTTGTTGTTGTTGTTGTTGTTGTTGTTGTTGTTGTTGTTGTTGTTGGAAAAATTATAGTTGGAAATATTTAATATGTATAACTATAGCTTATTGTCGTAACGCCAAAAATGTCCGTCACGAAAGCCTGAACACGGTTAGAAAACAAAGCATAGTCCACGACCCTTCGTAGCCAAAGCCTGATGGCGTTATGTTGGCCATTTCAGGTGGTCTTCGACCGGAATGGTGCTATGTTTCACACACACATATACCAGAGTATTTTTCAGTATAATAACAACAACAACAATAATAATAATAATAATAATGATGATAATAATAATAATAATAATAATAATAATGATAGTAGTAGTAGTAGTAGTAGTAGTAGTAGTAGTAGTAGTAGTAGTAGTAGTAGTAGTAGTAGTAGTAGTAGTAGTAGTAGTAGTAGTAGTAGTAGTAGTAGTAGTAGTAGTAGTAGTAGTAGTTGTTGTTGTTGTTGTTGTTGTTGTTGTAGTTTACAGTAATTAATATAATTATCACTATTAATTTCATTATTGTCATCATTATTATCATTATTATCATTATTTTCATCATCATCATCATTATTATTATTATTATTATTATTATTATTATTATTATTATTATTATTATTATTATTATTGTTATTATTATTATTATTATTATTATTATTATTATCATTATTATGGTAAGTAGCATTTACATGGCCCTCGCTATCCCGTTTTGGCTCTGAGCACTGTATAAGACCCGGGGGAAATAATATAAACAAAAATAATAATATTATTATGAAGAAATATATACGAAACGCACAACCAGTTTGGGGGAAAGGGGGGGGGGGCATCTTGAAACATGTTTTTACCCTTTTACACTCCTGCTGGTATACTCGTATGCACATGTATGTGATGAGGAACGGGTGGGGTGGAAGGGAGGGGGTGGGGGGTGGCGTGGTGTGGTACTGTTTCTCCAACAGCGAGATCTCATCTGTCCTGATGACCGCATTTCCAACTAGCCGCAGTGAAATACTTGGTCTATTAAGAGAATAGAGAGTATTGGTTTATACTTTATATCTATGATCAATTCCTGGAGAAGATAGTTCACTAGAAGTAGAAAACTATTCGCTTTGTTCAAGTTGTTCACTCGGTCTGTTCAGAATGAACAAATGGGTAAAAAAACAACAACAACAATGAAGGTCGTGACGGAGCACTGGGTCACGTGTCGTGGAGCTCATTCCAAACATTGCATTTATGTCCCATTTATCAAACAAACTATTTTTGTTTTGTTTTGTTTGCCTGTTGTTGTTTTTTCCTTTAAAAGCATACGTTAGTAGCACTACAAAAGAACTCATAATTGTAACTGCAAAATGACTTAAAATTCAGACGATTTAGGCACGAGTGTATACAATAGATATAAATCAACGCCCAAAGAAGCTTCTACATTTTTTTATTATTCCCATTGAGATCTCTCAAAGTTTGTCAAATACATGTATTTTTTTAGATGTGACTCGCCTGTCGCTTAATATCAATTCTACTCAGATATACAGCTTTTCATATTACCAAAATTATTTCGTGGCCGAGAAGGTGGGGGGGGGTCTGTTTTGTCGTTCTGATACCCACAGACCAAAAAAAAAGGGTGGGGTGACCACATGACACAAACTGCATGTAGTGTAGGACAAAATAACCTAGGTGTTGGTTATGACAGTGGGAAATCATGTCACCCAGATGTTGGTTATGACAGTGGGAAATCATGTCACCCAGGTGTTGGTTATGACAGTGGGAAATCATGTCACCTAGGTGTTGGTTATGAGCTGGGAAATCATGTCACCCAGCTGTTGGTTATGACAGTGGGAAATCATGTCACCTAGGTGTTGGTTATGACAGTGGGAAATCATGTCACCTAGGTGTTGGTTAGGACCTGGGAAATCATGTCACCTAGGTGTTGGTTATGACAGTGGGAAATCATGTCACCTAGATGTTGGTTATGAGCTGGGAAATCATGTCACCTAGGTGTTGGTTATGACAGTGGGAAATCATGTCACCTAGGTGTTGGTTATGAGCTGGGAAATCATGTCACCCAGGTGTTGGTTATGAGCTGGGAAATCATGTCACCCAGGTGTTGGTTATGACAGTGGGAAATCATGTCACCTAGGTGTTGGTTATGAGCTGGGAAATCATGTCACCTAGATGTTGGTTATGAGCTGGGAAATCATGTCACCCAGGAGTTGGTTATGACAGTGGGAAATCATGTCACCCAGGTGTTGGTTAGGACCTGGGAAATCATGTCCCCCTCAGCAGTTCGCACTTGCTACATGCAGCACCAACTTGCTGGTCGGGATAGGACATCACGAAGGCTTTACAGGGGAGACAAATCTATTTTTCTGTCTGTCCCATTTAGAAACACGAATTACGTTCCTTTGATCACTTGCTACACCGTAATGCGTCACAACAATGTTAGCTATTTTGTACACCACCAGCTCTGAACATCGAACAGGGGACCAAGTTAGGGTGAAAACATAGAGAACGCCGATTTCGGAGACTGAACCAGTAAATGCCGATAGGCATAAAAATTCCCTTATGATTTCCAACTTGCCCCCACATAGAACTGGCAGACTGCAGGCGGCTTAAGCACCGATCTGCACTGTCCGCTTTATTTTATCGGAATCCAAACTACTGTACATTCTTATTACTCCGAAAAACTGGGAAGTGCGCCCCGCTGTCAACTCGCGACCTTGGTGCTTTCTTGTCGTTTCTCCATTTTTAACAGTGAAAATGTGACTTCTTCTTAAGCTTACTCTTTGTTGTGAACTGTTTTCACCGTTATTAAAAATGGAGATACGACAAGAGAACCCTGAGGTCGCGAACTCTCAATGCCATCTCACCGTCGCCAACTCGGGTTCAGCGGTTTGCGTGACGTCACCCGACTGGACTGGGGACAATTTTTAAATGGTCATTTCAGAGCTGATGCTTCACGGTAAACAAAAACTAATTACATTTTTATTAAAATCAGCGTCGTCAAATTAGGATGGCACTCGAACAGAATTACATTTTAAACAATATTTTTAGTAATTTCGGGGGGGGGGGGTCCCAAAATAAATGCTTCATAAATAGCCTACCAGCTATGTTGTGGTGTAATTGTTTTTCTTAGATCTAGATCCAGGCCTCAGGCGCCCTCTATGTGGAGTCAAAGTCAAGCAGACACCTCGTGGCGTCGATCTTCAGCCGCTTAAGTTTCAGCTTTCTCTGTATTTTCGCCCTTACAGTTGTCTTGGCTGAGTAGAAAATGGAGTGAAGGGAGGGGAATATCTCTTTAAATCAGTTCTCGAAAATTTGAAGTATTCCCCTTGAAATTGAAACTTAACTAGATCTGTCTTTTTTTTTTTTTTTTTTCTTAATCTTAACCTACCATATTAAAATAATTCGTTAAGAAAACAGTTGTTTTTTTAAGTAAAGTTGTTCCCGCCTCCGATCCGGACATTAGGGATTGCCTTGTTAGTGAGACAACTTCCTGGGCCTTCAGCATATTGTGGTAGGGTGGCCAGTTCTTTTCCACTCCGCCTTTACCTCCCCAGCTCGAAGTCAGGTACCCATTACTGCTGGGTGGGCAGGAGGGGGCGAAAAGAATCCGAGTCTGAAACGAGGCTTGAACCCGGACTTTCTGCTTCGGAGACGAGCGCACTAACCGCTCCGCCACCACACCCTCTTGAAAACAGTATTATTATTAATTTAAAATTTGTTTTGTTGACCTGCTTTTGCAAAGAGAGGGAGTGTCTCTTGCAACAACACCATGTTTAGAAATGTCGTTGCATATTTAAAAAATGTACACCTTTTGTAGCTCATAATTCATTAGGTGGGCCACTTCTCCCCACTCTCCCATACCGTTTAGCATACACCCTTTTTCACCCCATCCCCCACCCCTAGCCTCCTCCTACTGCCGATGATCAATTCTGGGTACCACACTAGGCTACACTTTCAACTCCAAAGATTAGATTAGTTACTTTCCAAGTAACGAAATGAATGAACCAAACGCCACAACAATGAGACTTTCGGAGCTGACACTTGTTCTTGCCTCCCAGATTGTTGCTGAACGACCAAAATGACGTTCCATGAAAAGGAAGGCCGAACTAAATATAAACGTCTTCCTAAACAAGGGAATATGAGCAGCCTTTAGGTATAAAGATGTGTTTAAAGAGGCAGATCGAGAAGGGAAACGGTTTGTTGGTTGTTGTTGGGTTTTTTTAAATAACAGATAGACATTTTAATATATATATATATATATATATATATATATATATATATATATAGATAGATATATATATATATATATATATATATATATATATATATATATAAGTAGAGCAACCTTTGAAACGGACGCCCCCACCCCCCACCCCACCCGATCCCTCGCCTTTTTTTCTGGTAAGTTTCGTAGACTATGAGAAGGCGCAGT
>NW_004797275.1:2026690-2049747 GCF_000002075.1 Aplysia californica
ACACACACACACACACACACACACACCCACACACACACACACGTACACACACAAACACAAACACGCACGCACACACACTCACGCACACATGTGATGAGATCACTAAGATATGAGGGAGCTTTGTTATTGACACATTTTTGACATAATATTGTACATATCTTTTATCATGGGTCAAGCATTGCGTAAATATATTATTTCTGTCACAGGGCCAAGTCAGGCAGCGTAACAATGAAAAAGAAGATAAAACTAAGATCAACGAGGTGCCCAGAGGAAGAAACATTTCTATTTTCTAGGAAGAGTCAAAGATGGCACAGGAGGAACAATCTCTGATGCCAAGACCAGGATTGAAAAAGCAAGAGAGGGATCCCAACAGTTGCAGTCTATCTGGAGATCAGGAAGCATCAGGACAATGACAAATGAGACAAAGATCAGGATTTTCAAAACAAATGTGAAAAAGTGTAGACTTATAGTATGACACCATTTTGAGTCAGACATTGTCATGTGCTAAATTTTCTTAAAAGTCAAAAGATAGTTTGTAATCCGGATTTTTTAAAAAGAGGTGGCTTATGACCTGTCCTGTGTGACATGTTACAACATAGAAATGGTACAATTTCGTGTGAAATAGATCTAGGTGATTTCTTTTTTTTATATATTTTTTTAAACTCATTCATAACAGGCATATGGCATGGTATTTCAGCTTGGAAGCAATTTATGGACCATTTACTGCATATTTATGCAAGAAAAAAAAGTACAACTGTGTTGTCACATGTCACAATTAAGGATCGAGAGCCAGACAAACTTTTCCTATTGAAAAGCATCCTTGGAAAGTTATGGACTTTCTTTCCAGATTTTGGGCTTTTAGCAGTGCTTAAATTTCGCCATGTGTTGCAAAAGGAAGTGCTGTCAGGTGCTTGCTTATGTCAAGTTACATGCCCCTTGTGACAAAACTAAGACAGTGCCATTTTTCATCATTGGTTGCCTGAGGACGATCAGATAAATCCACCGTGGCCTGACACTATCAGAAATGTTGTCTAATGGAGGGAAATCAAACAACAACAAATTGACAGAGAGATCAAGAAAAGATGGCGATGGATTTGGGCATGATATGCATAGAAAGCCAGTCCACAATGTGACAAGACAAAGCCTAAGATGGATTCCCAGGGGGCGAAGGAAGAGGGGAAGGCCGAGATCCACATTCCATAGGAACGAGGTCTGGAGGCAGATGATCTTTTGCTTATGAGGCAGAGCTGGCTGTAGGCAGAGAAGACCGCCCAGAACATAGACAGGTGGAAAGCCTAAAGTTTCTTAACCGCCTTTACCCAGAACACATGAACCAGGATGAAAGACACATGATGATGACGACATATTATATTTTCGTCAGCTCACTGCAAAAGCGAGACCAAAGCCACGGGCACCACCACTACGGCTGCCAAGTTACTGCCAACCACAACAGCTACAGCAAAAACAACAATAGGTTAGGCTCTCCGACTCGCAACCGTAAGGTCGTGGGTTCGAATTCCGCCAGGGACTCGACGTTGTGTCCTTGGGAAAGGGCACTTTACACGAATGTTCCTTTCTTCACCCAGAAGGGAAGGGATACTCAGCTGTAGGCCTAAACAGTGAAAAATCTTGTCAGTTTGTTAGTGTTTGAGCGCGTGCAATCTGCCGCTTGCAATAAAAGGATACTTTCCAGGAACCTGAGAATGTTTCTGAATGTTCTAGGGTCTGCTGGCGTAATAATGGTTATAAAGCGAAAGAGCTGTTGGGTGTGGGTAATATGCGTAAGTAAATGCAGTTATTATTATCATTAACAACTACATACTTCTACAACATGATATAGTACTCCTACTACTTCTACTACTGGTACATGTAGTAGTATTTGTTCTGGTACTAAGCTTAATTACTACTAACTACCAAAACCACTATCACCACTACAACTGCTGCTACTATAACTGTTACTTACTACATGACGTAACATGTACTGTTGCTGCTGCTGTCACCACTACTATTACTACTACTACCACTGCTAATACTACTACATGCTATTGCTACGACAAAGATGGAGACGACAACAGACAAGAAGCTAACCCATTCATTATTAAATAGTATGTATATATATAGATCTAATTATTGTATATATAGTATCAGAGACAACGTATTTACACTGTCTCTGATGATATCTAATTTAGTGTACCGTAAAACCCGAGTATCAAGTCCATCGTGCACCTTGCCGGAACTTGGCCCCACACTCCGAAGTTCCAAGGGACATCACTCCACTTGTCCTTTTCTACTTCCTTTTCCTTTATAGCTTTCCGAGACTCCGGATCATTGTAAGTTTACATAGAAAATCTATTAAATATCTCATCGATTTCTAAACATTGTTGTGAATTTATTATTTTATGTTAATAATTGATGTTTTGACCTACTGACACAATATTTATTTTTCTTGTTTTCACAGAAGGATATCCGTTTCAATCATGTCTGACGCGGAAGGGTGAGTGCAGCTCGATTGCGTTGTTTACCTTCTCCATGTCCATGCTTGTTGTGCATACTTCAACTTCAGGTCTTCCAAGATTTCTGGCGAAAATTTTACAACCACATGTACTACTTTTGTTTTGAAAGAAATTAATCTAGATTTTAGATTTAGAATCTAATAGAGTACTCGGTCCGAATAAAAATACGATCAACCTCTCACCGCGGGTGAGACTTTGACTTGCCAGCGTTGGCTATTCTCACCCGGCCAGTGTGAAACAAGACCTGTTTTTCCTAATTTCAGAATACTGTCTATAGGTGTGGGTGATCAAATTGGTAAAAGCAAAGAAAAGATGACGTTATATAGCACAAAAGTGAGCTAATTTGATTGTCTACAAAGATGCTATGGCTATGGCGGCTATTTCACTTTTCGAATCGAGCCGAACTACACGCGGGTCGCCATTTTGTTTTGCCCGGAAGTTTTCGCAATATCTACTCCTCCCCTCTCTCTCTGTCTCTTTCTGTATAGATCTAGATCTAGATCTAGATTCTAGATCTACTGTCTATCGGTGTGGACGATAAAATTGACCAAAACAATGTTAAAAAACAAAAGTAAATTAATTCGGTCGTCTACAAAAAAGATGCTAGGGCTATTTTATTTAACTTTTCGAATCGAGCGGAACTAAGCGGGTCGCCATTTTGTTTTGCCCGGAAGTTCTCGCGCTTTTCCCTTTCTCTCTCCACTGCCCACAGACAAAATTGCTCGCTTTTAGGATTTTGGGCTAACAGTAGTAATGGAACGTTTGTTCACGGCACAGAATTTTACAATTCTGTTAGAATCACAGTCACAGTGTAGAATTCTGTGGTTCAGGGTGAACGCTACACTCATGGTTGGCCTAGGCTATAACGGTGAACGCACACCGGGTGAGAATAGAGGTGGCCGTTGACCGTACCAACAATTAGCCATTAGGCTTGTTAGATCTAGGGCCTACTTCTGGGTCAAAAAGATTACTTTTTGCTGCACATGCTGATAACTATGGAGAGATAGCCAATCAAACCGTATAGCAAATTATTGTCAAATTCAGGGGGGGGGGGCGCACGAAGTGTATACAGACCCGGTAGGGGAACTCTTTTGTGATTTCAGAAAGTTTCAGCGCCCAGACCCGGTAGTGTGTGTGTGTGAGAGGGAGAGAGAGAGAGAGATGCTAGCAAAATGTAAATGACATGCCCCAGTTGGCAGGAGGGAACGAGAGAAAGACAGACAAACAAAGAAAAAGAGAAGGCGAGAGATACACAGAGGAGATAGAGGCAGAGAAATGGAGAGGGTCACTGCTCGATTGAAATTATGTATTGTTCTTTTCTTCAAATTGTGATTCCTCCAACTCTGAAACGGAGGAAAAACGATCGTTCATCGAAAAGACATTCGCAATCTTCATTTAGATCTAGACCTAGGCTATAGATCTAGACTCTAGATTTCTAGAAGAACCATAGTGTTTTCTCTGTACATCTATGAGAAGAACCTAGATCTAGAATAGGTCTACCCTGAGCCAAGAGGACGCTGAAACTTTCCGAAATCACAAAAGAGTTCATCTACCGGGTCTGTATACTTTGTGACTTTGTTCCAGGTTACCGGGTCTGTATACACTCCCGGGGGCGCATGCCCCCTTGAAACCCCCCTTGTTTGTTAGGTTGGCAGAGTGGCAAGCCCCCCTGAAACCCTCGTTTGTTAGGTTGGCAGAGTGGCAAGCCCCCCTGAAACCCTTGTTTGTTAGGTTGGCAGAGTGGCAAGCCCCCCTGAAACCCAGGGTTGGTGATTTTTTTGATAAAAATTTAAAAAATCGATTTTTTAAATTTAAATCAAGATTTTTTAAAATTTAAATCGGATTTGGTATTTTTTTTACTTTCCCTCCCGTCTCACACTCAGCTACCAGTTGTCTATTTTCTACTAAATATTGATGCGCTGAACACGAATATCAACTTCATTTCCGTCGCAAATTAATGGTTTTTGAAATATTTGATTGTTTTTAACCGAGATAGACATGCTTTGGACCAATCGGGGGGTTACAGGGGGGCATGCCCCCCTGTTTTTGCACCCATAATTTGATATTTTACAGTTAGATTTGAAATTGTCTTGAAAATAATTGATTTGCGACAGTTTTAGTGGCTTTATGTGTGATCTGCAGCAAACAGTACAGCAGTTTGACCCCTGAAACAGTGCATCTGTGTGCGGGAGTGAAAGTAAAAATTTACCTCGGATTTTTTTAAAAATGTCGACACAGTTTGGGATTTTTTGTTGCTAAAAGTATGTTCTTTTAGTGCAAAATGCATTGTCTTTATTTCAACTAATGGTTAATTTAAGCAACTGCAAAAGAAAGCCTTAATCTGCTATATCAGTGAAGTATGGCTACAGACACAAAATTAAGAAAATGTCAGTCTAAAAGGAAGGGGGAGGGGGGTAATTATGCATAGATAAACTTGCATTTTATTACAGTGTGTGTGTGTGCGCGCGCGCGCTTGTGTTTGTCTATAAAGAAAAAGAAAATGTTAATTTCAATAATGAAAAAAAAAGTAAATTGAATACTGTATTATTTTACAGTAGCAGAGGGGAAAGCAGACTTTTAAGCATGATTATATTAGTCTGCTAAACCTTATATACTGTTTTATAAAACCAAGGAAAGGAATTCTGAATATTTAAAGATGTAAAAACAGAATACATTTTTTTAAAGTGATTTAAATCAGTTTCATTTTTTAAATCAAGTTGGTTTAAATTTTTTTTAATCAACTGATTTAAATCAATCCAACCCTGATTTCAATTATGAAAAAAAAAGTCAATTGAATACTGTATTATTTTACAGTGACAGGGGGGGAAGCAGACTTTTAAGCATGATTATATTAGTCTACTAAACCTTAAAAATCTGTTTAATAAAACCAAGGAAAGGAATTTTGAATGTTCAAATATGTAAAATCTGAATACATTTTTTAAAAAAGTGATTTAAATCACTGATTTTTATTTTAAAAATCAAGTTGATTAAAATATATATAAAAAATCAACTGATTTAAATCAACCCAGCTCTGATTTCAATTATGGAAAAAAAAAGTAAATTGAGTACTGTATTATTTTACAGTGAAAGGAGGGAAAGCAGACTTTTAAACACAATTATATTAGTCTACTTAACCTTATATCTGTTTTATGAAACCAAGGAAAGGAATTCTGAATGTTGAAATATGTAAAAACTGAATACAAATAAATTGTTTAAAAAGTGATTTAAATCACTGGTTTTTATTTTAAAAATCAAGTTGATTTAAATAAAAAAAATCAACTGATTTAAATCAACCCAACCCTGCTGAAACCCCCACTTGCCTTGTTAACCCTGTCTTAGCGCTGAGCCATTTTTACCATTACTTCCCTTCAGTGCTAATTTTAGAAAAATGCTAATTTTCAACATGGCTATAAAGAAACGAAGTGACTATTTCTCCGAGCGGTTTCTGGCTTCCGGTCTCATGATTTTGTGCCTATTTGCGATAGTTCAACGCCAACTTTCCTTCTGCCATTCTGCGAGGTCTGGGAAGGAGCAAATTTTTGGGTCTAGATCTATTTCAATTTTAAAAAACGTTTAAAAGAAAGGTTTCACAACAGAATGAAATCAAAATTAGAACAGCCCATAAACAACCACAAAATTAAAAAAATAAGGGCCTATGTCCACCTGTCCGAAGAAGATTGGCTGTTTTAACCCTAACTAAATGTGCGTAGTTCCAAAAATAAAAAAAGTACAGGATATTACATGTAAATTATGGAATCACACTCAAGGGGCCTGCTAGTGTCTGTACATGTAATCGGTTTTGGTGGAATGCTCTAACATAACTTATTTAAATCTATGTAGAATCTAATGAGGTAGGAACATCAAATTAAATGTCGTTACACTTTACAACATCCCCCCCCCCTTTCCCCAACAAAAAAAATATAGGAAAACAACACATCGGAACAATAACAAGAAAAATAAATTACCCACTAACAAAATAAAACACCACACAAAGAGGGGAAAATAAGAACAGCAATACAAATCGCATATATATATAACTGTAACGTATTCAACAAATCAACGTGGTGACAACAAGTGAGAAAGAGACGGAGTTAAGCTAAGTGAACTTTCTTTCAAAAGTAAAGAGGTTCAGTTTTTCTTCTTTTTTTTTTTTTATTATTCCCTGATTCGGGGACCAAAAAATTGAGCCGCGATTGATTGGTCGCGGCCATGAAAAACGAAGAGATGCTAGTTCTATGTGCCGTTATCAATACCCTCCATAGATCTAGACAGCACACGAGTGAACACAACACATTAAGTTTAAGAGAAGCACCCTTCATTGGCAACACGTCATATCTGTAGCGAAAAACTGTTTGGAACTGTAGCATGTCTAGGCCGTTGTTATTCGGACTCGGGTCCGGGAAAAAAGGAAGTGTCTTCGTTCTATAGATCTAACGTTCAGTGCTTCCAATTTTCCGCCATTTTTTAGTTTCCCCCACACCTTATCTGCCGATCCAATGCCCGCCGCCTCATTGATACCCCGTTTCCCACTTTCTTTGTTGTAGAAAAAGGTAAAATTGAAGATTAGCAGACCACCTAGCACCTGCATATTATGACCTGTGTTTAAAAAAAAAATTATAAAAAAAAGACCGATTCGTTCAAATACACAAGCCTGTGTCATATCGATTGTTACCAAGAAAAAGTTGTGTTGCTGTGTAGGGCTGAGCATACGGCAACTTTTGATTCCATAGACCAGCGCACAATTCAGTACGTAGATCTACGTCAAGACTAGCTTATTATTGTAATAATGATCAGTTGGCGAGGGGGAAAAGACTGACGCGTATGCGACGTTCAAAGCCCGGACCGATAGTCCCCCCCACCACCACCCTCCCCGACAGGCACACAGCCACACGTGTGCAGGCCGCCCATCCGACCCCGACACACGCTAACGAGCCATCTTTAATTGCTTCTGATGATCTCTTAACAAATAAACATTTATTAGAAGCATTATAACTTTTCAGGCCAGCCTCAAATTCATCATAAGATTATAACTCGGCTCCTGCACAAAACGCCTTTTTGCCCGAAGTGATCCCGGTCTCTACCCAGCCTGAGGCGAGTCACGAGTGAGGCAGGACAGGAAGCCGGATTCACGAGTCACAGGAAGTCGGAAGTGATGTCATGCTGGACAAGAATCAGAGTCCAAATAACATTTTTTCATATTCGGACTCGAGTCCGAATAATCACTTCGTTTCTTTTTATATAAATATTTACTGCGGACATTTTTTGGACCGATTGAACCTTATTGTATACGAGCAATCTTTGGTAGGCCTGTAATATAATTAAAGATCTATATATATCCGAAATTTGCAGGAAAGAATGTGATTTCAGAGTGTTGGAAGAAATAGTGCCGGCCATTTAAAAAAAAGCTCATATCTTTCTTATATTTATCATAATTTCTCATTACAGTAAGAAGGAAAAATGTCTTAAACAATGAACTACCCTTATGTCTGGTCAGATGTGTTTTTTTTAAAGTATGTTGTTGTTTGTATCAAAATCCTCATCATTTTTCGTCCAGCCTGCTTGGAGATGAGCAGGAATATCGATAATAAATGAATGTGTTTTGTGTTTGCCAGTGGCCTAAAAAAACCACTGAAATAAATTTACTCGTACACTGCAATTATTTACCTTTTGTGGTATTGTTGTTTCAGAGATGATGTCCAGAGCGCTGGAGCTGTTGCTGCCTCTATGGACATTTATGAGGCGCTGCAAGAAGTCCTCAAGACTGCCCTCATCCACGATGGTCTGTGCAGAGGTGTGAAGGAGGCTACCAAAGCCCTCGACAGGTATTATTAGCTGTATTTAAAATATTTTGTCACTTGTCTGGAGGAGGCTTTTGTTTTGTTTGTTGTTTTTAATTCAGATCGGGGGGGGGGGTTGTTTTTTTTTGTTTTTTTTGCTCTTTCAAAATATAACACTAAATGCTGTACACCATGGAAAAGCTCAGTAGGGCCTCATTACAATGTTGTAAGTTGTTTGTATGAAATTTCACAGGAGTCTTATTCCTTTCAAATGAAACTGATAAATTTGGCAAACAGCTACTTTGAACATTTAGTTTGTGGTAACTGTTTACTGTGATAGTTGGGGCTTTGACTATTTTACGTGCTATGTTCTAGGATGTGAGTGCTATAACTCACTTCAGACTGGACCCGTTTTGGGCCAACAACCCCTGAGCACTAGCGTTTTTGGTGCATTTTTAAAAAATCACACTGACTTTATTTATGAATGGATCTTAACTAAATTTGGACACACATTTGTTTAACATGTACTAAACAAAATGCAAAAAACAGAACTTGATTATCTTTATTAGTTTTTTTTTCACGATTTTTTTCCAATCATGTGTAATTTCCATTTTCAAAAAAAAAAAAAATGCAATGGTGGTCCCAATAAACATGTGAATAAACATAAAAATAGTAAGTTTTTCTCAATCAGCTTTGCTGAGTGAGTAAAAGCACAATGCAAATAATAAAATTCAGCACTTACAGTATGTTGAGTAAAAAGTTACTCGTCATTTTGGCAGTAATTCAGCTGCGTGTGGAACATTGCAAAGCACGGGTGAATGCAGAGAGGGGTCTTGCACACAACACACCAATGATATGTCTCTTTGGCTCTTTTCTTTTTCCCTGGTGTCTCTGGGAGAGCATCCCTGCACCTCTTACACTCTCTCCTGGGCTTTGAACTAGTTTGGGTGATGGGAAGGGGTTCAAGGAGGTGGAACTCCTTGGCAACGTCGAGACGAGCTAGCGTAGGTTTGATGACAGTCCTTGGTGGACGACGATGAGCTGGACGCTGACTGACGTACTCCTCACTCAGCTGTTCACCCAAGAGCTTGATAAATTTAGGCAGGGGCACTTGTCTTTTGTTTTGAAGCTTTTGCAATTTGTTGTATATGATGGATGCTTGGATGATGGAGAGTGTAAACATGTGTGTGAAAAGTTTCGTCGTCCACTTTGACGTTCGGCGAGCGAGAGGTAAGTAGGAAAGTAGTTGATCATTTTTATCTACTCCACTCATGTTCTTTGAATACTGAACCACACAAGTTGGTTTCTCTTTATTTGTGACATTTCTTGTTGTGACTATGGTAGTTTCTCTTGGGTCAACAGCTGAAGTGAGTATATGGACTTCTCGCTTGTCCTTCCATTTCAGGGCAACGAGAGGGCCCCTTCGTTTGAAAGCGGTGTCTCCTTGCACTGGTGTCCTAAGTTCTTCAGGCTTCGGCATTCCTCGCCTGTTTGCCCGCACTGTGCCGGTGCACATTGTTCCTTTCTCAATTAGTTTGTCGAACAACTCTGGACATGAATAGTAATTATCAGTATATAAATGATACCCCTTGTTCAGCAGTGGCTCTATGATGCGCATCACCACGTCAGTCGGCTTATTACTGTATCGTGGATCAGCAGCATAAATCTCAAACCGATGCACATAGGAGGAACTTGCCTCACACAATTCGTAGAACTTTATGCCCCATGGCGTGGGCTTGTCCTTGAGGTAAACCTTGAAACGGAGTTTCCCACACCACGGGCACATTGCCTCGTCCAGTGAAACATCTTGCTCTGGAGTATACACCTCCTCAAACCTCCTTTGAAGGTGCTCATACACCTTCTTTATTTTGAAAAGAGGATCGTGGTTTGGCTGATCGGGAGGAATATAAGCCGCATTGTCACTGAAGTGCAGCATGGTCATTATTGATCGGAAACGGTCACGAGGCAAAATAGTACGAGCGAAGTCCGATGAAATGAATTCCTGCGTACTCCAGTAATCGTACATAGAAGGTTTTTTTACAGTGCCCATGTGCAGGAGGATAAGCAAGAATCCTTTTATCTCATGAAGGGTGACAGTTTTCCATTCCTTTACATTTTTCTGTCTACTGTAGGGCTCTGTTCTTGAGAGGTAGGTAGCATAACGATTCGTCTCTTCTTTGATCAATTTGACGATGTAGTCATCAATGAACAATTTGTAACATGACAAGGCACTGTAATTTTCCCTATCGATCTGATCACTTATGCCACTTGTTCCAGTAAATGGGGGTAATTGGGGAAAACCAGTCAAATCACTAGACCAGCCAGACCTGTCAAGAATATTACCACCATGCTGAGGCTGAACGGTTGCGTCCAAATCGAAATTGTCTCTTTCACCAGTGTCACCTTCTGTTTCTGAATCACTCGAGTCAATGTCACTACCCACAGTGTGAATAATTTCGTCACTAGATCTCGATGTTGTGCTTCTAGTACTAGTACTAGATCGGGAATCCCGACCACTGGATGGGGCTAGGCCACTGCCACTGGGCCCAGGTTGATCGATCTCTCCATTGTTGTCATCAGTTCTTGATCGAAATGTAGATCTACCACTACTACTTACTCCACTATTCTTTTTCTTGCGTTTTTCTGGAACATATTCTGGATCCCTATCACTATCATAACCTTCTTGATCAGTTTCCGAACCAAAACCATCATCAAACACGCTGAAAATATTTCTTTCCTCCATTTTCACAACAACACTGCCTCATGCTTCTCTGCGTACTTTCCGCGTGCTTTGTTTTGATTTTCCGCCACTCGGGTCCTTTTATTTGGGTCGCGGTAACTTAAAAACTATCAGCCCCAGAGATACGAAACTACGTCCAAGTAGCTCAGAATTGGCTAAACAAGGGCACGAGACAGGTCACGCATTGCGTGCGTGATTTGTATAGCTAAAAAAAAATTCCAAAGTTGGTCACGCAGGGATTGCGTGACCCGACGCGAGCGCAGTGGCAGGGGTCACGCAACTTTTGCGTGACCCGTCTGAAGTGAGTTAAAAAGGGGCATGTTGTTGGGTTGTTTTTTTACCATTCTGCGCCATGGATACCAAGCAAAATTTTGTTATTGCAGTTTTGCTCTTCATCATCCACTTCCTGTATTGCTGTTGTTCCTCCAAGTTGGGCTGGAAGATTTTTCAACTTTTTGTTATGGAATTTCAAAGGGCAACTTTTATTTCCTGTGCTGTTTGCTTTCTAATTCTCTAAGAAACCATGCAAATTTAAAATTTCGCTGTTGGCGAAAGTGTATCATAAACATTGTGTAGCTGAAGTGAGAAATATGTAGACCAAAATTACATGGTACTTCACCAAATTTAAATCAGTCCTACCAGAGGCTGTGTTCTCAATAGTTCTGCCTTTTTGTTTCTACTAAGACAGATGGGGTTAAAACATTTAACCCATTATCTAATTGTTTTGTGCTGGTGACTTGTTGCAGTCTGTTTTATTCATAACTACATGAAAAAAATATTCACCCCTTGACTGGGCTGTTAGAGCCTGGGAGTGAGTAGTGTGTGAAGAAAGAAAAAGGCCGATGGGGTGTGATGAAGGTGGGATACAGATTGTAATTTAGTCACAAATAGTGTAAAAGTTAAATTGTGATCTGATAGTCATAATGGTCTGGGGCCAGTGTACGGTTGGTTCTTGATTCATGAATTCATGAAATGACTGTTGAAGTGTCTCCCGGTTATACCATTCTTATATCTTATAAAGTGTTCAGCATACTTTTTCAATAAACGTGGAATTTTCTTGACCCTCTTTTTTTTTCCTCCAGACGCCAGGCTCACTTGTGCATCTTGGCCAACAGTGTTGATGAACCCTTGTTCACAAAGCTGATCGAAGCTCTTTGTGCTGAGCATGGCATTAGTCTCCTGAAGGTGAGCTGTGTGTCTTAAAATATATCTTGCAACTCCACAGAACTTTTTCTTTTTTTAATTCATACAATTTTGACTGGAAATTGTGTTTGGAGGAATCTGTATCTGATGTTTATATGGAAGTCTACCTAAAAAAATTGATTTAGACCTGCATGTTTGCCGCAATCGTCTGAAATTCGACCCGCGACCCGGCCGGTGCTATCGTTAGGTCCACCTGTATTAGTCAAAGTGTGAGGCCTGGCCGATTGCCACCACCCCTTTTTCCTTTTGTTGGCGTTTTTTGACATAATTGCCGGAACCTGGGTAAAAATACGAATACGAAAAAGAACGACGTCCTAAATGATCTACTTTAAGTTTCTTGCTCGAGCGGCAATTTTGAATTTCGTCTGTTAGCTGATTGTTCGGATAGATCTATGTGGATTTATTCAAATCCTACTCGCTTGTTCTGCTAGATCTAGCTCTAGATTTATATATAGATTATTATAGACCTCAATGGAGGATTCATATTCCAATTCTATTGTGTCAAACCCTATCATAGGTTGTGCTGTAATATTAATGTTTGTAAAAGAGCATTTCATCAGGTGTGTAAATTATTAGACTCAGCTGAGTCAATGATCGTGGTCTTTCTGTTCGGAATCGGATGCGAATGTCCCGTTCAAGGCCAAGATCTAAATCTAGATCTATTCCTATTTACTTGTTCTACACTAGATCTAGATGTAGATATTATTTAGATTACTATATGGAGCAGGGCTTCCAGTCTTCCGCAATTTTGGCGGATTTCCGCAAATTAGCAGAATTCCGCAAATGGAAAAATTTCCAAAAAAATTTATTTTCAAAAATGCGAAATGCAAAATTTCCGTTATTACCAATAGTCAACAAAAGCCAACCCATACCGGAAGTGCTCTTTTATTTGAAAGTATAGACAGTGTCTTTCACTTTCTAAAGCACAAGAAGCACAGCACCAGCTCTGTAAACAAGAGGAAGAAATGACGATTGTGGTTCTAGATCTATCGATCTTGGGCCTTCCAAGAAAAGAAAACTCTAAAGAGAGCTTGATTATATTTTTTTACCAGACTTGTTTATTTGTAAGTATTGTTGTGGATTTAAGTTGATATAGATATAGATCTAGCTGTCCAGTTATTTAGATCTAGACTAGATCTAGATCAAGTCAAGCTGTTATACTGGATTCTGAATCTAGCTAATCTAGACCTACACCTTATGGTGATTATGGTGCAAACCAACACAAGCAGAAAAAAGTTGAACATTAACTGTCAAGTTTTATAGATCTAGTTGTGGATGTACAGTATCTGTACAAGGGAGAAAGCATGGCTTTGGATTTGGAAATATATGGATTAACACAAGCAGAAAATTATGTAGGCTAGATCTAGATTCTAGGTCTATGCGGTATGCAAGGTATGTTTTTTTTCTCACTTATTTTCTTGTTAAATTTAGGCTTGAATAGCCAGAAATGGCATACTTAGGATGCCCTGAAACCAAAAATTCTCAAACGTAAAGGGGACGCTGTCCCCCTTCAACCCGCTGCCAGGGCTCCGCCCTGGACCCGAAAATCCTCAAAAAATGACATCAGCTGCTGGAAAGCTCTGATGGAGGATTCGGTGTTCATATTCCAATGCTGTTGTGTTATTGTATCAAACCCTATTACAGCAGTGTAGGTCATAGATCTATGCCCTTTGTTTGTTTTGGGGTTTTTTTTTTCATTTTGGACTTGTGCTGGCTTTTTTTTACATGAGGGGCGTTGCAGGTTTTTTGGGGGGTAGATGTAGGGTTAGGTCTCTTCTTTATTGTGTTTGTTGGGGTGGTCGCTCGTTACACAAAAGCTCTTGGGGGGATTTTCAGTCAATCTGGTTGAGGCTCTCATATTAATTGCTTAAAGTAAGCAGTGTGGGTAGTTGGTGGGTGCTCTGGTTTGCTCCTTCTTTACTATAAAATATCTATCAACCTTATCTCTCCTTTTGTGTGTATGTCATTCTCTTGTAACACCCCTAATTTTCTGGACTTAAATGACCTAATTGTACTGCAAGCTGAAAAACTCTTTTATTGAAACTAAAATAAAAAGTTAACGGTGTGTTTAGGGAATGCACAAACACTGAAAACTTAGAATTTGGGCTGTAGTAACAAGTCTTCCACGGGGTGAAAGTACTCACTAAATGTGATGTCGTTGGAACTGTATCGATCTCAGCCATACATTTGTCTACTTGCCATCCGTTTCTCTTAGTACTGTTGGAAAACTCAGACCAAAATGTGAAGAAACCCTGTTTGTAAAATGGGAAAACTGAATGTGTGCATACAAATGATTTTTGTCTTGACATTCTTTATAAATAACACTATCTTGAAAAGGTATCTTATCTAACTCATAATCTGTGGGCATCAACAGATGTTACTTTAATCCACCGATAAGGAGACCAATTTCTGCATATGACGAGGAAATAACATTTTGTGTAAAAATCAAGATCGATTGAAAGATTTTTTGTTTGCAAAGGGAAGTCCTGGTTTGTTTTTTTTTTAAGCGGCAGTGCCAAAATACGCTGCGCGGCGTACATAAAAATCAGGCCACAGGGGATATGGGTTAACTGCAGTGGGAGGGAATTCTACACCGAGGGAAGCCTTATTTTGTGAATCTGACTTTCACTGTGTTCACAGCTCACCTCCGTTATTTCACTTGACACAGGTTTTATGTAGGCCTATTATATGCCAAATGTCATTTGGTTGCACCAAGATTTCATCTTAGTGTCCTAACATTTCCCACCCCCAGGTTGATGATGCGAAGAAGCTTGGAGAATGGTCGGGCCTCTGCAAACTGGACAAAGATGGCAAGGCAAGAAAAGTCAACGCTTGTGGAGTCGTCGTCGTAAGAGTAAGTGTTCACATCGTTTACAGTAGAGTAGTTGCCGCCCTTGGTGGTTTGTGGGATTTTTATTGTATGGATCTAATCTTTCATCTTGGGATTGTGATGTTGGTTTCTCCCATATATATATAAACACACACTGAGCATGGTACGATGCCTGCACTGCCCTCACTTTCGCCCTAACATTGTACGTAGATGGTTTGTTGGGATTTGTCCCATGTCTTTTTTTAAAAGGGGGCATAGTTGTAAAAAGAAAGTAGGTTCTATGGCAGGGGTGTGGAAGAAAGACAGCCATTCTCTCTTGTCAATACAGTGGTGTCCCTCCTAGTCAATACAGTGGTGTCCCTCCTAGTCAATACAGTGGTGTCCCTCCTAGTCAATACAGTGGTGTCCCTCCTAGTCAATACAGTGGTGTCCCTCCTAGTCAATACAGTGGTGTCCCTCCTAGTCAATACAGTGGTGTCCCTCCTAAAAGCAACACCTTTGGGAAGCAGGCCTTAGTTGCTCTTATGGGAAGATAGGTTCTGGCAAGAGCATTTGGACAGCTCATGTACTCTCCAGTGTGTGTTTTTGACCCGATGAGGTGTTGTGAAGAGATACGCCAGGGGTGTGTGTGCACATGCTGAAACTATAGCCCAGTATCAGTGTTCACCCTGTGTTTGGTTTGCCAAACATAATTTTTTAGACAATTTATAGCAATAACGGTTGCTGTTAGAGAGGTTATTTATAAATAAATATGAAAACTGTTGCACAAGTTTAGGTTGCTGTACAGCTTGTTCGCTTTAGTCTGCCCGCAGTTAAAACAAGATAAAACAAATAATTGCCAGACCTGCCACTCATCCCGATTTTTTGCCCCAAATCTCAAGCATCCCGATTTTCCCAATTTCGATCGCGTGTATCCCGATTTTTTGTCCCAGTCTGCTGTTCTGCCGTATTTTTCTAAAAACTTACTCTGTCTTCTCCTTTATCACGGGAAGCACCCGTTGACCTTTTTGTCAGTAGGAACTCGGAGCACTATTTCCCGAAATATCGATGCCGCATTTAGTAGTTGACTCGCCCCAAGTTGTGTGTGATCTTTGCCCACACTCAGAATTCTCCGATGATAGCCTGGTAACTGTTACAATTTGGGACATACAAATAAGCAATAATATTCGTAGTTTCGCTGTTACTTTCAAAACAAGCCTTGTCCGGGGTCTGGTAACTGCGCGTTCACATCGGACGAGCGACCCTTACACAACTACATGTAACTGCGCTGACAAGACTAATATTTGGACGTTGTCATTGCTTTAGTCTGAACGCATTATTAGGGATAAGAGATTTGTTGGTACAATTGGTCGGTCGGCCTCCGTCGTAATCCTAGAGTACTAGAAGTAGAACGACTGTCGCTCATCCGAGTGTTTTGTGTGAACGCGCAGTTAGTCGGACCCGTTAGTAAAATTGTTTTAATCGCACATTCGTGTCACGTGACATATCATCGCCGTGTGAGTTCTGCGTGTCGGGGACCGTCCGTTGATGGGGTCAACTTAAGTTCATGTATTTCGGGACTTATTGGTGGGGTGGAGGGGGGGGGGGGAGTATAGACACTTGGACTAGGAGTGCTTGAAGGGATGCTTCAGGATTTACACAAATTAATAACTCGCACACACACACACGTGCGCGCACACAAACAAACAAAGACACTCAGAGTGCATATATGCCAACTAATTTATGGACACCCGTGGAAAAATATTAAGTAGCTTTCGCAGTCACCTTGGTGATTTGCTGTTGATCCCGATTTTTTTTCTCCCTGAGATCCTGATTTTGAGGTTTCATAGAGTGGCAGGTCTGAATTGCTCTGTTTAGTCTTCTCAGTTTGCATGCTGTCTAAAATGTGGTTGACCCTACAGAATTGAGGAGCCCGTTATTGAAAGTCAATGCAAAGAAGGTTCTGACATATTTTCTTTGATGTTAGCGTAAAGCAGGTCATAATCCGACAGATTGGTGAGTACTTTTCGAGACTCACATAGAGAGCTTTGGGGTAGAAATCTACAAGCTTAAACTGAAATAGGGGGTATAAGTCTTAATATGGGCCAATTTTTGGCTTGGTTACTGTCAATCATTTATTGTAGTGTCCCCGTGCATGTACCTTATGGGCAGTGTCTAATATAGGACTAAATAAAAAATGCTTGTTACTGGATCGAGATTGATTTTTTTTTTTTTTACAATTCAAAGGTACATGTGCATTGGGGGCTTAATAAAAAAGCTTGAAATTTTTTATGCGGACAGTCGAAAGTAAACAAGTTATGGGATGATGTTACTGTTATCTCGGTTGCTGAGTGGGTATAAATGTCCTTACATTTTTATCCTGCATGTGGTTAGTGAACACCTTGGTGTTGACGCAAACTTTCCACCCAGTGACGTGGAATGACCTTGATCTTGCGGCTTATTGTCAAATGCTTAATCATTGGGTACAGTGTTATGTAAGCCTAATCCACTTCAATAATAGGGATATCACATGGGCCCTTTCAGTCCTGTTGTGGGGGGGGGGGGGGGGGGTGCTCTGGTGTAGTTTGCTCCTTCTTTCTCCTATCAAACATCTATTGTCCTTATCTCTCCTCCTCTCTCGCAACACCTCAAATCTTCGGCACTTATGTGGCCCTATTATATTGTGTTGCGAGTGTCGTAAAACTCAAAGACTTAAGTGTAGGCTACTTTTCATTTTGTCTCGTCTCTCCTATTTTTGTCTGCTTTCTTTCGTTTTCAGTTCTGCATTATTAGACAGTGTCCAGAGTGTTGCTTGGCTAACGTTGGGTTTTTGTGTTTCTTCCTCAGGACTATGGCAAGGAATCACAAGCGCTTGACGTCGTTAGAGAATACCTGAAGACCAAGTAATGGTGACAAAAATTAAGAAAAAAAATGAATAAATAATGAGGATTCTTGCATCGCCTCAAAAACAAATGATTCCTCTTGTACCTTGTGTTTTCTAAGAGGTAGCCTATTACATTTTATTGTTAAAAAAATAAAAATATTGTAGTCTGTTGGGGCCTATAAATGCTACCTGCTAAGTAAAAGTAGTAGATTGAGCGCGGTTGATATTGACCATTCATCCTAACAACCATGGTTCTTCGAAGTCGGGGGAAACCCTGTTGCTGCACAAACTGGGTCGTAGCCCAAACTAGAATAGCATGGAAGTCCGAGATTTTTGTGGAATAAATTACACCCTAAGGGTCTGGCCGAGAATCTACCCCCACATCCTAGGCAAGGGGAAGGAACCCACCTCCCGTTAACATTATAAACTTTAAAAAACACTTTAAAAATACTAAACAAATTCCAAATATCCTGAAAAAAATAAAACTTAGAAAGAGAAATGGTTGTTGTTTCAGAAAAAAAGTTAATGTATGCACAAACTGTTGGAACTGTTCTAACTTCATTCGATTGGAGTGTCCAACCCGTCACTTTAAGCCTCGCGGTTGGGCCCTAGATCTAGACATGTAAGTACCTGTACACGGATTGTGAGTGAGGGTGGTGAGGTGTCATCGAAGACACACAGGTTGGCGCAGCAGTGGGCCGCATAAATAGTGTGTTAAATACATTGTGTGTGTCGTTTGGAACGTGAAGGTATAGCGGGGGGGTGAGGGGTGCCACTGATAGGTCCCACTTCTTTACTTTCTGTCTGTCGTACTTTTCCCCTGTACTCAATTATCATTGTTGTGTTCGGTGTGCTTCACTTTACAACTTTACTTAACGAAGAAAGAAAACTAACATGGTATGGGTCGGGAAGTGGTTGCTGGTTACACAAGTACAAGAGTGTGGTTGGCGTGTTCTGACCAGTCGCTACAGGAACTCTGAATGACACTGACAGTTTTGGCCGTTTTGAGTTGCTCAGACCATGAAACATTGAAATTTGGATTCTCCACTACTGCAATCATTTGAGTGTTCTCCTGCGTACATGTACAGCCCTCGTAACCGTCCTATCTTCTCTATCAAAATCGAAAGATAATTTGAAATCATAGTCAAATTCAAAGAATTGCCTAAAAAAAAGCTTGACCTGATCATTCATGCCGTCGTGAAACTCAATTTTTGCCATCAACTTTCTCCGAACTAGGTTTTGAGCAGATAGACCTGTGTAATTCTGAGGTGTTGGCTACATCGTCATGATTGTGATCAAACATTGGAGTAATTATATTTTCTATTAAGATCAGATGTAAATCTAAATCCCATCAGCATCACTCTTCGGTCCTTACTCTTGGGCTTTTTCAAATACAGGTGTTTTAATATGTCGTGATAACGACTCCGAATATCTTTACAATTTTGATAGAGCAAACATCTTCTTTGTGGCCTCATGGTCTTAGTAATTCAAAACGGCCAAAATGTCGGATAGAACTTAGTAATTCTGAGGTAGAGTAAAGCCCCGTTACACGCAGGGACAAATAGTATCAGATTTGTCGTTTGAGAGAACTGTCCGTTTTATCGAACTGTGTTGTCTGTTTACACGTTCCAATCTATCGTCCAGTTTTCTATCGATTGAGGAGATTCCTCGTCAAAAAGCCACCATCGTGTCTCTTTGCGACGACAGTGATTTGCCTGCTCCCTTTGTGAAGGTTTCGAGCTCTGGACCTATTGAATGAGAGGCGAACACTACCTCTAGATCACAGAAGCCCGCACCCCCCTTCCCTTGTACATTATAGCAGAGCAGTGCCTTTAGAAAAGGGTGGCCATACCACTGTAGGCTTACTGTGTTGTGTGTAGAACTGGAAGTGGAAGCTATGATTTGTTGACTGCAGATGTGCAACGCACCGAATGACCTTGATGCAAAGCTTCACAATTTACGATCAACTAGCCTAAATAATAAAATTGCTAAAATATAAATAAGCTGCGAAGAACAACTTTGCTAATTTTGAGACGCTGATTTCGAAAATGAAATCAGTTTTTACCTACGATTATTATTTTTAAAATTTTGAGTTCTGAGTTTAGTGCTGCGCGGCGGCAAATTTCAAAGTGAATCTACGTCACAGCGCATCCCCCTCAAGTGTGATCGCACGGAAAATATCAAGCAGCGCTTGATTTCTCGACAGTCTCCAAACCATGGTTCGATCGTCCGAATTTTGTACAATTTTGTGGTTAGATCTACACCTAAAGTTTTATCGTATGATCACTAGATCTAGATCGTCCAGTTTTTGTACAATTTATCATTTCGTGTAACCGGGCCTTAATACATGTACAATGAAATAGTAATACTATCGACAACGGATGAGTTGTTGTCGGCGGAATGAAAAGATCAACTCATCCAAAGTTCCACTTATCTGTCGGGACCACAAAACCAAAGGGCCTAACAAAATCTTTGTCTTTGTCCACTGCTCACGATTCTAACCCCTTCACTGCCTCGCCTGAGACTGTCTTGGGCTCTCCGGATGGACTAACTGTAAGGAGAAGCAAATTCCTGCGTTACACAAATCTTAATGTTTATCAACAAATGTTCAACAACACAGTAGATCTAATTGAACAATTTTTATTTGATTTCCTGAATCTTTTTAAAAAAAATTATTTTATCTTTTGTTCGGGGAGGGGTGGGGGTGTGAAGGTTGTGTAGAATACAGTGGAGTCCACTTATATAACGAGTCCGGAAAAAACGAGAAGTCTGTTATACAGACACTATTCTAAAACCCTGTTGTTGTTTTTTTCTTTTCTTTACCTTCCCTTTGTACTTTATAAATAAAATACTGCTATTGCGCTATCAGTCAGTCAAACATGCGAGTATAAATAATGTAAAACCTCGCCAGTTGAGAAACGTGTTGGTGATCTAGCAAAACAAAGAATGGGAGAGCCCATGTGTGTCAATAATGAAGGCCGGAGCGACTGAGTAAGGAGGGTGTGGCAAGCACAGACAAGCAGAAAGCATCGCGTGATACATGTAGGTCATCGTAAGCCTTGTTTAGATTATTTCCATAATGGGAATGTGTGAGGTGCGCGCAAGCAGACGGAATGCACCACAGGGTGTGGTGGGGTGGGGGAAAAACACAGCGGGGCGAGTTAGCCCTGAGCCCTTTCTTTCTCATCGCCAACGCCGAGCTGTCAGTCAACATCACTAGCGCTAGTGAAAGAAACCTGATTCGATTTTTGATCAAGTAAGACATGGAGGTCATGTTGGGCAAAATCATCATCAGGGGAGAAAGAAAAAAGAGCTAAAAAGATCACTTAAACTCATAGATTAGACCTACTTTATTATTTCCCTTGAATTTATTACTGGATCCCTTTATACTTATAGTTATATAGCGTGAATCCTGCTTTAACGGACATTTTCCACCGGTCCCCTCCCTCTCGTTATAACAGGATTCCACTGTATATATATTGTATTTTCTGTCTCTTATACCCAAATACCCAGAACAAATGAAAATGACACTCCCACCCCCTATATTTCATAAACTCCAAATCATCATTCTCTAACTCAAACTCAAACACTCAAATCCCCCTTTCCTTCACTAACTCCCACAACCCTCCATTCCCCTCACCCGTTTCCCCCAACCCGACCCACCGACTTTCCATTCCCCAAACCCATGCCCAACCCCCTCAGCCCCTTCCCAACCCCACTAATTACCCTCCATACAAGAATGTTTTATATCTATTTTTCAAAGAGTAAAAATTCTTACTGGGACTCCAAACTTCAGAAAGTAGAAAGGAAATTATGGAAATGTGAATACATGTACACAGCCTGATGGAGAGAAAGATTCACTTGTAAGATTGATTTGAAATAAGTTATATTAAGTAATAAAGATACAGCATACAAATGGAGAAACAGGACAAGCCTTGCGTTAATTGATTTCGAGAAATACCATTTACAGTTACAGACGTTTTTAAATTAAGTCTAGCACGCGCGTCATAGGAAAATTGGCAAAACATGAACGTCTTTTTGGTTTCGTTATGTACGAATTTCGCTAGGTACATGTACACGAAGACAAATAACAACAACATAGGGCCTACATGCTTTCAATAATCTGGACCTCTTCCAAGGACATAATGTCGGGCCCCTGACGGGGTGCGAACCGACGACCTTTCAGTTGCCAGCCTAACAGTTTTAGTAACAGCCTGATCACTAGACCACCGACACATGTATAGTAGCATAGTACAGTCCATGCCGGTTTTAAGCACGGTCGTCGGGAGAAAGCTTAAGCGTGCTTAAAGCCGAAGCGTGCTTGAGTGCGAAGTAGACATAATCCAGAGATTTTCAAATAAACTCCTGTATGGGACACATACAGGATTTCTTTACTGATATTGGAAAAAAATGGAGAATAGATGGCGCATACAGGATTTAAGTAAACAGAAAGTGAAATCATACAAAATTCAGAGTGCTCAAACACAATTTAGTTCGTCTTTTGTTGAACTGCACAATACGGTTTTCAAAATCATAGTCAATCTGATAATCATACAATCTATATGAAAAGACCAAAGTCATTTTAAAAGGTACAAAAAGACCTCTAAAATGCTTGGGAAATGATTATAAATATCTAAATACATGAAACATTTTGACTGCCAGAAATAAAAAATCAAACCCCAGAGAGTATGTCTGAATGTCGTATAACTATAACGTATTCGTAACCCGTAAAGTCATTCTTTGCATCGGAAAAGACTGCAGGGTGTACTTACAACATTACCAATTTGACGAGTAAAAAATACATTAGGAATAGATATGCGTAGTATGAGTTAAACATTAGCAGTCGGGCGCATTCATTCACACCTATCATGTGAAAAATGTAACATAATACATTTTTAACCAAGCAAAATAACTAGATCTATCTTAATTGCTGGAACTTTTATTAGGCCTTTCTAGTTAGAACACTCACAGAACAGGGACATTCTGGTGCAGAGGGTGATGAGCTGGTGGGATCAGGTTTGATGAACACAATGAAATGAGGCCATGTGAGTAGCTATTTGAAAAGTAAAATTAGAAACAAATTTACTGTTTGTCTCGAAAAAACAAGGAAACTAACCATGGCACAAAGAGT
>NW_004797275.1:2051820-2053182 GCF_000002075.1 Aplysia californica
ACACATCGCCATTCCCTATTACTTGTGTCGACCTGTGACCCCTGTATATCCATGACATAACTATACAACTCAACGCAGCGAGACCCAAAGAAGGGTGGCGTTGCTCTGGAAGACTCCTGTATCTGGCGCATACAGGACTCTTGGACCACGTAAATAGTGTAGCAAATTCCTGTATGGTACCTTACAGGAATTTAAGCGAACAATATGTAGCAAAAAATGCGAGCAGGAATTTTCTAACTTTGTTTCTACTTAACGCACAGGTTTCATTGTTTGACACAAGGTGTGTCTTGTACCCCGTATTCGATTTCTGCAAAAAAAACGAATTTTGGAAATTTGGTCTATACAGGAGTTTTTGACTCAGGCGACGGAATGTCTACGGTCGAGAGAACTATTTCTTGTGGTAAGCGTTATTCTCATTTCACAAACTTAAAGTAGCAACCTATATAACTAAGAGACATTCTGTAATATATGCAATTAAAGACATGATATAGACTGGGTAGGAGAGGTGGGGTGTAAAGGTTATAGGATTTGCAAGCCTTAACTGGAATAAGCAAAAATTTCATTCACGTTCAACTGTGTTTAAGCAGTGAGTGTGAATATTTCAACCTCATGAATTCGAACTTTGGACTGATAACTTTAACAATAAATAGAACCCTGGCCTGGTAAACAATCATCCCAATTTCTAGCCTGATAACATTAACATTTACGCCGATCGATATTGTCAGAAATTGGTCGTTTCCGACTGGTTCCCCTCAAATTGACCCTTCTTGGGAATTTGCCCCGATAACGCAATCGCAAAGGCACGAAAGGAACACTTCAGAATCAAATTATAAATGAATGGGAAATGATAATTCATAAATGGGAAAGTCTATGTCCTGAGTTAGTTCATTTCATAGATACCGGTCGAATTCAAAATTTCTCCTCAGTCACGCCAAGCGTAATAAGGAATTTGCATTTCTCTGAGATGGCACTAACCATATACTGTAAGGTTAAAAGAGCTCTTGAGTGGTTAAGACGATAGATAGATTCCAGTATAATTTAGAATTTCTGCCTCTGCACCCCTGTATAGTGCCATTACATGAAGTTCAGAATAAGTTGTTATCCCCCACTATTATACCAGAAACCAACTCAAGACTTGCCTTTCATTCCTTCCATTTTTACGTTCTACATAAGGTGAAGGGAAATGGGTGTGAAAGATTCTTTTTAAAATATTAAATAAACTTTTAATCTCAATTTTTGAACACGTTGTTATAGAACTTTTCAGAATAAATCGAATGTTGGTATATGTGTGAACAAATATTTGATAACATTCTCTGTATAAATATTTCTGTCAGTGGATGTTCGACTGATGGAAGGTTTGGG
>NW_004797275.1:2054455-2055745 GCF_000002075.1 Aplysia californica
GGGGCTACACCCCCCAAAGTCCCGATTCGGCTCAAAATTATGAAAATTTGAAGTGTAGGCATTTTTAGCTTCTTCAGCCACTCCTACAACTATTTCATAGCATTAGAACACCCAAAAGTCGTATTTCTTCCCATACCGGGCATATTTGTTACCACCATTTCCTCATAAAGTCAATATTTTTATTTTTCTTTATCGGCCGTTTTCTCAAAACGCGATTTTTCTCTATACTTTTTTGAATAACTCCACCATTTTTCATCCAATCTTCATGAAAGTTTCACAGAATGAAGAAACGTTGTAATACTAAAAATGTATTTTGTTGAATTTTTGATATATATGGAATAGTTTTTTGTTGGTGGTGTCCGGAGTGTGCATTTTCACGGATTTTTTGCAAACTTGAATCTTACCTCAGGAAAAAAATTCATTAAAAAATGTCTAATTCGCTTAGGAAAAAACCATCAGCCAAATTTTTAGTTCTAATGTTTGCTAACATGCATGCAAAAAAATCCAATAAATTTCCATGAACGATAAGTGCGGTATTCATTACGTAAGACATGTCGCCAAAATCCAATATGGTCGCCGTATCCATGGAAACTAAACCTTTTTCTCCAATTTTGATTGCGGATTTTAAGACTCCTTACTATGCTTGCTATATGTGTGAAATATGGTAAAATTTCGTCCACTAATAAGCGAGATAGCCTTTAGGTGTAGCCCCCCCCCCCCTAAAAGTTTTTGTAAGTTTTTACAGCCCTTGCAACACAATAAGGTGATATAAGTGCCGATGATTAGAGGTGTTACAAGAGAGCAACAAACACAATAAAGAAGGAGGGGAGATAAAGACGATAGACGTTTGATATGAAAGAAGAAGCAAACCACCCCATAGCACTTGCCAACCACCCAAGAATATGAGCTTTGTCCACCGTTGCTGTTTCAAAGCAAGCCTTTGAATAACCGTTTATTTGAAAACGGAAGAGGGAAGTCGGAGACGAAAAAGAAAGGCGACGAAGAAGATCATTGTCAAAGATACGAATAAGTATAATATTATTATCTAGACTGGTTGATGGAGAGGGAGAGGTAAAAGGAAGAAGAGAATTCCGTTATACAGATGGGTAGATAAACACATCAAGTCTACATTTTTCATGTTTACTTAATCTTAGCGTGTCTGAATTCTACAATTTAGTCTAACCAAGAAAACATTGCAGCTTGCCTGTACTCGTATTGGCCGTCATTTATAACACACAAACACACACACACACATACACACACACACATATACACAAACAAACACACACA
>NW_004797275.1:2056584-2058017 GCF_000002075.1 Aplysia californica
GGAAAAGACTGTTTCTGCTCTCTGAGGCTGCATCACTTTCCATGAAATAAACTTACAGAAATGAATGTTCATT
Organism: Aplysia californica; assembly: GCF_000002075.1. Lineage (NCBI taxonomy): Eukaryota > Metazoa > Mollusca > Gastropoda > Aplysiida > Aplysiidae > Aplysia > Aplysia californica. The sequence continues at coordinate 2,056,658 of NW_004797275.1, forward strand.
TTGGGTGGCAGGAAGGAGAGAGCCAATGCGATGATATACTTGACCATTCTCGCGAAACTGTGGATTCCATCCATTGAGGGTTGCATCGGTATAGCCCATGGATGTGAGCTGAAAGCTATGGTTGTACAGCCTGATTTTCTCCAGAAAATGAGTGGACAGTGTCGACACACCAGACAGAAGGGTTTGCAGTTCAGGAGGTAGTTTTGGAAATGGATGCAGATCAACTTTGCCATTGCTACAGAACATACCTTGCGTTTCATATGGAAATCTTATGGCCAGGCAGTGTGAACACTGTGTCGTCAGTTCCCCAATGTAGCACTCGTACTGAAAGGAATTGACAATGTAGAGGAATGCTTTTGGGAGATTTAGATCTAGAGAGTCCCCATCATTTTGTTGTTGATCTAGACCACCTCGACCGTTGCGAGCTCGAGGGGTTCCAACTGCAGAACTTCCTTTTCTTTTCGGCATGGCCAGGCGCTTTCTAGGTCTAGATCTAGATTCTCATCTAAGATCTATTGACGTTTTTCCCAGTGTCAAGAAAAAGGATATGACAAAGTAGTCCAGAAAAAGCGAAGATGGGCATCAAACGAAAGGATCGCAGTCGAATTTTGCACCAAGTAGAAAAATAAAACATGAGGCTAGATCTATATGGGTCGCACACTTAAAATAGTGCTCAGTATTGCGCGACAATGCGCGATAGTATCGAACGGAAGTACGACGTGAAATAAACAAACCTAGCGGATTTTCTAAAATTTCAGAGATTACAGAGACGGAAGCGTCGGCCTACAAATGCGATCGGCGAAATAAAGAAGTTTAGCTTTTTGCAGCAAAATTGTCTTAAAACTGAAAAAACGAAGGGTGCCATGATCTGGAGAATATTTTAAAGAATATTTTGGCGAAAGCCGCATGTCGACCGAAGAAGCCATTAAAAAGCCTTTTGAATAGCAAAATTCGGCCACCACAAATAGATAATAGAAGACGATATGACCAAAAATATTTTTTGTAGAATGCACCAAATTATTCAAAATGTAGACTCTAATATGTATTAATGAGACTTGATAGTGCCAAAAAACATCAGACCATCAATAAGCAGCGTTCTCTCTTTGTCTTTGTTAATTAATGTGATATTTTAGCTGAATTACAGTAGACATTCTCCTATGAGCTAAATTGAAAATGAGGAAAGGCAAAATTTAAGCATTTTGTTAGGAGCAGCAGTCAAGATGGCCAATATATAATAAGTCCGAAAATGTTTTAAAATCTGTCAAAGTAACTTTTAAATATCAAATGATGCTTGTTTTCCCCCCAACCTTCACACACACACACACACACACACACACACACACACACACACACACACACA
>NW_004797275.1:2058864-2060481 GCF_000002075.1 Aplysia californica
GCGCTCATATGACCCTATGCAGTTGCGAGCGCCGTAAAACACTTTACAAAAAAAAAAAAAAAAAAAAAAAGGGGAGGAATTACATCAGCGGACAATACCCCACTTGTGACTGTTCGTGGCAATTTGACAGCACACCGATACGTTGAAGAGATTCTTCGGACACACGTCGTTGCAGCCATTCAAAATCAGGGACTAACCTTTATGAAGCACAACGCCCCAGGGCATATTCCAAAATAAAAACATCTCCGTTCTTCGACCGTGGCCTGCCTGCCCTCCTGATGTGAATCCTTTAGAGCCTCTATAGGACTTGCTTGATCCCGGCTTTCAAAGGAGACAACACCAGCCTCAAACACTTCTTCAACTAGAGAGATCAATGCATGAAGAGTGGAATAACATCTCTCAACAGGCAGTGCAGCGATTGATTGATTCCATGCGGCAACGATGTCAGGCCGTCATCAAAGCAATATGACATCATACGCGCTACTGATCGTGTTACTTTTGTAGACCCCCCCCCAAAGCACTCTTGTAAGTCAGGAATAAACCTGTTACGTCAACTTTCCGTATAGTTGTTGCTTTTTTCGTTTTTAAAATTGATTGAATTAGTATTCCTGATTTTTTAAAGAATATCGACTAATTGTGAAACTAGGTATTTTCATTTTAACACAGTGTATACTTAATAATGTGACAGAGTATATATTATATAATATACCAAGACAGTTAAACGGTCAAGACGGAGAAAACGCGTATTCCGGAGAGTAAATGAGATGTTCCGTGCGGCGACGATGTCAGGCCGTCATCAATGCATGCACCAAACCGTGGAAAACATTAGTTTACATTATTGTTAGGAAGCAAAACACAGCATCTGTGACGCAGAGGTTAGGTGCTTTGCCATCGTGTGCAGAAGGCATGAAGTCGAATCTTGTGGGGGTGGGGGGGTTATCTTATCGAGAATAGCGGTCAGAGCTTGGATGTTGCATCCCTCTCAGCGCAGGTTGGCCCTGATATGTAGGGTCGAAGCTGGCCTTCTATACACACGAAACAGGGTCCATGGTTTTCAACATACATACAAAGATGGAACTGTGCAGTAAGCACCCTAATAATTTCTAATTAGGGCTTGTAAAATTATGAAGCTACCTGAAAAGACAAAAGGAATTTATCTTAGTTTTATAATTATGTGCCGCTCAAAGAGAATAAAAATATATTGGAAAAAAAAGAAACAAAGTAAACGGCTCATATCAGGAAGTTGTTTAATTTTATGGAAACTATCGGCTTTTTAAAATACACTTCAATATCTTAGAGTTCTAGGTTGTCTAAAGTTATCATTTCGACCGTCAATTCCCCATTGATAGGAAACCTTGATTTATCTCCAACTTCTCGATACCACAATACAATGACTGCTATTTTGAGTGTTCAACAGATCTCTGAAATAACAAACTATGGCTTTATAACAAAGGACATCTCACGCCCCGCGGAAAGACTTTTTGTGGCCCTGTTGTCAGCAAACGGAACCTTCGTTTCCGGTGTGTGAACTGATCTCGTGCCCGCGGACAAACCAGGCTGTACCGAGAGAGAGAGAGAGAGAGAGAGAGAGAGAGAGAGAGAGAGAGAGAGAGAGAG
>NW_004797275.1:2061371-2062363 GCF_000002075.1 Aplysia californica
ACACACACACACACACACACACACACACACACACACGCACACACACGCATACACACACTTACACACACATACACACGCACACACATAGGGCGGAACTGATTGTTTTCCCCTTGTCAGCTCTTTGTTCTGCATCAGTAATGCCGGCGCGGCGCTCTACCCACGTACTCTGGCCCATGGTGAGGGTCACTTGTATTTCTTTTTTTTCTGTGTGAGTGGCGCGCGCACGTACACACAGCATTATGTTTCTTTATTTGTGTGTGTTTGTGTGTGTTTTGTGTGTTTAATTGTGCGTGTTTGTAGATTTATGTGCATGTTTGTGAGTGAAAATGTGCGTGTTTATGAGAGAGAAAGAAAGAAAGAAAGGCAGAGAGACGGAGAGTTTGTTGTTATGCGTAGGTGTGTGCATGGTATTTACGTATATAAGTGGATGTTTGTGGATTTGCTTTGTGTGTGCGTGTATGTGTGTGTGTGTATGTGTGTGAGTATGTGTGTGTGTGTGTGTGTGTGTGTGTGTGTGTCTGTGTGTGTGTGCGTGTGTTTGTGTGTGTGCGTGTCCGTGTGTGATGCAATTTAGACAATTTAGGAGGCGGGTTTCCAACCCTGCCTGTCAGGGCCAACCTCGAATGCAGATATACATCCTTGCAGAAAAACTGCGATACTCGTTAAAATAAATACTCCCCATTTGGGAATCAAACTCGGTTCACCTGCATGCGACAGCAAAGCGCCTAACCGCTACACCACAGACGCTGGTGGTGGTGGTTGTCTGTCTGTGTGTGTATGTGTGCGCGCGTGTGTGTATGTGAGTGAGTCTACGTGTATATATATATGTGTGTGTGTATGTGTGTGTGTGTGTGTGTGTGTGTGTGTGTGTGTACGAGAGAAAATGAAAGCGAGCGAGATAGAAAGAAAGATAGATAAAGAGATAGATAGATATAGATAGATAAAGCGATAGATAGATAGATAGATAGATAGATAGATAGAGAGAGAGAGAG
>NW_004797275.1:2064256-2066185 GCF_000002075.1 Aplysia californica
TGGGAGAGTGAGAGAGATGGGGGGGGGTGGTAGTGGTGGGAGAGCAATAGAGAGCTTTTCACTAAAGAAGTTAGAATGATGTCTCCAATGTTTGAATACATTTCGAGGGCAGTAATAATATAATGACTTTATATATTATGTGAAGAAAGAATCTTTCTTTCTACAATATGGTCATTTTTTGTGAAGAGCTAAAACAGAGAGCTATGGAAATAATATGAACGATGAATACGTTCCTGGAACTACATAGTCGTTATTGAGTGAATAACTAAGCCATTCCTGTAAAGTTGTAATATACTAATACGTTGGCACGCAAACTAGACTGCTTTTTTAATCGCTGTGCTCCGAGTCTTGTTTGCTTCCATTAACATGCCTTTGTAGTCACGTAAGAAGGGGGTTAATTGGAGGTGGTTTTTTTCCTTTTTCGGGGGATGGGGGGTGGGAGGGAGGAGGGGTTGTGAGGGGTGAAGCGGCTTTTTGATAAGGCACAGAGGGTAAACGGAGGTGGTCAAATTTTGAAAAAGTGTTTTCCGGTCAGTCCGTATTTATGGATTTTCTTTAATTTTTTTTTTAAAGGGGGGTGGGGGTGGGGCAGCATATTTGGCTGAGCATGCAGGAGTCTGTAAATATTCTGTTTGTCGTCTGTCTGTGTGTCTGACTGAGCGTCTTTCTGTTCGTTTGCTCGTAAGTTTGTCTGTCTATATTTCTAGACGACCACGGTAGCTTGTGGCTCCATTAATTGTCCCTGTGGTCCACTGCTTTGTGTTTGGAATGACGTCACACGGTGTGGACTGATATTATGTTTCTACTATTTCTAGCTTTTGTATTCACCAGTGTAACCAGTCTTGTGTTTTCAAGCGCATTATATTCGTTTGTCTGCTTGTGTATGTTCGTGTGACGTTGTGTGGGTAAGTCTGTTACTACTATTAGTCTGTCAATCCATGAGTCACAGGGGAGAACAAATCATCTCTGCGCTTTATCGTGCTCGAAGGCGACAACAAAGTATACAAGCGGAATTTTTTATGGCTACTATCCAGTTTCGGCGTTTTTGCTTCAGATTTCACGTCAACCAGAGGAGACGTGGGCGGGGGAAAACATATCTCTGTCACGTGAAAGGAGGGAGAGAGAGGTATGGATTGAAAAAAAGGAAAAAAGGGGGGGGAGAGGCTGAGGAGAAGAATTTCACAGTAATAAACGGGCGCATCCGTCGGATGGTACATAGACAAGTGATTAAGTTATATCCGATACCGAGAGAAAGACATTGCGCAGACGGCTGATTTGACATCCGAGGGCAGACCGGGGGGAGGGTGGGGGTTGGGGAGAAAGAGGCAGGGGGTGGGGAGATGCTTCAGAGATCTTGTCTCTCTGAGATTAAATTTGAAGGTGTGGGCGACTCAGAATGTGCGGTTGTGAGGGTGTTTGAGCAATGTACACCAGGATCATTTACCACTCATCATGTCCGGAAGAGAGTCACACTTCCGGTACTGTCGTTTTCTGACCACGCAGGCCTGACTTTTTATACATAGGTGTTTTGCGCTCCCTTCAACACAATTTAGATCATTTAGGAGGCAGGCTTCAGCCCTGCCTGTCGGAGATACAACTTCCTCACAGAAAGACTGAGGTAGCCGTCGGTGCCAGCTGCAGCAGCATGTTAAGCCTTGTTATTCACACCCTGCTCTCAGGGTACGAGTGTTATTGTTTATAGACTAGAATAGAATAAAATAGAATAGATAGATAGATAGATAGATAGATAGATAGATAGATAGATAGATAGATAGATAGATAGATAGAGATAGAGACGTAGAGAATTGAAAGAGATCGAGAGAGATCGAGAGAGATAGAGAGGCAAAGATAGAGAAAAGGAGAGGAGAGAAAGTCAGACAGACAGACAGACAGACAGACAGACAGACAGACAGACAGACAGACAGACAG
>NW_004797275.1:2067572-2069817 GCF_000002075.1 Aplysia californica
GGGGAGCTGAAAATGGTGACGAAAGCAGATGACAGAATAATATTATGGTTAGAGAGCAGGAAAGGAGGTGAAAGGAGAAAATTGTAGAGAAGAAACTTTTCCGTCGCTGTCAGGTTTCGAACCTGGTACCTATTGAATGAGAGACAAACACTGTAACCTGTTTACCATTAGAGCCACGTTTGGAGAACGGAGAGATTTAGTAAAGCCTGGTTCTGAATCACTCAGAGGCAACTTTGATATTTTATCGCGTGCCATGCATAAGCCACCCACGTGCCATGTATAAGCCACTCACCACAACAAGGAACTGAGGACGATTTTTATGAATGTTGCCAATAACTCACGCCACGGAGGTGTTCGTGCCAATACTACAAGATGTTCCCCCCCCTTTCCCCGCCTTTCCTGGAAGCCGGAAGTCTGTATTTTCTGCATAAAATAAAGGTCATATGGCTTAACACAGTTATCGACTGTTTGACGCCAGACCAGTGGTGGAAAAGGTCATATTATGGAGGAAAATGACCCTGTCCGTTGACGTCTCATTGACCTATTTCTGACGGTTCTTGGTCGTGGACGAAAATGCGCCTCTAACTCTAAAGTCAGACATTCCACTAGATACAGCTAGGTTTTAAGACAAAAGGTATTGATCTGACGAGACAGCGAAAGAAAGACGTAACACCCTCACCCCCCCCCCCAATCCAACTGACAGTCTACCTTTCTGGCGGGATAGATGTGTAACAAACACAAAAATGAACGAGAGATAAAGACGATAGATGTTTGATAGGAAAGAAGGAGCAAACCACACACGAGTACCCGCCAACCTCCCACGACTGCTCAATGAACCATCACCATTGACCTGACAGTATTTCACCTTTTTCCAGATAATTGTTTGAAAAAGACATGTTTTTCATTTGACTGCCAGATAACTGAAAGTAAACGTTTGCCCTCCTTTTGGAAACCGCCTGACCTACTATACACATCTGAGGTAGCCACTCTCCGTGGGGTCATATATGAGTTGCCGTGAAGTCTTTCGCCAAAGACGCTTTTGACTATTGTAAGAAAAGTGTCAAATTTTTTTGTACCAGCATTCGTGGTCTTGCTGTAAGGTGCTTCGCCTTTGCACGCAGAAATCCTCAGTTCGAGTCCCTTGTTCGGAAAATTTATATCGAGTATCTCGTCTTTCTTCTAGGACGTTGTATCCTGCTCAGCCTAAGCGGGCCCTGACATATAGAGTGGAGGCTGGCCTCCTAAAAAATCGAAGTTGAATCGACATTTTGTTTTTATTTTCCCTTTTTTCCCCCCTTTTACTTTTATTTGGGGAGGGGGGGGGGGGGGGTGTTGTAAAAGCACATAAACACCTACATTAAAAAAAAAATTACTTTTTGTTCTTAAGAACACTAGCAAAACTTTGCTGTAGGCATTCGGTTTGTGACAAGAGATCGATGCATCAAGCCGTGTGTGGACTTACTATGAGTTGTTTGCCAGTAACCGCTGTTGACGTTTCATTAGAGTGTCGTGAGTCGAAGCCAGTTCAAAATTTCTAGCGCCGGGAGCGTTTTCTGATTAAGGGTTAAGCTTGTTCTTTTTTCTAGTTCCTTTTCTTTGATCAGCTCAAACAAATTGCGGATGACAGTCTCATGCAAACATGGACAGGAATACTGTGAGGAAGTTGTGGCGACAATCTGAACAAACGTACTCACTTGGTGTAGAAAAAGCGAAAGAAGTTTATTGATAAGAATATACTTGAAAAGACAGAGTTGCAATATGAAAACTACGCACTCACACACACTCACACACATGCACACACACACGCACACGCACGCACACACACACACACACACACACACACACACACACACACGAAGACAAACAAAAAACATACATATAACATAAAGGTATTAACATACTCTCAAACACACATACTGACATACACTTAGAGATACAAACATGCAAAAGTACACACTTTTATATAAGCCCTTCAAAGCGCTCACTCACAAACATACACTCAACTGCAGACAAACAGGCACCCACGCACACAATCTAGATGCAGCATACATGTACAAACATTCTTGGAAACACACACACACACACATACCGACTATGTAAGTAAGCCTTCCACCCTCTCACCCTCTCCCGACACATACATAATAATATACACACAAGCTCACGCGAGCACACACACACACACACACACACACACACACACACACACACACACACACACACACACACACACACACACACACACACA
>NW_004797275.1:2073733-2075237 GCF_000002075.1 Aplysia californica
ACACACACACACACACACACACACACACAAACAAACACACACACGCACATCTTGGGCAGTAAAGATGCCCGTTTGATTCCATTCCATAACGCGGGGTAGAACTGATGAGGGCTGTCCAGTCTGGAAGTTTGGAAAATGTTTTTTTTCGGGGGAAGAGCTTTCTCCCTCGCAAAGCGCGTGCAGTGCGTTGTAATGCTCATAATATTCGCCCAAAGTCTATAAATCGTGAAGATGTTCGGCCCATGAGTCATAGAGATAAAACAAAACAAAACAAAACAGGAGGACCGCTGTGCAGGCTGTTGTTATAGACATTTGTAGGGCCAGGGAATTACACATACTGAAATGATCTTGAACCATGGCAGCAAGTTCCTTCTCAATATGATAAAAGCATAAGAAGTGCAACATAGAAATGATAGTAAAACAAAACAAGAACATAAAATAAAATAACAAAACGATTCAAACCCCGTCACAAACTCCTGTTGCCGGAAGTGATAATTATGCCATAGACTGTACAGTGGTCTTCTTTTAACATATCTGCCATTTGTGTAGCTTTCATCAATCTCTTTTTGGCCCGATAGTTAAGGGACTCAGACTAACAATGTCACCACATAGAGACTTTGTGCAAACATTTCGGAACCTTTGGTGACCAAATAATTGCCGGTTTCAGTAAGGAGCGGAAAAGAGGATTCCCCGGCTCTGGACTCTAAAGAGCAGAGTAAAGTACGACAAATAACTAAACAACTCACAGATGACCTTCTATTTTGGGTCAGCTAACAATTCTGAAACATATCAGCAGTAGCAAATTCGTCACCACCACCACCACCACAAGCAACTTCAACATAACAACAACAACAACAACAACAACAACAACAACAACAACAACAACAACAACAACAACAGCAACAACAACAACAATAGCAACAACAACAACAACTGCAGCATCAGCATCAGCATTTTTCAGCAGCAGTAGCAGCAACAGCAACAACAACATCATCAGCAATAAATAATAATAACAACAACAACAACAACAACAACAACAACAACAACAACAACAACAACAACAACAACAACAACAACAACAGCGACAACAACAACCGCAACAAAAACAACAAGGCTGATAACGACGACGATATAAAGTCTTAGCAACAATAACAAACAGATGCTTACAAATTCATAATTTTTTATACCTTCTTTTATTATTAATTTTGTTGACCCTTTTTTATTGAGACCTGATATTTGCACACTGGCTATGTTTAAAAAAAATACTAAACACAATAGCGTCATTTTATAGGAAAGGCCAGGTACTAAAAACGAAAGAGAAAAAAATCACAGATAGCATCAATGTAAACAGTCTGAAAACCACTCTTGCAGACACACTCACAAACACTTCTTTACGAGTTCAGGTGCCCGCACATTTCCCTGGATCAAATCAAGTAGCCTACAATATCAGCGGCACAAGAGGCACTGGGGATAACATGGACCCATCCCCCCTTACCCCTCCCCC
>NW_004797275.1:2075337-2077065 GCF_000002075.1 Aplysia californica
TTGTTGTGGTAGGGGTGGTGTTATTGTTGCTGCTATTGTAATTGGTCTTAGTGTCGTTGTTGCTGTTGTTGCTGTTGTTGTTATTGGTCGTGTTGTTGTTGCTTTTGTTGTTGTTGTTGTTGTGCTTATTTCTGCTTTTTTAAAATTTATTGTCATACTTTTTTAAAAGAAAGTGGTGGTAGGATGCAAATGGCACGTCCAACTTCTGTACTCACCCGTCTCTCCTATCAAACATCGGTCGTCCAACTCTCTCCTCCTGTTCTTAGTACACCATTCTTTAGTAACACCGTTTATCTTCGGTACTTATATGACCTATGTGTTTTAAAAGAGACGTAAAACTCATACTAGAACTAAACTCTCCTTCTGTTTTCTTCACGGGTGTTAGCGGGTGCTCTGGTGTGGTTTGCTCTTTCTTTCCTATCAAACATTTATCGCCCTTATCTCTCCTCCCTTTCCGTATTGGTTACTCTCTTGTAACACCTCTAATATTCGGCACTTATATGACATTATTGAGTTACAAGCGCCGAAAAACTCTTACTAAAACAAAACTTACTAAAACATCTGTCTTCGTGTGTTTATTGTCTTCCATTCGGGCAGCACTCGGTGATCGTTATTGTACCAAGGTGATAGTCTCTGCTTAAACATTACTGAAAGCTTTTGAGGAGATTTCAGAGATAGGCCAAATGCCTTCATTCTTCTTTAAATTTTTTGGTAAGTGTTTTACGGCATTCGCAATCGCATAAAGTCATATAAGCGCGCGGGACACATTAAACATTTTCAGTTGTTAGGAAATTTTGAATTTTGCCCGTGTGGCGACCGAAGCCTTCTCTTATCGATTTAGACCACCAAGGGATCTTTATAGTGCGCAACGTGTACACGAGACCGCCGAGAATTTTTAGCCCTTGTCCGAGAAGGTTAGGTGTAGATCTTTCATACCAGAAGATCAGGGGTGTGGCTGAAAGACAGCAGTAAGAAGGAGCCAAGGAGTAGCAGTAGAAAGGCTGCAGAAAGAGTCAGGAGCCCAGAAGAGGGGTCAAAGGAGGTGGGGGGTGGGGGCAGAAAATGGGGACGAAAGCAGACGACAGAACATTGCTAGAGAGCAGAAAAGGAGGTGAACGGAGACAATTTTAGAGAAGAAAATTATGGGGTCGCTACACGGATTCGAACCGGGACCTTTGAATGAGAGGCGAACACCTTAACCTCTTGGCAAGGAGAGCCCCCTGCCTTCATTTACACGTCAATCTCCTACCGACTGCAAGAAGTCTTTGTGAAAAGCGAAAATTACCCAATGAAAACTCTCGACATTTCGCTACGCTAGAATAACAAAGTTATATCTGCTCATGGCGTTCAGTACCTACTTTTGAGACATTTGACGTTGAAAATCGTGATTTCACAACAAGCCAAGCTTTTCCGAATGCAGTTCTTTGAACATCTTGATAACGACACTGAAATTTCTTATGATTTTGATAAAGCAGATATATCCTTTTGGTTTCTGACCTTATAGTCTTAATAACTCAAAACGTTCCAAAAATATCAGACAGAACTTTGTAGTTCTAAGGAAGCGATTTGTGCGTGGAAAAATTTGCTCTGTGTTGTAGCGTCATGCACTTTGCCATGGCACACAGCAGTCGTTAGTTCGATTCCAGTGTCGGGAGGAATTTTTATCAAGTACAGTTGAACCTACATTAACGGTCACCAGTCTGTTTGTCTGTCTGTCTGTCCGCCTGT
>NW_004797275.1:2077580-2078736 GCF_000002075.1 Aplysia californica
TGCCTGCCTGCCTGCCTGCCTACCTGTCTGTCTGTCTGTCTGTCTGTCGCCCCCTCTCTCCTTTTATTCTCTCGATTTTCACACACTATTGCGATGGCGTTCTAGAAATAGCTACACACATCTCATAAAATGGGCTGGTCTGGCCCCGGATCCCCAGAATAGCGCGGGAATTGAGGAGGTCGCTGTTTGCCAACGCCCGCCGGAAATGACGACATTAACGATTTTTGTAAACCCACGCCTGGCCGTATAGTGCTATGAGATGGGGAGGGAAAGTGGCCATGTTTGTTTGTGCTTGAAAAGCACCATTGATTGCTTCTTGTGCTCTTCTGCTGGTCTGTCTTCTGTTATGCGATGTACTTATGCGCACCGGGGACCAATCCCTTACCACCCACCCAGCTCCATCGCCAGTGCCTTTATTAGACCACCCCGGATAGTATGTAAGCTTGTCATTCCTTATGTGTGTTTAGTGTACGCTAATTGTTTCATTTCCTTAGTAATTTCCTGAAATCCTCCGTTATAAACAAAAGTAAAAATGTAATCATTTTCATTTATTCCTTGAAATGCTACGTTATTTTCTGTAACAGTCTCACGAGATGTTTCTCTGAACTGTAGGTTTTACCAAGGATCATAAAAATTTTCCGAATCAACAAAATAAATACAAATAACAAGAAAACGAGGATTATAAACTGGGCTAATAGAAAAAGACAAAAGAATCAGCAAGAATGCCCAGGGTCTAGAAAAATGTACTTATTTGACTCTTTCCCTCCCCTTTCTCCCCCTTCTGTGTCCTTTCTAAGTTCAAGAAGTAGAAAAGACACGTTGAGAGAGAGAGAGAGAGAGAGAGAGAGAGAGAGAGAGAGAGAGAGAGAGAGAGAGAGAGAGAGAGAGAGAAAATAGACAAAAAGAAAGAGAGAAACAACGACACAAAGAAAATAAGAAAATAGAGACATTCCATCTCTGTAGACACCCTCATCCCTCGTGTTCATCCGCTCCACTTTCGTCTCTTTTCTCTAGATCTATATAATGGTTGTACAATCACAGAAACCAGTGATTAAATCTCCCGGCGAAAGTGTGTTTCCTTTACTTCCTGAGTGGATTCCTCAGTTGTAGATACAAAACGTTGAGAATTTTTTAATAATAATAATAATAATAATAA
>NW_004797275.1:2078836-2080325 GCF_000002075.1 Aplysia californica
ATAATAATAGATAGCATTTGTTTAGCGCAAATCCCCGCCCAACAGCAAGCTCTATGCGCTTCACAATCCATACTATTACCCCAGCAGACCTGAGAGCATTCTGAAACAACATCAACTTCCTGGGAAGCCTACAGAGCAAGCGGCCATTTATAAGCGTTAAAACTCTAACAGACAACCAAGATCATTCGCTGTCTATGGCTGGGTACCCACTCACACCTGGGTGAAGTGAGGAAAATTCGTGTAAAGTGCCTTTCCCCAAGGACACAACGTCGGGCCCAGGACACAACCCCGAGCCCACTGCTCGAACCCCCATACCCACAACCTCGCGATTACGAGTCCAGTTTGCCTATAAGTTTGTCAGTGGGGGGACACTGTCACAGTGAGCTCGATAAAGTAAAGGCATTTTACGCCTCCATCGACACAATCTAGATCATTTAGGAGGCGGGCTTCGATCCTGACTGTCAGGGCCATCCTAGGCTGAGAGGGATACAACGTCCCAACAGAAAGACTGTGATACTTGATAAAAGCAAAGATCGTACATAACAAGATAGTTCACTCGGCAAAAAAAAAGTGTCCGCGGAAGTCCGCGCATTGGTTCAAATGACGCTGTAGTCTTTATTTTGAAGCTCTCTTTCGTTTCTCCAGAAGAAGAATAGGAATAGCACCCCCTTGCGCATCAGCTGTTCCAGTTCGCTCAGTGTGGAGTTTTGGGTTTATTTTAAAAGATAAATTATTTTAATGAACTCTCACGTCTCATTTTGAAGCTAAATTAAGTGACGAAAACAGTCGCCCCTTTCACTCGAAGAGGATTTTTGTCAGTGTAACCATTTTAAAAAGGCGTTATTCCGAAATTTTAATTCTAATTTATACAAAACTTGTTAGTTTCGCTTTGATTTTTTTCCACACAAGTAGAGCAACTCTGTTCGCAAAACGGGCGCTTTTTCGAAGAGGGCGCCACCGGATTTTGAGGACACCTTTTCAATTGGTTCAAAGTGAGAGTTAACTATCTTGTCATGTACGATCTTTGGTAAAAGTTCTTTCCGTACAGGAATCGAATTCACGTCTTTTGTGTGCGACAGTAAGACGTCTATCCGCCAAACCACAGAGATCTCTTCAGAAAGGCAGCGGTGGGTGGTGGTTAATGGTTTGGGGATTCGGGATTTTGAGGGAGGAGGGCGCGCCACTGTTGGGATTTTCTTCCTTCCTTTTTCTTTGTACTTTTTATCTGTCTAAATTTTGAATTGTCGTTATTGTGTTAATGGTTTTTTTCTTCTTTTAATTCAACGTAATCATCGCCAGAGTAACAATGGGCTTTTGTGAGTGGTTGGCAGGCGCTATGGTGTGGTTTGCTCCTTCTCTCCGATCAAACATATATCATCCTTATTTCTCCTCCTTTTTTTTATGAGACTCTTTGGTAACTCCTGTAATCTTTGGCACTTATTACCTAACATATGTATAATATATAATAAGTGCAGTACAATTTTTACCC
>NW_004797275.1:2080425-2082908 GCF_000002075.1 Aplysia californica
GGTGGGTAGGGCGGGGGTTAGAAAATCTCACATTATCTCTAAATGTTAGAACGTCTTGCATAGTCGGACGCTACTTTTTACCTTTAATTTTTGTCAACTCTAATACTGACTTTAATCATTTGAAGACGGATATTAAAACTGACGCCTCTTGTTATAAAAACGGATGGTGTCTACACCTGACAGAATACACTACGAAATCAAAAGAGCAAGAAACGAAAAGAGAACGCATGAAGATTAATGCTAAAGAGCACAAAACACGTCTTTTGCCCTTGACGTCATGACCACTCACAAGTGGCCCCACAGAGAGTGGAGACCTCGGATCGCCAAATGGGGTAGTAGGTCAAGGACACACTCAGCCTTGTCCGGCCGTAACTGAAGCAGATAGCTCTCATGGCTGTGACGTCCTGACCTCGTTTCTTTCCGATGTTTTAGACCATATCAGGGTTGTCCGCGCTTCTTCAGACATGTTATTATGTCAGCTGGGACCAGAGCAGTGTGTAGACATTGACATAGATGTACATTGGGGTACAAAAGAAACGTAAAACTGTATTCACCCAATCATCATGTGCAGCACTCGTGCAGCACACCAATTTTAAGCTAAATGAATTCTGTATCATCTAACACATTCATTTTTAATCTACAGCAGGAGTCGCCCGAGATAATTTTGGTTATTTAAAACTGACCTTAAAAAATCATACTTGGCAAAATTGTGAGAAATCAAAGAAACGTAAAAGTGTGTTTGCACGTGTGTTTGAGTGTGTTACCAGTGGTGGAATGGACATGTTTGACAAATCGAATGAATAGAGGATGTTTTTGTCCCTGCAATGAACAATGTTTTATCACGAAATTTTCAGACAGATGGGAAAACAGAGCAGTCACAAATACCCCGCAAAACAATGACTTTTCTTTAAATGTACACATTTGCTTTTTGTTTACGAGCCTTTGGTGTCGTGTAGAGTACCAACCATTTTTGAGCATGCACTGTGTTAGACTTTGAACATAATCATCTGTTACTGAGGAACAGAGATCACCAAACTGCCATGGTTTTTGGTGGCCTGGCTGGAATTAACAAAACCCCACTGTTAGAATCAAGGGAAGGCTTCGTTTTGAAAACAACATCGCGCATGTACTGAAACGCCACGTCATATCCTTCTTTTCGTCATGGTGTCATTCAAGTAGATATATTTATGAATCCTACAGTTATGTGGAGCCCCATGGAACATCAGCTGAAGAAACGCGACTATGCTCCCAATTCAGACGCTTCATTTGCAACTTTCTGTGACATTCGAGATAAAATGACAAATAATTATGTCCAAAGGGTTCATTCTTCTCACAAAACAAATACCTTCTAAAAAAATACCAATGAGCACATCTATTGTGAAGTCCAAGCTCTGCATGGTATAGTGTGACTGCTCTGTTTTCCTTTCTGTTTCAAACAATAAAAATAAAATATCGAAAATTGCGGACAGAAAATTCTCCATTCATTTGATATGCAACACATGTCCATTCCTCCAATGTTTGTGCACCTCAACACAACACACATTTACGTTCTGTGATTACACACAATTTTGCCAAGCATGATTTTTTGGGTCAGTTTTGGTTGACCATATCTCGGGCGACTTCTGTCGTAGATGAAAAAGTAATATATCAGATGATGGAGAATTTATTTAGCTTTAAATTGGTATGCTGCATCTCCAGGCTTTAACATGATGATTGGACGAATACATTTTCAAGTTTCTTGTGGACGCCACCATATATTATTAATGAATAGTACCAATCAATTGACGGTATGTATTGAATGTTCTCTCATTCGGCTATTAAGTCGTTTACGTTAGGGAAGATCCCGTGAGCTTTTTGACTTTGACAGTTAACTTACTGGAAAGCATCAAAGCACCTTTCTGTTTCTGTCTCTCTCAGTCTCACCTCCCTCCCTTCCCTCTCTAAGTAAAAGCCCCTTTTCCTCTAAAAAAAAAAGGGAACTAAGACCGAGTTGGTCTTGCTTTATGAACAAGGGGACAACACCGATTTGTGTATGCAACATTTTAGTGATGATCTCCCTTTGGAGAGTACTCCTGACGTTCCGAACTTTGCTATCCGTCTACCATTTTGTGTCCTCGTCATGTCGATCCCTGTGCTGGTCGATGGCACTTCGTGTGCACTTACGTATTACGTCTTTTGCTGATCATATCTTATTGCGACACTTAAAGAATAATAATAAGTTACAAGTAACCTCTATGTACACACTTTGCAGACACGCTCACAAACATTTTTTTACGATTTGCTCAAAACATTTTTCGAGACCAAATCAACTTTACCACCAATGGCCCAAAAGGTATTTGGAACTTCTTTCCACTACTTATAATACACAAATACACAGGAACTCATGAGCACGCAGATACACACATACACTTATACGCTCACAGACACACGCACACAGAGAAGCTGAAATACCCAAGCGCAAACAAGATGATTTTCTAACCCCC
>NW_004797275.1:2084572-2086885 GCF_000002075.1 Aplysia californica
GGGGTGTTTGTGTGTGTGTGTGTGTATCAGTGAATGACCGTGTATGCACTTGAGTGTGTTCGCCAACACGGCTGTCCCTCTGTCTCTTAACCCTCGCTGACCCAACCCGCATGCCTATCTGTTTTACAACCCGCTCTAACCCGTAACGTCTTTTGTACCTCCCCAGATTTACTCTTTGGCAGTTGCCAGGACATATTCTCCCGTGCCGTTCGGGGCCCCAACAAGTTCCGGCTGGAGACAAACCAAATCGAGCACCTGGAGCGGGAGATCAAACGTCTCATCCGGGCCGGCTTCACCTGGCGTGACGCCTACACGCAGTGCGCCATACAGAACACGCTCCTACAGTTCTCCCGAGGCCGAATATTTGACCACTCGCTCTGCGAGGATGCACTGGGCGTAGCAACTCCAGACTGGTCTGAAGTGGTCAGTGAGGAGGCCGCTAATGTCCTTTTACGGCTCCTGGAGGCCGGACAGTTCGACCTCGACCCCCGTGACATCGACCCCCGTGACCTTGAAACGGACTTGCCCATCGGAGAAGAGGACATTCTC
The DNA here is from genome assembly GCF_000002075.1 of Aplysia californica. NCBI lineage: Eukaryota > Metazoa > Mollusca > Gastropoda > Aplysiida > Aplysiidae > Aplysia > Aplysia californica. Next base: position 2,085,122 of record NW_004797275.1, read on the forward strand.
AACTCTAACAAACGAGACGAGATCGTGCAGGTCCACAAGTACTTCGACAAGTCGAAAGGCCAGCTCAAACGAGACCCCTACTTCGAGGACAGAGCTTCCCCGTATTCCCTTCTATACCCCAAAAACAAGCCAGAACCCTACTCCCTCTACTATTCCAAGACTCTCCTGCCACAGGACACAGAACAGGAGGAAGACCCAGGGCTTCCTTACTTCTCCACACCCGACGACGAGCAGGAACCAGGGGCAGTCAACTCAGACACCACTGACCTGGTTCCTGTGGCCATGGCTGACGCCGACCAAGATCCATCCCTCTACACGAACGAAGAACTTTTGGCCAAGAGCTTTCCCTCCGACGCCAGAGAGACCATCATGGGCATGGAAAACCCCTTGACGATGGGAGTCCAAGGTAATTCTTAGCTCTTATGTTGCTGCTATTAACGTGTTGTTGTAGCTGATGCTGTTGTTGTTATTGTTGTAGCTGTTCTTACTGTTCGTTGTCGTTATTACTCCTTTTGTGGTGAGTACTCCTATACTCGCTGTCTTTACTGATGATGACGTCACTGTTTTTGTATTTTAAATGTAGCCTTGAATTTGAACGTACTAAAGGGCATAGGAAGAGACCAGGCAAAGTTGAATACTTGAGATAACAGCCTTCCCCTTCCCCCTTTCCCTGAGTAAATGAGTCAAAAGGACGGAGAAGAAGACGTTTACAGAAAAGAAAAGAAATGCCGAAGCAGACGAAATAACAAAAACAAAATAAAAGCAACAACAACAACAACGAAACAACCAAAAATACCCCCTCCCTCTAAAATAGAACAGCTAAAAGACTACATCAACAGCAACGAAGCCAGATCAAATATTACAATTAAGATAGCATTCAGCAAACTTGGGAGCAGTCTGGTTATAAATCACAACAGACCAAACAGCGGACCAAACGACACACTAGATAACATACTCGATAAGGGACTACACAACCTTCTAAATTACAGAGAGTGATACAAATCATAAATTGATTATTAAGATTTTACGCCCTCATCGACATAATTTTGACCAATGAGAAGGTGTGTTTCTCCTGTCGTTCACTGTGAGAAAGTGTATCCCACTCAACCTGTGTTAGCTCTGACAGACAAAATCGAAAAAGCCTGCCTCCTAAATGGTTTACATTTGTCGTTAGCAAAAACTTCTCCTTGGTGAAATCAAACACATGTTTTTATTTTGTTTTGTTGTTTTTTGTGTGTGCAACTTTGAAAAGACTTAGTATTACTCTACTAATCCCGGGATAACAGATTAGATAACATTATTATTACATAACAGACTGCATGATGAACAACATATCAAACTTACGCAACAGACTACATAACAGGCCAGAAGACAGATTAATTAAGAGACTAGATGACAGAGTACAAAACAGGCTAAACAACACGGTATACAAGAGACTAGCTGCCAGACTAAATAACAGACCAAATGACAGACTAGGTGACAGACTACATCACAGACTATATGACATTTCATATGTCAAACTACATCACAAACTACATGACATACCGTATGACAGACTACATCACAGACTATATGACAGACTTGTACAGACTACATCACAGACTATGCGACAGACTAGATGATAGACTATATTAGATACAAATTAGTATACCAGATAGCAAACTACCAAACATATTACATAACAGGCCGGGAGAGAGACTATAGTACATGGCTACCTTGGGGCTACAAAAAAGAGAGTGTAACTCACTAATAGCATTATATATA
>NW_004797275.1:2086985-2088323 GCF_000002075.1 Aplysia californica
TAATTGATGGTTATTGGTAGGAGTGCGATCGTTGAGGATTGGGGTATTGGGAGAGTGGGGGATGGAGTGGTGGAGTTTAGGGAAGGGGATGGATGGGGGTAGGTGAGAATAGAATTCGGGTGTCGTGGGTTGTGGTGATCAGAGGTGGGGTTGGGATGGGGGGGGGGTAGTTTTGTGGGTGGGCCTGTGTGTTATGGGACGGATGTGGGGTGGGGAGTGGATAGGGGTGGGGAAGAGATTTTTCTTGTTTTTCATCATGTTTGTTTTCTGGGATGTTTTGGTCATTTTACAGTGTTGTCGCTTATATTTCTCTTCGTTTCTTTGTGCATGGGTATGTGTCTATGTATATTAGTGTAACTGCGTAGATACGCGTTTGTCTATTTGTGTGTGTGCCTGTGTAAGTATGTCTGTGTGTCTGTATGTGTATGTGAATATATGTGAGTGTCTGTGTGTCTGTGTGTTTGTATGTGAGTGGATGTGGAGGAGAAAAACAAAAAGAGAGAGGGGGGGGGGTACAGGGACAGATAGGCAGAGAGAAAGAGAAAGCGAGAATCAGACAGACTTTTACAGAGAGACAAGTAGACAGACTGACAGATAGACAGATAGACAGATAGAGACAGAGACAGAGATACCTATAGACAAACAGACAGAGAGCCAGACAGAGGCCGGGGTACATAAAGACTGGCTAATAGACAGACAAACCAACGTACAAACAAACAAACAGATATATACAAACAGACAAACATACATACAGACAGACAGACAAACAAACACAAAAACAAGAGATTTGCTTTCACCTCATCAACCTTACTACTATCTGAGTGTTGTTCTTCTTCGCCCCCCCCCCCTTTCCCCGCCACCCCCGCCCCTAACAGAAATCTCTGTGCTTCGTGGTGATCCTGGGCGCCACCCACAAGATCCTATACATGATGGCTCCCTCGAAGGAGGCGCGGGACAAGTGGGTCAGGGGCCTGAAATACGCCATGCAGATGGAGCAGCTGGCTGAGCAGAGGAACGAGACCAACAGATATCCTTTTGATTTAGTTTTAGTAAGAGTTTTACGGCACTTGCAACAAAAAAAGATCATATAAGTGCCTCAGTTTAGAGGTGTTACAAGAGAGTAACAAACACAAAAAAGAAGGAGGGGAGATATAGATTGTGATGTTTTATAGGAAAGAAGGAGCAAACCACACCAGAGCACCCGCCAACCACCCTCACCGATATCCTGGCTGCTTAATCACCGCCTCTCGTTTTCTTATATCATTTTGTTTATGACATGAACTTATATTTTTATGCGATATGGTGCTATATTTTAAATGGGATATATTATTATTATTA
>NW_004797275.1:2088752-2090594 GCF_000002075.1 Aplysia californica
CTCTTCCACTTCCTCCTCCTCCTCCTCCTCCTCCTTCTTTTTCTTCTTCTTTTTCCTCTTCTTCTTCATTCACTTCATCTTGTGACAGTTGGTTGATTAGTTCATCTACTCATTCCTTGGTTCGTGCCTCCTTCTGGCGTGATTTTGTTCATTCGTTTATCTATTTGATTCACTCCATGTTGTGATCGTGAGTTAATAGTTCATCTGCTAAGTCCATATCACCTTTTGACAGTTAGTTCGTTAGTTCATCGACTAATTACTTGGTTGGCATCTCCTTGACTCCACTCACATGGGTCCGCGAAGCCTTCAACATGGCGGACAAAAACGGTGACGGCCATCTTGATTTTGAAGAGGTCCTGAAACTCCTGAAGACTCTCAACACAGACATCAAGAAAAAATACGCGAAGGAGATGTTTGATGTGAGTATTGGTACATTCGTAATGTTGTTGGTGGGTTGTGGTTATCATTATTGGTGTGTTGTGTTTATCATTGTTGGTGCGTTGTGAGTTCTTCCCCACGCCTATTGTTGGTGGATTGTGGGTATTGCCATTATACTATTTTTGGTGGAATGGGAATATTGGCAGTATACCAAAGATTCTCCACTAGTGGAAAATCTTTGATTATACTATCGTTGGTGGGTTGGGAGTATTGATAATGATACAGTTGATGGGTTGTGAGTATTGAAATTACTTTATGTAGGTTAGATGTGAGTATTGGCATCACTTTATTGCAGGTGGATTTTAAGTATTGACACTATCTTTTATCGTTGGTGGGATGTGAACATTGCTATTTCCCTATTTCAATAGTAGCCAATGCTCGGTACTGTTTATCCTTGCTGAAATGCTACCCCAGTCGTATCTTGCCGTTATCTGATATGGAAAACCCATGGAGAACTATCAAAGTTATTTTCAACCAAATTCGAAGCTGAATAAAGTCAGGGCTCAACGTTCGATTTCGAGAAGATATTTTCCGATTTGGCCGTATGGCATAAGAGAGAGAGAGAGAGAGAGAGAGAGAGAGGGAGGGAGGGAGAGAGGGGAGAGTAGAGGGAGAGACAGACAGAGACAGACAGAGACAGACACAGAGAGAGACAGAGAGACAGAGACAGAGAGAGAGATAGAGGGAGAGAGAGAGGGGGGGATACAGACAGAGTCAGAGAGATAGAGGGAGAGAGAATTATTGCACAATGGCATACGAAGTCGTACGGGTGGTTGGGTGTATTAATGGGAGGTCTTTTTTTTCTTTCCCTCTGTAATTTACGACTGTCCGTTTTGCCTTTACCTTTCTCAAAATAGCTTGGTATTCTTTTCTTTACTCTGAAAAATGAACAAGCTCGCTTGTTTGTTTTGAGTCCGATTAGAATCGATCTGAAGCTAGTTCAGAACATCTGTTCAGGAAGCCCATAACCTTATAACCATAGCATAAAGTATGTTGAGGAAGACAAATGTACACCGTTACCCGACCTGTCACAGGGTGACGTGACGTCCACCTATGAGATAAACTAATGAGCTGCGATAAAGTGACGTGAACTAAGTAGATAAACTAATGAACTCACTGTCACAAGGTGACACGAACTAAACAGCCGTTAAGTCTTTTTGAGTATTTCGAAGTTCTGTTCCGACAACAGATGCCGTTGTGTCACAACTCGTTTGTACTATAATTTACTATCTTGAGTGAGTTTTTCTTTTCCCCCTCCGCTAAACATTATTCAGGGGACGCAACAGAGAACAAAACTCGTTCCGTATCTTCAGACTCGAGTTAACTCCTTCGGGAAATTACCAATAAGCTGGTGTAATTATTATTATGTCAATGTCTTTCTGAATTACTACAGAATGAGGGGGA
>NW_004797275.1:2090810-2091513 GCF_000002075.1 Aplysia californica
CCCAGGCGGCGGACACGAACAAGAACGTGGGCAAGGGTCGATCGGTGCTGGACAAAGAGGAGTTTGTCAACTTCTACCACAGGCTGACCAAACGGGTGGAGCTGGAGGAGATCTTCTTGGCGTGAGTTCTTTAGATGAGATGAGATGAGATTAGATGAGATGAAATGAGATGGAATGGGATGAGATGGGATGGGGTAGGATGGGATGAGATGAGATGGGATAGGATGGGATAGGATGAGATGGGATGGGATGGGTTGGGGTGAGATGGGATGGGATGAGATGAGATGGGATGGGGTAGGATGGGATGAGATGAGATGGGACAGGATGGGGTAGGATGAGATGAGATGGGATAGGATGGGATGGGTTGGGGTGAGATGGGATGGGTTGAGATGAGATGGGATGGGGTAGGATGGGATGAGATGAGATGGGATAGGATGGGATAGGATGAGATGAGATGGGATGGGATGGGTTGGGGTGAGATGGGATGGGATGAGATGGGATGGGATGGGATGAAATGAAATGAGATGAGATGAGATAGTGCAGCAAGATAAGATATATTATTGTGGCGTCGGTGGCTTAGTGGCTAGGCGCTCGGACTCGCAACTGTAAGGTCGTGGGTTCGAATCCCGTCAGGGGCCCGACGTTGTGTCCTTGGGAAAGGCACTTTTCACGAATTTTCCTCACTTCCCCCTGGTGGGAATGG
>NW_004797275.1:2092581-2094112 GCF_000002075.1 Aplysia californica
AGAGTAGGCGACGAAAGTTTAATAATAATCAAATGCTAACGTATAGATGTAAAAACTTGGTATTGACCTATCTTCTCTGTTTTTTGAGGATGGCGACCGTAGAGTTATGTCATACACTGAAGACGGGTGTTTTTTATTGAGCGTGGCCCTTATTCATTTAGACAATTAGAGGTTGGGGACCTCGAAAGGGGTCGAAATTTGGCGTTGAAAATAAAATATTCCACATTTGACGCATACAACAGAAGTAAACCACCTGTAATCGATTTTAATAACGATTTTTATTACCTTTGAATGCCTTCCGGGGTGATAGCCATCCCCATACAGTCAACAGGAGCCCATAGCCAGCAGTTTCCTCTAAATGGACACAATTCGCTACCTAAGAATTACAAAGTTCTATCTGCTCAGTACCTAGTTTTGATAAGTTTGACGTCAAAAATTTGAAGTTTCGCATGTCAAGCTTTTTAAAATGCAATTCTTTGAATATCTTGTCTTACGATTCAGATACAGCAGATATTTTTTTACCTCATGGTCTTAGTAATTCAAAACAGCCCAAAATGTCAGACAGAACTTTATAATTTTGAGGTAGCGAATTGTTGAGACTTCCAAAGTTCTTTAACCTGATGCATTTAGCATGCTTTGCTTGGGTTGTAAAAATTACTTCCGTGATCTCTTGGGCCCCAGTTATCGTCTTGGGGAATAATGGCTTGCTGATTATTATGTGGCATTCTGATAAGTTCAACGTCCTTTTAAAACCGTAAATTTTGTTTAGAGGCGTGACCTGAAGAGGAAACGTCCATCTCCAATAGGACCGAGAAGGTAGATGGAGAACCTTGAAAGTTCACCGAGCAGCCCGAGTTCAACAACACCTCAAATTGGGGATTCGGATCAGGGTCATCACCCCATAGTTAAGCGTGATACGGACTGAGCTAACGGCGTGCCAAGCCTCGGGGAAAGAAGATGGTAACGGGTGTCTTTTTCTACTTTAATTTTAGGCGCAATGTTAGCTCGGTTGGTTGGTATCATGCTAAACTATGGAAAGGATGGACCTGGTTTCCAAACTCTTAAACATCCTTACAGCGTTGAAAGAAGCGTAAACCTTTAAAAAAGACTCTGTTTTTCTGCAGAACTTGTACGCCACCGAGGACGAGTGTCGGAATATCGTGGACAACTTTGAGCCAGAAGGAAACTGCCGGAAAAAAGACCAGTTGAGTGAAATAGGTGAGTGGCTTTTTCTTCTACTTCTAGAAGAAATGTGTTGGTGAGTTTTTGACGTAGGTGGCTGAACTTGCCGCTGGAAATCCTTAAACGTTTACTTTCCTTCTATGCTGTATTTTATGGTAGTAGAAAAATATGGAGTCTTGGAATATTGGGAGGAATATTATAGTTTTATTTTTAAAAAGCATAATAATATTATTCAAAGTTTCACCATGTACAGGTCTTATCAAGAACCCCATTAGAAAAGAAAGAAAAAAGCACAGTAGAAACAAAAGCAATTGATGCGTAAAATAATATCTAAGTTAGGTTTTCTTCG
>NW_004797275.1:2094212-2098424 GCF_000002075.1 Aplysia californica
CAGTGTGTGTGTGTGTGTGTGTGTGTGTGTGTGTGTGTTTCTGTGTATGTTTTCATGAGTAGTTCTATTTGTGTCGCTATTCATCTTTGCGGGTATGCGTCTGCAAGAGTGTATAAAGTCTGTACTGTGTGTCCGTATTCATCTCTTGGTTCAGTGATTTGAAAGTGAGAGTTTAGACACAGTAGCAAAGACTCCCCACCAGTGTCTGTGATGTAGCGGTTAGAGCTTGGCTGCTGCACACAGAAGACCCAAGTTCGATTCCCGTCTGGGGAGAACTTATCAAGTTTCTTGGTTTTTCTGCTAGGAAGTTGTACAATTCTCTGTCCATATTGGCCCCGATTGGCAGGATCGAAGCCTGCTTCCTAAAGCCATGATTTTGATTCTGTCGATGGGGAGGTGAAATACGCTATTTGTGGGAATGTGCTATTGACTGTCTCACTGAGTGGGTCTGTGTGTGTTTGTTTCAGATCTGGAGAGCCCGCAGACCACTGACCCGATGGTGGCCGACCTTGAACTTTCTGACGAAGACGAAACGACATTGGAAGGTTTGCTAGCAGGTAAACTTTTAGTCGTCACACTTGGCTCTAAGTTGTCGCTAAAGAAAAAGAGGGTGCGGGTGTCTTGTCAGGTCTTTTTTTCATTTTGCATCACTTCTTTTCTGTCCATCTTTTCCTTTCTCTGCCCCCACCCCCGTCTCTCTCTCTCTCTCTCTCTCTCTCTCTCTCTCTCTCTCTCTGTGTGTGTGTGTGTGTGTCTCTCTCTCTCTCTCTCTCTCTCACACACACACACATCTATACATATAGGCAATAAAAGCCCCACCCAAACGTCCAAGGACACACACAATCGAACAAAATACACATGTTCATTATTATCCATCCCATGCTTTGGCTCTTCCCCGTCCTATGTCCCTTCTCCTCTCACACTCTTCTCCTCCCCCGATCCTTGCCCCACTTTCCCCCTCCCTCCTCCTCTCCTCTTACACCCCCTACCTCTCTCTCCCGTACAGGCACTGTATCCCCCACCTCCCTAGACAAAAGCCAGCAACGACGCTTACAGAGCTTCATCCAGTCTCTCATACAGGTGCTGGAAGACAACACAGCGGGACTCGAACCTGATACCACTGGTGAGTGGTCCACTGGATGTGCTTGTCACTGGGTCTGTTGAGGTGGTGTGTTAGGGGCGGGGCTTACTTTACTTACTTCACTTTATCCGTCCTCTTGTACCTCTATGGCGTCGAGGAGAGAAAGAGTTTTCTGTCTCTTGCAAGTTTGATGGCCTTGCTGGGTGGGATATTGTATGTTATCAGGGTATCCTTCACACCCTGGATCCAGGTCTTTCTTGGTCTTCCTCTTGCCTTGTACCCTGATACTTTCCTGTAGTAGGCTTTGCTGCAAAGCTGGGTAGGTGCCATACGTGTGAGATGCCCAAACCACCTGATTATTTACCTTCGAATGAAGTGGAGGACAGGTGTTGTTCCCACCATTTCTCTGATCTTGTTGTTTCTGACCATCTCCCATTTGGTTTTGTTGACGACTCTCCTTAAACATCTTATCTCGTAGGAGAAAGAGGCAGGGTGTTGAACATTAATTCTTTGACAGTTTGGGTTAAAGACGTTAAAGACAAGACTGCTTCTTAATCGTTGACTAGTCTGTTACATCCAATGTAATGTAATTGTATATCACAAGTTTTACGCCCCCACACAACTTAGATCACGTAGGAGACGGGCTGTGACCATGTCTGCCAATGCCAACCTGGGCTGAAGAGAATACAACGTCCTAGAAGACAGAGAGAGAGAGAGAGAGAGAGAGAGAGAGAGAGAAACTCGATCAAAATTCTCCCTTTACTCAAACTCGCACCTTTTGCGTGTTTATGACTGAAGCGCTGAACCAACCACTACACCACAGACGTCGGTGTTTAGTTCAAGGGTTATTGTTACAAGATAAGGTTAACAATGATTCGTTATTTACTTGTCGTTTACTAGGTTAACTCTATGTTCTTCATAGCGGAGATTCGGACTACAATGGTGAAAACATAACAGTTCAAAGCATAGAATCTAGTAAAGTTTCAAGAATTCAGGTGAATAAACACGTGGTGGTCGCTACGAAGCAGCGCCTACTGTAGCTGGGCTACACCGTAGGCCATCTGGCCTACACCGTTTGACTTTGTTCTTGCTGTTGGCTTTCGCTTATAAGTCGGCCACTGGGTCCCCAATGGTTAGAAAAAGGAGTTAGGGGCTAGGACAAGAGTGAAGGGATTGGGGATGAGGGGTTACTATGAGACTTCAGATAACGGGGTCCGTGTTATAGGTAGGGATGAGGGATTTGGATTGTACAGTTATGGTGTAAATTTTGGGGTTAGTAGTTGTTAGGGGTATGCGTTGAGGGCTTGGGCTATTTTTAGGCTTTTAGTTAATGGTGACATGTTCTGTAGTCTGCTTTCGACTCTACCCCACCCCTTTGCCCCCTCCTGGGAGATTCTGGCTCTTTCTGCAGCATTTCTACTGCTATTTCTTGGTTCCTTCTAACTGCTGTTTTTCAGCCACATCCTTATCTTATTGTTGGTAAGATCTAACACCTTACCTTCTCGGATAAGGGCGAAAAAATCGGAGGTCCTGTGTGCAATTTGCGCCCATTAAAGATTCCCCAATGGTTCAAAATCGATAAAAGTAAGCTTCGACCGCCACCCGCGCAAAATTAAGAAATAATTCCTGTCAAACTGAAAATGTTTAATGTGTCATGTGGGCTTATACAGACTTCAACATAAAGTAAGGACCACTTGCAAACACTCTGAGTGGTCTCCTTGGGTCGACCTGTACGTGGGCGTTCTTGCACTGATCTAGTGGCTTGATAGCGCTGCCTCAAGCGTACAATGACAGAGTGTGACACTGCAAGCCTTCTGGCAACGGGCTCCAACTCAATCCTGCAGCCATGCCATAGCTCTGGCACGATCGAAGTCTCTCAGCTTTCGTCTTGGTCATGGTGGCATGTTGATGGGATACTGGATTTTGCACAAACGGCGGCTTATATTGCCACGAAAGTGAGCACAGTTTGAGGCCGTACGTCCTTTTATGACATGCACCCGAAATTTTAACTGAGGAATGTCCGTGATGTCGCACAAAAGTCGATTAAAAAAACAGAAAAGTTGGCTAAAATTCCCCGAGGATTTCTGTAATGCACATGGTAGTTTAGCCACTTTAGGAGGCTTTGCAGTGCGCATTGGTAACACTTTCAGAGCAAAAAAAACTTGAAACATTCCTTGCTGTCTTTTTTTTCGGATAAAAAAAAATCATGACTGTCATTCAAGGTGGTCCTTAACTTAGGCAGTTGTGAGCGCCGTATAACAGTTACCAAAACAAACAAAGAGAGATAAGGACTTGGAGTTTAGGTTAGGGCTAAAGGCAGTGTAAGATGTCTTTCCTGAAAAGTTTGCTTCAGACCCAATTTGGGTAAGAGACCCGCCTACAGAGTTCAGGGATAGCTGTTATTGTTATGGCTGCATGTCCTCGTGCTATGTCTAAGCAGTGGGTTATTGTTACAAGATATCCACCTTGGTCATAGTTAAAACATTTATCCAGGTCAACATGCTGTGGTAAAGTCTAAGTCTTTTAGTCACGTCTCCCTCTCTATCTCAGTACCTAAGGATAGGAACAGACTTTCAACTACTTCACTCAATCATCAGCTTTCAACCAAATTCGCTAATGAAAGACGTGAGTCGTTACAGAGTTTGCGGTCTTAACGCTGAATTTGTTTATATTTTTCACCCATAACCTGCAAGTCGATTGGTGATTCAAGTATAGTGTTAACATGAACAGTGATCTATTTCTGATTAGCTCATAATTTTCTTTGAAAACTGCAAAGTGGAGAGTCGGCCTTAGAGTTTAGACTAGCACATAACGGACACAAATAAGATATTTTGTTTCTGAAAAGCTTACATTTTTCTTGCAAGTTGAACCCCCTCTCTCCCCCTAGAATCTAGATTAGGGCAGTGGTAACGCAAATTACTTATCTTACCTCTGGTTGGCCCATGTTTTTCCTTGAACCTGAAAGTTGAGTGGTCTTAGAGTCTAGATCAGAGTAGGACATTCTGTGCCTCCCAAATCTTCCCTCCCCCGCTCCCCATTAATTTTGGCCAGCGTCTCTTCTCAACCCCCCTTATCCTCAATACATTCATTCCTTCATCTCAACGATTCCCCCTACATCCTCCCCCACCCAC
>NW_004797275.1:2098524-2149293 GCF_000002075.1 Aplysia californica
AATAGTATTGATAACAATAATAACAAAAACAATAATAATAGTAATAATAAATGCAATAATAATACTAATTATAACTATAATATATCTGTGCAGGTTTCCGCAACTATTTGATAGCGGAGAGACAGCAAATCTTCAACCCGGCCAACAGAGTGGTGTGGCAGGACATGAATCGCCCACTGACTCATTACTTCGTGGCTTCGTCTCACAACACGTGAGTTGTCCTCTTACTCTTAACTTCACATCAAACTTTCCTTTCTTTAATCTGCTAGTGATCTGTGAACGTAATTCGACTGCTCAAAGTAAGACTACATACATAATAGACCACGTTCATGATATTTTAAAATGGTATAAGTTTTAGTTTTAGTAAGTGTTTTGCGGCAAGTGCAACACTATAAGGTCATGTAAGTGCCGAAGATTAGAGGTGTTACAAGAGAGTAACAAACACGAAAAAGGAGGGGAGATAAAGATGATAGATGTTTGATAGGAAAGAAGAAGCAAACCACACCAGAGCACCCGCCAGCTACCCACATGGTATAAGTCACCCGTATCAACACCATTAGTTTATTTAAGAGGCGGGACCTCCGATTGTAACATCCATGTCCGAAAGGACACAGTCAAATGGGAATTTCGTGATAAGTGCTTTTCCCAAGGACACAACGTCGGACGGAGCTGAGGCTCGAACCCCCGAACCCGCAATCTCACGACGACACACGTAGACTACATAATACCACATCATAATTGACCACGTACTTAAACAACCAGGCTCAAACTACATCACCACGTACATAATTTACAGCGTTCAGAATAGACCACAAAGCGGCTGTTTGGTGTAAAACTCCGGCATACCGCTACCTTAGAATTACACAGTTCTATCTGATATTTTTGGTCGATTTGAATTCCTATAAGGTGAGAAACCGAATTATAATTTTCCATTTGCTCTATAAAAATCGTAAGATAATTCGGAGTCGTTATCAAGATATTCAAAGAATTGCATTTGAGAAACCTTCACATGTTGTGAAACTCAGAATTTTTCACTTCAAATATCTCAAAACTAGGTACTGGGCAGATAAAACTTTGTAATTCTAAGGTAGCGAGTCACTTTTCAAAATGATCAATGCTGAAGTCTTACACTAAGGAGTCGATGTGTAGTCTATTATGTACGTTGTCATTTTTATCCGGGATGTACTTGTGGCTTGAGCACGGTATGTATGTGGTCAAATTATGTAAAGTCTATTATGAACGTGATCTATAATGTACGCAGTCTAGTATGTAATAGTAGCTAGTTATGTACACGGTGATTTACATATTGTTATTATGTATCTGCGCGGAGCATTATGTATGACGTATTTAATGTACGTGGTGTATTGTTTACCTTCAGTATCGTTTACGTGGGGGATTATGTAGGTGGTATTTTTTGTACCTGGTCTATTACATGCATGTATACAAATTAAATACAATGGTATGTACATCATTATTTATGTATTGTACCATTTGCGTGGTCTGTAATTATGTACCGTACAAGTACTTAGAATCTTCACTCTCCCTCTGTTGGGTTTTTTTTTTTAATCGGTCGTTCGTTTTCCAAACTTAATGGCCGTTATTACGTCGATAGACTTCTTTTTACTCGCTGAAATTAAACAAAATGTGAACTACTGGTGACAATGGTATAACTGTAAGGCCCCTCGCTGTTGTATGCAGAAGCTGCAAGTTCGATTCCCTCTTATAAGCATCTGTGGAGTAGCAGTTAAGCCCTTTGTTGTCGTACACAGGAGACCTCACTTCGATTCCTTGGTGGGGAGAATATTTATCGAGTAAGTTGGCCTTTCTGCTGCAACACTGTATTTTTCACAGACCGGGTTGGTCCTGATAAAAGGGGTGGCAGCCCGCCTCCTGAATTATCTAATTGTGTCGATGGGGGGCGTAAAAATATGTTTTATTCTTTTTATTTCTATCTAAATTAGTTCCCTCCTTGGATATCCTAATGGTTAGGCTACCGGACTCGTAATCGTGAGATTGCGGGTTCGGGGTTTTGAGCCTCAGGTCGGTCCGACGTAGAGTTCTTGGGAAAAGCACTTTACCCGATTTTCTCAATTAGTTCGGTCATTTTGGAGATGGATGTTAAACTCTGAGGTCTCTCCTCTTTAGCAACCTAATAGTGTTGATTGGGGCATCAAACTTATACCAATTTATCATTTTTTTCACCCTCTTTGAAAGCATGTTTTGGCGGGTGGTTGGAGGGCGCTGTTGGCAGGTCCTACTTCTTTACTTTCCCCTCTGTCTGTCCGTCTTTTTCCCCAGAACTAAATGACCGTTGTTGTTTCGATGTGCTTCACTTTATTCGAACACAAACAAACCTATCTTGCTGAGTGTCCGGGGCCATTCTGCAGGGAAGCTGTGTCCTACTCAGCTCGGTCTGGCTCTTATTGGCAGGATCAAAGACACCTGGAGTCGCACTGTTAGCTTAGTTGGTTTCACGCTGGACTAAGGAGCGGATGGCCCTTGTTTAAATCTCCAACGGGTCGTTTTGAACTTTGGTTGTCGGGTGGGCGCGGGGGGGGGGGGGCGCTTGTAGAGTCCTGTCGGAGATGGACGTTAAATTCGGAAGTTCTGCCTCTTAAATAACCTCACAGTGTTGAAACGGACGTTTAACCTATACAAAAATCGAGGAAAGCAGCCTCGTTTGAAAACGATCTAAATCGTGTCAACGGAGGCGTAAAATATTGCCTGTCAATGACAGTCTTATCTTCATCAATTCCTGACACCAACATGGGGGTTATCCGTCTGGCTCTGCTATAGCCGACAACTCCACTCAATACTGTCGAAATTGTCTACTTATTGCACGCCGTTGGGGATTTGAACCAGGGTCATCCGCTACATAGTCCAGCGTGAAACCAATTGAGCTAACAGTGCGATTCCAGGTTGCTTTGAACCGAAACCCTGCCAGTAAGAGCCAAACCGGGCTGAGTAGGATACAGCTTCCCTGTAAAATAACCCCGGACACTCGGCAAAATAGACTTGTTTGTTTTTTTATAGAAAGAAGCATATCGACAAAGCAACGGACACAATCCATTTTCGAGAAAAAAGTGGCTGTTTTAGACAATTGGACGTCTTACACAGAGTCATTAAAATGTAAAAAACACAAAAGGGGAAATGAAAGTAGCCGCTTGTACAGGATCTTGTCTTATACAGGTGGTCGTTAGAGCAGGTTCAACTGTATGTCATTATACATGTCTTCGGCGCTTTTGTAACCAAGTTGGTTCGTTAGCGCCGTAAAACAAAATGCCCTCCTAACCAGCTATCCCTGGCTTCACAGTTACTTAGCCAAAGACCAACTGAAAGGGCCAAGTCGGGTAGAAATGTACATCCGGGCTATGCAGAGAGGCTGCCGATGTGTGGAACGTAAGACGGTTTGCCTGTGTGCTCACAGAACTTCTTACCTTACCCCACATTCAGTTGTTGTTTTTTTGCCTATCACGTGACACTTTTGGCCATCACGCGATGCGGTTGGTTGTTGCTGTTTTTTTATCCTCTTTGTACATTTACCACCATCTTTTTAGCTTTGGTTTTGTTTTGGTTTGGGGTGTTTTTTTTTGTATTATTCATTACATACTTGCTGTGGTAAGCTTGAGATTGAAAATATCGAGTGTGTAGAACAGCTATTTAAAGTTGTGTCTTTATAATTCTGTGTGGATATTGGAGTCTTTAAAACGAAACCTCGAGAGTGGGTCCCAGCCGTAGCTTATAATAAAACGTACCCTCTCCTCTCTATTAGCTCTCCTCACTACAGCCCCACACCCACGACAACGACAACGACAACCACAACCATTACCATCACCACCATCACCACGACTACAACCACCAAGGTTGCAACCAACATCACCACAACCATCACCCCGACAACCACCACCACCACCTCTCTCTTTCTCTCTCTATCTCTCTCGATATATCTCTATCTCTCTCTCTCTCTCTCTGCCCCTCTCTCTCTCTCTCTCTCTCTCTCTCTCTCTCTCTCACGCACATACACACACACACACGCGCGCGCGCGCGCGCGCGCCATACACACACACACACACACAAACACACACACACACGGACGTCTCCTCTCTCATTCTTTCTCCCTCTCTCTCTCTCTCTCTCCCTCTCTCTCTCTCTCTCTCTCTCTCTTTCTCTCTCTCTCTCTCTCTTTCTCTCTCTCTCTCTCTCTCTCTCTCTCACACACACACACACACACACACACACACACACACACACACACACACACACACACACACACACACACACACACACAACCACTCCCCTTACCGCCACCACAACCACCACCACCATGATAGTTTTTTTTAAATTTACTTTTTACTTATTTATTTACCTTTTCTTTAAGTTTGCATCAATTAAACATGACACAACATCACAGTGGGCAATAGGAACATGCCATTGCTGGTCACCATAATGCATAAACCTGGGGGGGGGGGGGGGGTGTTTTTCAGCTTGGCTTCGCTGACGTGTCTTTCTCTTTGCTTGACATAATGTTCTGTAAGATCGAGCTCACAAGCCACTGAACCACTTTCGTTTTCCACAAAGAAATATTGCAGTAAACAATATGATCAAACTTTGATTTCTGAGTTCTTAACCCTATATTTGCGTTCACTGTTTGGGTTGTTTTGGTTTTATGAAATACGCACTTTACAGTCATTTATCCTTGATGGAGTTCGATGTTTGTAGATACTTTTTTTTTCTAATTCACATATTTTGTTTTGGGATTTACCTCCGTGATTTTTTTATTGCATTATATAT
Organism: Aplysia californica; assembly: GCF_000002075.1. Lineage (NCBI taxonomy): Eukaryota > Metazoa > Mollusca > Gastropoda > Aplysiida > Aplysiidae > Aplysia > Aplysia californica. Next base: position 2,103,316 of record NW_004797275.1, read on the forward strand.
CTCTTGGAGTACAATACTTAGGAATAAGCCCTCCTGTACTGCACTACTACAAAACAGCTGGTCAAGTTTTGTCGTTGAGTTGTAGACAATGACAATAAGAGAAGCCTACAAGACCGACACAGCACTCTTATAATTTAATCGTGCTTCTCTTTAGTTTCATTATCCACAACTCACCAAGCGGCTGGTTGGAGGGTGCCACTGGCAGGTCTTTCCTCTTTACTTCTCCTTTGTTGTTTCTGTTTGTCTGTCTTACTTTTTCCCAGCACAAAACGACCATTAGTGTGGCGATGTGCTTCTCCCTTTACTCAAATGAAACAAACAAATCAGCGACTAAACAGTTTGCCAATTGTTTTGTCATAGTTTGGTACTGGGCTAAATTATGTTAGAATTTTGTTTTGCTGTGGTTTTGTTTACAGTGTGGACGTGTGTTTTCATTGGTTACCTTCAACAGTTTAATGATTTCTTAACCATAATCACCCAACCCTCTCAATGTTTCAAGTCATGTACTCTTTACCATTAATTTACCTTTTTTTTATAATTTCCCCCTCTGTGCGTGTTTTTTGTTCAGTTACTTGGCGGAAGATCAACTTAAAGGTCCAAGCAAGGTGGAAATGTATATCACAGCTCTGCGCAAGGGATGCCGATGTGTGGAGTGTAAGCATTAGTGGTTACGCGAAACTAATCATCTTTACTTCTTTCTTCCTATCGACACCGGTGTCTGTGGTGTAGCTGTTAGAACTTCGCCGACGAACGCAAAAGAACTGAATTCGATCCCTGTATGGAGATTATTTTTATCGAGTATCTCAGTCTTTCTGCTGGGATGTTATATCCCTATCATTCCGGGCTGGATCTTACAGGCAAAGTCGAAGCCCAACTTCTTGACGTTCTAAAGTGTGTCTATCGGGGCGTAAAAAACGCCAACTTTTCTTCTTTTTTTTTTTTTCCATTCTATTTCCTTGCGACATTTGGCTCCGTTGCCAACCAGAGCTGTCATCTAGCAGAATCTTGATATAGGGGATAAGGGTCTTGCCAAGGTCTCTTTTATTAAAATAAGTTTAAATCCCCTGTTGCTCATGGCGACATGGGTACTCCTATGTTGGTCTTTCACAGTGAGTCCCTGAATGTCCGTAAATGGTCAAGTAAGTTTCGAATGGAATATGCTCATAAGCAAAAGTCTAGCAATTTGATGTACTTTACAAAGTAAAGCTATCGACACCAATATATAATATGCGCATAAACACAACTGTAACCATGAGCGGTCAAACAGAATAAAGGTATATACGTAACGCGTGCATGTAAAAATAAAAAAACAATACTTAATCTTCACGGAGAGGGCCACTTAGCAAGATTTCGAAAGCCTGGTAAGCCAAGTGGGTCTATGACTGCCTTTACTGTATCTAATGAGGCTGGTTGGACACCACCACTTTTCCGTCTAGAAGTGTGGAACTTAATCATACCGAGGTTCTATTCAATACTTGGATAAAATGATAAATGCTATAGTATTTATTTGTATAGTGCAAACTCCCACTCAACAGCAAGCTCTGTGCGCTTAAAAGAAATAAGACCAGCTCTCTCAGCCTCCGCGGTGTAGTGTTTATAGGTAGTTTGCCATCATGAAGAAGACACAGAATTCGATTTTCATATAGATGGGATATGGGGAAAACTTTTCAAGAGTATTCCCCCCCCCCCCCCCCCATCCGTCTCTCCGCTGGGACTTTGTATCCATCTTCCCCGGGTCGGCCATGACAAGCAGGGTCGAAAAAGCCCGTCACTAAAACGATCAAGATTTTTTTCGATGAGGACGTAAAACTTCTACAGTTACAGTTCTTTCTCCATTTGTGAAATCGTTTTGTTTTCTTTGATATAGTAAAAACATTTAACATCTCATGTTGAAGATACCATCTGAAAGACGCTTCTCTGGTTTGGCTTGAACATTAGAATAGGATAGTCATTAAGTTTCAGTGTGTGTGTGTGGATATAACGTACTACAGTGTGTGTGTGTGGATATAACGTACTACAGTGTGTGTGTGTGGATATAACGTACTACAGTGTGTGTGTGTGGATATAACGTACTACAGTGTGTGTGTGTGGATATAACGTACTACAGTGTGTGTGTGTGGATATAACGTACTACAGTGTGTGTGTGTGGATATAACGTACTACAGTGTGTGTGTGTGGATATAACGTACTACAGTGTGTGTGTGTGGATATAACGTACTACAGTGTGTGTGTTTGGACATAATGTATTAGCAAACCTGCATTTTTAGATAGCAGAACTTTTCTTCAATAACATTTTAGTTTACATATCTTGTTCTCCCACCATATTATTATCTCACTGGTGTCTTTGTGACAGTTTTGCTTGAATTATTCTGTCTGGGTTTCCTTCGTTTGTCTTTTCTGTTGATCTGGGTAACGTTATTAAGTCGCATGCCTGGGTTTTTACCCGCTTTTACATTATTTCTTCAGCATGCCCAACTTATCACTTTTTTAGCACCAATTGTATAGTTTTACTTAAATTGTTTCTTTGAGCTTGATATCTCTCATCCTCAGTTTAGTTTTGTTGAAGTCAAAGAGATTTAACTTGCCAAGGTCTTCACATATTTAACTTGTTCTTTTCTAACTGAAATATTGCCATATATATTCAAGCTCCATAATGTAAACGTTATCAAAGGTAAAATATTATATAATAGTTAAATGTTTTGATCAATAGCCTAGCGAAACACCTGTACTGCCTGACCAAAAGTTTTCAGACTTCTCAGAGGGAATGTGATTGTATTCCCAGAACTAAAAGGGTTAACTGGAAATGTTATTGATAGTTAAATCTTTATCTCCGCTGCTATCAGTAAGTTTAAAAAAATATTAATGTAAATAAATCTGGTAGTCTTCTTTTTCTTTAGTATTTCTTTCTGTTCAGACAGTATAATATAGTATTTATCTTTTTCTTGACTGAAAGACATGCTTGTATTATGTAAGGATCTTGTTACATAACATTTTACTTGGTTAATGTCAAAGAGTGTTTTCTGTAAAACTAACTTGTCGTTTTCATGTAATTATAGGACTGTATATCTATGGAAGATTGGGTTGTCAAGGCCATGAGACATAGTTTTTATCTGAAGGCTATAGTTTACTCCATATTTCTATGTTTCCAATATTTTCATCTTAAGAAGAAAATCATGAACACCACATAGTCATTGGTGCATTCTTGACTTCACGTTGTTCCCTAAGATCAACACATCAAGTGATCACAGATCGACTGGAGTTTAGTGCAAGACTCGGCCAAACGCTATTTAACCCTATCCGTACGTCGTGTTTTACTAACGTATCCATACGACGTGGAGAACTCTGTGCCACCACTTTCCAAAGAGGAAATTTACTCGTTAATCAGATCCGTACGCTCTGCATAGCAGTATGTCAAAACGATTTTTTGGAGAAATACTGAAAGTTTCAAAGAGATCTTCGTACCAGAAGCATTCTGAAATGTGAAGAATACAACCCGGGGGTACAAAATGACACAAGGGCCAACGAGTAGGGTTGAATAGTGACATATTATGACGGAGTCGTACACTAAGCAATGTATTTGCACGTACAAGAATAGTATACAGTTACCCCAATACTTACCAGCGCTTTCGCCCAAATCTTTCCAGTGGATTGTTGGGACGGCTCGGAAGGAGAGCCGGTGATCTACCACGGCCACACCCTCACCTCCAAGATATTGTTCAAAGACGTCATCAAAGCAGTCAATGACTACGCCTTTGAAGCCTCGCCGTAAGTAATAGTAATGATAATGACAATGAAAATGATAATGATAATAATAATAATAATAATAATAATAATAATAATAATAATAATAATAATAATAATAACAATAATAATAATAATAATAACAATAATAATAATAATAATAATAATAATAATAATAATAATAATAATAATAATAATAATAATAATAATAATAATAATAATAATAATAATAATAATAACAATAATAATAATAATAATAATGATGATGATAATAATTAATGATGAGTGACAGGGGTGAAATTAACGTAAAAATTGCCGCTAGATTTAGCTGACTCTTCAAAGCGTGAGTGTCCTTGAAACCTGCAAATTTTCTTTTGCGTGCCTTTGAAGAAAGTTTTTTTTCTGTAAAATTCACACAGAAATAGGTCTGTTCCTGTTAATGGAGATAGAAGGTGTTGAGCTAAAATAAAATATTTTCTAAAATCCCAACTGGTGGAAAATCTTCGATTTCATTATTTTGAAGAGCGCCTGATTGCACCATAATGCCTCACTTAATTTGTAGAAGCATCTCAAGAGACGGCCAATCATACATCATAAACAAATTTAATGCTACTTTGTACGAACATCATTTCTCTGGTGTTGGTGTAAAGTATTTTAAAAGCACGGTGTCCCAGTTGTGAAAATAGAAGTTTGTGCAAACATGGAAGGGAAATTCTACGGTTTATAAAGTTCACAGGGATTAACCGTAATAATTTTGTGCTCAAGTGGAAGTCTGTAATAGCTGCGACAAATCCCCCAAAAGTCAGAAATTTGGAATCGTACAGGATAGCATTTAGCACGCGCATACTCTGAGACAGGGTTAGCAAACAATCACAGCTGAACATTGATTTTTGTGTGTGTCTTAGGTGCGTGCGTGTGTGTGTGTGTGTGTGTGTGTGTGTGTGTGTGTGTGTGTGTGTGTGTGTGTGTGTGTGTGTGTGTAATTATGTGTGACATTGTGTGTGTGTTATTGTGTGTGTTATTGTGTGTGTGTGTGTGTGTGTGTGTGTGTGTGTGTGTGTGTGTGTATGTGTGTGTGTATGCACGCGCGCGCATTGCGAATGTGTGTTCGCATGTGTATGTATGTGTGTGTGTATGTTGTTGGTGCTGTTGTTTTATTGTTGTTGTTGTTGTTGTTGTTGTTGAGGGTCTTTTTTAACCCATAAACGCTTTTTTCCGTGAAAGAAAAATTGAACACGCATAACTAGGTGTGCTGTGTCGTCCAGCTGTGGTAAAGAATCGTTATGACTCGTAAATATAATTCGACCCATGATCTACCCACAGCTACCCCCTGACTCTGTCGTTGGAGAACCATTGTTCCGTGGAGCAGCAGAAAGTTATGGCGGAGAATATGGTGTCCATTCTGGGCGGTATCCTTTGAGCTTTTTTATTTTTGCATTGTTTCTTTTGTTGTTTTGGGGGTTTTGGGTTTTTCCGTTGTTGTTGTTTTTTGGTTGCTTTTTTTGGTTATGTTTTTTGTTAGTTGTTGTTTGTTTGTTTTTTAAGTGGTTAAAAGAACTACATGTCCAACAAAATTTACGATTTAGCCCTTGTAAGCCCAATGGAAAGGAGTTCCATTGTTAAGGCTATATATAGTCCCAATACGCGTTGAAGTTATTGAGACTACATATTGTCTACAGAAGGTCTTCTTTGATTTTCTTTTTTTTTTATTTGTTAACCAGACACTTTACTCTAGATCTAGAGATCTATATCTTTGGGTCCTGTGTTGAGATAAATGGACATATCTCTCTCCTGAAAAAAATGTCTTCCTTGGCTTAGAACAGTTGAATAGCTTGCCAATAATACAGCTCTCTGGGGATTGATTTCCTTAAATCTGTTGTCCAGACAAACTGTGGTGTCCACAAAATGACTACGTTGCCACTCCCTCCCCAGAACAGCTGAGATATAGGATTATTATAAAGGTAAGCTTCTAGTCTCGCCACGGGTACTTCTGTTGTAGACAACAAAAATACACGTCACGTAGAGCAGTAAAAAAATGTGCCGGTGGTGCGGTGCCATTTCGAATAAGAGAAGGTTTCGCTGACTAACTAAATTTTCATTGTGAAGCTCCAACTCTTGCTCGTCACGGAAAATAACTCTGTGGTTCTAATTGATTTGTTCAATAAACTGGGTTATCTCCCTTCCAAATGGTATCCGCGCCCTAATGCAATCTCTCTCTCTATATATATATATCTCTCACTCTCACTCTCTCTCTCTCACTCTCTCTCTCTCTCTCTGTTAATAGACTTGTGATCAATTGGAACAACTTCAGCATTTTTGACTTGTTTGTGTTGCGAGTGTCATAAAACTCGTACTAAAACTAAAAACTAAAAAACATAATCCCTGCCACAGGGTAAGACATTACCTCTCTCTACTAACGATGATGACTTGGATGTGAGTGATGAAGATGAGGCTGCTGATCTTCCCTCCGACCCGGCATCTCAGGAACCGAAAGAAAAGAGCAGCAGTTCATCCAGTGACGGACACAAGAAAATCAAACTTAGCCCAGAACTCAGCTCCATCACCAGCATGAAAAGTGTCAGCTTTAAGGTCGTCGATTCTTCCTTTATCCCAGGTGATTTAACGATTTAATTAGACTTTTCATGATTTCTGTTCTGCTTTTATATATACATATATATATATATATATATATGTATGTTATGGGGCTAGCAGTCAGAACATTTTGGTGTCATACTGGACTGCAGTGACTGGGAAATCCCTAAAGGGCCCCTCTTGTACTTTTGATGTTTGAAGAGTTTTCTTGTCTCTCCTCTCTTGTGGCTCATTTTTTGTCAGAAATGAATGTAAATTGAAGGTTCTATTTTGAATGGTCTTATATAATGCCTGAAAAGATTACTGACAACTTGCACAATAAACAGGAAAAATTATTCTGCATTTGTTAACTGACTAAATTTGTTGAAAAATACTGTACTATTTTATTTGTCACTTCTTTTTTCTTTCATAAACAATCAACAAATTCAGCAGCATCATTTTAGATGAAAGTGAAAAAACTTATGATAACTTTTTTTCTGTTTTTGTAATTAGTTAGTGTCATCTCTTTTGATGAAAACAATGCGGGAAAATTTATTGTGGGAACTTTTTTCTATTTTTGCAGACCCTACATTCAGTGTGGTCTCTTTAGGAGAAAGCAAGGTGGAAAAACTGATACAAACTAATCCGTTTGGACTCAATGACATAAGCCACAGCAAAATGATTCGCACATACCCTGCTGGGACCAGAACTGACTCCAGCAATTATAACCCAGTGCCTATGTGGAATCATGGATGCCAAGTTGGTAAGAACAAGGTTCACTGACCAGTTTTAGAGGAGGGTGGTTAGAGAGTGCTACTGATATGTCCTACTTCTTTGCTGTCCATCAATTGTTTTTATCAGACATATTGCTTTTTTTCCAACACTTAATGATTATTGTTGTGCTAATGTGCTTCTTTTTAACTTAGGCTAACAGCTGGATATGAAGTATTGTATATATTTAAACTGTCTGTGTATCAATACAAAATATCACAGTAGAGTGTGTAATGCACTGGTATAAGACTTAATGTATTCTGCATGCAATGGTGAAGAGCCTACCCATTGCACCACAGACACTATTTCAACTTACTCACACTGGTAACTATTCTTAATCATGAAAAGGAGGGAAATTTCTTTTAGAAAGGGAAGAAGGGACCGAAGGTAATAAATGAATCAGCTACAGGAGGTGCTACCAATTAAATGGTTAAAATAATTATGATAAATAAGTAAAAAATTTCACTTAAGTTTATGTAAAGCGCATTTCCACTAAGAAAGTGCTGAATGCGCTTTATAATAATACAAAAAACACAAGCACCATATGGCTCCAACAGCAATCCTTTCTCTCCATCTCTCTTTCTCTCTCACTGATCTTCAGAAATATGCAAGCAGCTTGATAATGAAGTTGCTATAACCTGTTTTTTTGTTTCCATGGAAAGGTTTCTATAAAAAGAATTGTAGTATTCTAGATTTGAAAACACATAAGATGAGATGAAGGTTTTAATTGAAATGACACTAAGATATGTTGACATGTGTCTGATTCTGCATTGTTCAAAATAAATTACTTAAATACATAGGTGGTTCATATGACGATAGACTTTCACCTATGAATGACTATGCCTTAAATGACTCCTGTCATGAACAAGAACTGCTGTCTTGAGCACTTATGCACTGAATGTTATGTATGTTGCTTGTTTTTGTGTGGAATTTTAAATTTCTACTTTCTTTATTGCTAACTCACAATAAGTTTCAGAGGGTTTTTTCCCTTCATAATGACATCTTAATTCTAGTAGAATATAAAGATCCTACAAAAGAAACTAAATCTTTTCCTCAGTTGCTCTAAACTACCAGACAGGGGGAGAGGCGATGCAGCTCAATCACGGCAGGTTCATGGATAATGGAGGAGTCGGATACGTTCTTAAGCCTGCTTTTCTAATGTCAGGTCAGTCTTCTTTCTCAGGCCACAGCTCTTCTTTTTCTATTACCTTTTTGTTTCCACTTCTCTTCTATTTCCACAATTTTTCTTTTCCACATAATGTTTCTATTCACATAACTTTTTTAAAAACTTTTTTTCTCTCCATAGCTTTTCTTTTTTCTTCTTTTCTACAACTGTTCACCTTCCACCATTTTTCTTTACCTCTTCCTTTCCACAACTGTTTTATTCTGACTACTATCTCTCTTCTTTTTCCACAACCCTTCTGATGAACTTTGTTGTCTACAACTCTTCTTTTTCAACAACTCTGTTTATACCACCGATACTTCCATTTCCACAATTTTTCTTTTTCAGTCAGTGTTTTGCTGTGAACCCCTCAAAGAATCATTATACCCAACTGTTAGTGATAATAGTATCAATACATGTATTGGTAAACGTATTGATAAGCGTATTGGTGGACACAGACGAAGAGGAAGCTTCAGAGCAAGAGAAAGACACATCTTTCTATGTGAAAAAACAGCAGTTCCAAATGTGTACCTTGCAAATGTCTGCCTCAGATCATTGCAATGCATTTCCATGTTTTCAACTTTCAAAATATCTTTCTAATGAAGTTATGCTTGGGAATTTTGTAAGGCATAATCTTATTTCTTTTACCAGTTACCAGATGCATTCTATAACATTTTTGACTCTTTGATTGTATTCATTGACCCCTTTGGGAAAAGATTTTTCTTTTTACGATCATGCGATCATGTGCTCAGCTCAGGGAATGTCCAGCAAGACTGTGGTTCAGATAACTCTTGTCTGAATATCCAACAGGGTTTTCCAGCAGCAGTTGGTTTACTTAGGCCTAAGGAATTTGCATTTCTCTCCATTTTTATTGGAGCCTAATGCTAAATAGGAGGCCCTGCTTCTTAGGATATTATCTTTCTGTTGTTAAAAATATTGAGCTCATACCTAAGCATCTTACATTAAAGCCATGTCAAAGTGGTGGGATTATTTTTCACCAACAATATGACCGATGACCATTGCGTTTCTTTATTTCACAGAGGACTTGTTTCCCCTTGTCACTGAAAATGTCAGCCGTAGTGTGAGCAAAGTTCTCAAGATTACAGTGAGTGAACAAGTTATTATATTCTACTAATTGTCTACTTACATATCCTTTGAAAATTGTCCCTCATTTTGTAATTGTAGATGTTTTCTGTCATAGCAATTTACTATTTAGATCTTATAGAATGTTGGCTGCTTTAATTCACATGAGACTATTCCCCTGTATATATACGGATCTCCGATGAATTTCTGTTACAAGCTACGGGAGACAGCAAGCCAACAGTTGACCCGCTTGTTTCATTTCATTAAAAATGTGGTGAAGTTATGTGAGATACTTTTTTAGCTGTAACGGAATAAGTCAGTCTCCCCTGCTTTGCGACAGATGATTTTATTTTAAATTGGGCAAAGAAAAAATTGCGTAACCCCTAGACATTGCCATTGCAAAATATAGATAAAATTAAAACTGTTCGGACAAATTAGTTGCAATTTTCTTTTTCTATGAGAGCATGTTCTTTCTTTCTCTTTTTTTCTTTTTTCTTATTACGATAGCTTTCACAGTCTCTTTGTGGTTAATGCTTCAGTACTCCCCAAAAATGTTAGGCTGCGGTGGTTGTTGGGTGGAATATAACTCAAGCTCAAGTAAGTTAATTCTGCCTGTCAGGGCCGACCTGGGCTGAGAAGAAGACAACATCCCAACAGACAGACAGAGGAAGATACTCGATAAAAAAGACTTCCCCAAACGAGAATCAAACTCATGCCTTCTGCATGCACAGCAAAGCCCCTTTGTTGCTTCACCACAGATGTGGGTGAAATTAGATGATATGACAAACCAACACCACTATCAAATAGGACCAAATGTTTTTGGCTGTGTATGTTTTATAGTTTAAAATGGCCTTTTATCACTCCCCCCCCCCTCCCCTCCCCCCAAAAAAAGTTTAATCCACAAATTGCAGCAAATCTTTTAACGCTTTGCAGCCACCTGCCACAATAATATTACTGTGAAAATTATCTGTACCGGTCACATGACGCAGTTCTGCGACAGGCACTGGAAGTCCATTGCAGTCACTCTCCTGGCTGGGTGACCAGATGGGGTATTTTGTATTGCTGGCTGTGAGACTGCAAAGTGTTAAACAAGTTATGTTGGATTTAGTATTCAAAATATCTGTACGTACATTGCTGTGGAGAGGATCTTGTGGGGCATTTATTGTATTAGTACAGCTGGTTGCTTACCATTGGTCTGCTGCCACTCACTTCAATATTACAACCGGAAAGAATGCTTAGATCTTCATCTGTTGCATATGACATACATAATACTGCACACCGCTAACATGAAGAACAGCGAAAGCCACTGAAGTGGTTTACTGAAATCCTCTAGTACGTAGCTGTTAAGGCTAAGTGAGTCTCATCCACTGTGACTGAGGTATGGGCCCCCTGATGTCATGCTAGAACACCAGTCTATTCAACAGGTTGTACAGGTTTACATGATACCAATAGCAGTGATTGATTTTCTTTGACCTTAGTGGAAGAGGGATTAGATCAGGGGATTTTGGAATGAGTCAAGTGAAAATGTTTGGGTTTTTCTCCCCAGATCATCAGCGGCTACCAAATACCAAAGCCGAATGATAGTACCAAAGGAGAAATCATTGATCCATTTGTCAAGGTTGAAATCTATGGTGTTCCTTCAGATGTTGCTGAATATAAAACAAAAGTGATGGAGAATAATGGTAAGGTTTATTCCTGCTTGTGCAGTCCTCAAATAAACTTGTTATTAACAAATACGGTATCATTGTAAAATGAAGAGTACATTTTTATAGTATTGTTTTATCTTTGTCTAAGAATGTTATCAATTTTTAGAAGAGAAAATGCCACTTTTGACACCTTTATTTTTTGTGTCCTTAAGTAAATGTTTTTCAGTCTAAATAATTATCCTTATTGTCTTCAGGATCCCAAAAATAATATATCAGTTGCTTTCATAGAATGAGCTGAGGACTTTCCCTTTCCCTATAGCTATAGAATGGTTCACTGATTCTCGAATGTTAAGAACCCCCCCCCCCCCAAAAAAAAAGAAGTTCTGTGATGACAGGTTTCATATTGTCCCTAGTGTCGAAAAACTTTTCTTTTTACATTCGAACATTGAGAGAAAATTTTTTTAACCTGATGAAAGTTGCCAAAAATAGGATTGATATAAAAGATAAAACTAACACAAACCACTGATGTCAAATGAGACATGATGTAAGTCAACAACAGTGTTCAGACAAAATGCTGAAGCTCAACCAACATTCCGAGCGTTTATCTGGCAGTGAAGAGTTAACTTTTACAAGTTGTATGCCTACTTCCTATTTTGTAGCAGCAAGTTAAGTTGAAAATATGCAAGTATTAGCATTTTCTTTATAAAAGGACAGATTAATTACAAGCTTGTATTTACCAACCAAAATATGAAGAAAATAATTTAACTTTTTATTAGGTACAGTGCTGTGCAAGCAAGCAAACGTTTATGACAAATGAGGAAAACAAGCAGAGACAAGAATATGGCATCTAGTCAGTTGTTGTATCAACTTCTAAGAGTTAAGGGAGTTCATCATGAAGGTGGGATCTGTTTAAATTGTATTATTTAGTACCAAACAGAGTAACAGCATTTGTCTTTTTTAAAATTATTCTAGGGTGGGCAACTGTAATAGACAATGTTTTTATTTTTCAGGGTTCAATCCAAGATGGCGAGAAACTTGTTCCTTCAAAATCCGTGTTCCTGAGTTAGCATTAGTGCGGTTCACAGTGACGGACCACGACAGAACTCGGGACGACTTCATCGGTTACTACTGCTTACCAGTACTCAGCATTCAAGATGGTAGGTTCTTCTTTATTTTTGCACCTACTGTTCAGTTAGGTACAAGTTAAGACAACTCTTACACTGAAAAGAAGTTAAAGAAGCCGAACACACAGAAACATCCACCTACCACCCAAGCACAAAACAGTCAAGCCTGCTTTAACAACCACCCGTCCAAGATACTCTCCAGTATAATTGACCACTTATCACTTCCTGCCTTGCGTTTTTCCTGATAATGACACTGTCCAAAACATCCACCTAAAGCAACCACTACTCTCTTCAGCAATGGACGGCTATCTTGGACAATTTCAACTGTAGTAGTGATGACATGAATAAGGATTTGCTTTTAGGGTCCTCAAGTCTTTTCATCAACAAGTGCTGAAAAAAGGGAATGATGAGTATAAGAGAAAGAGAAAGTCTCTCTGCAAGATGGGTGGATATTAGTTTTGTTGGCATTGTTAGCCAGCCTCCGAGCTGGCGAAGCTTGACAAGATACAAACTGGGTTTTAGTTCTGGCCTGCCAAGATTTCTCAAAGTGTACTTGAAACATGATAGAAAGTTGATTAAATTTCACAGTATTTGTTTCATCTCTAACTCTGACTGTAGAAACGTACCTGTATTGTATTCTAAATTTTTACATAAAACATGTTTTACTTTGTCTTGATAGATAGCATGTAAAAAATGGTTCACTTCTGGTCGTTAATAAGCAACGTTTTTTTCTTTGTCTCTGTTAATTTATTAATTCTAAATCTTAGCTGATTAACACTACATATAACTCATTTCAGGTAAGCGGTGAGCCAAATTTGAAATCTGGATGAGTAGAATAAAAACATTTCATCCTCTTTTTGTTTATGTTGTGAGCTTTGCCATAGATGTGAATCAGACCTTAAAAAACATTGCCATGTGCACTTTACAGACTGAACATTGTTAAAAAGAAAATCTGTGCTGGAAATATGCTAATTTTTTTTACAACTCCAGTAAGCAAGAAAAAGGTTCTTCATCTCAGGAAGATGTACCTTTAGGTACGACACTTCCTAGAAAATTATTTCCTGAAAAAACACAAGGAGGTTATTGTAATTTTATAGTCTCAAAGTCCAATATTACGGGAATTTTTTAAAAGCCACAGATAAATCAATCACATCGTAGATTGACAATTGTGTTTGACACCTCCAATATTCAGTTTAATGGTATTACAAAACATTAAAGAGATATCGGTCAGGGAAAGGCAAATTGTACAAGCTATCTGTGACTCTAATTTAAGTTTTCCATGTTGGTATTATCTGTACCCGCCTGTATTCTTAACACCTTGCTTTATCTTTTTCATGAATGGTTTACCAACAAGTTTTCTTGTCTCTGTTTTCAGGTTTTAGACATTTTCCCTTGTTTGACAAGTACGGCAACCAGTTCAGCCAAACATTGATATTTACCCACGTAACACTGACCAATGCCTGAGGTGGATGAGGGCATCTAGAGATCAACTCGTGGTGCTGATGTCAGTCACTTTCGAGGAAAAGGACCAAATGCATCTGTCGCAGCACACCCAACTTCTAGTAGAAATAGGTTGTTCTTGTCAGGAGAGAAACATAAATATGTGTCAGAGATGATAGTGAAGATCTTTTTTTGTCCACGTCGTATCACTTTGTGCTTCTTCATTTCTAGTTTCTTCTCCTCATTACGTTGTTGATGTTTACACAACGTATTGAAAATTCCTTCTGAATTTAGAGCTATAAGAAAAAAAGTATACTCTTTTCCAGGTACCCTACTCTTGTATTCACAACATCATATAAACAGACTCATCAGTGCTGTAATATAGCATCTATTGAAAAAAGCTAACTGAGAATAGCTACTGATACTAGAGCAGTACTCTAGTAGCACTCTAAAACCCCCTTAGTGTTTGCATCAGTAGCAGAGTTCCATTAGTCTTCATTTGTGTGAACCTTGGACCAGCCAGAGCAGTCAGCTTTAGGGGACATTTTGAGAAGATCCACGTGTTTGACTTCTCCAGGACAGCACATGTTAGCATATTATTTTATACTATTTTTAAATGTCTGTGCATATGTGTACATACTTACATGAATTCACTCACGTACATAATGTTTCTATTCTATGTGTAGAAACGCATATTATTTTAATACATCTTCTTTTCTATAATATTCTCTCCTGCTTGTGTGTCATTGTCAATGAAACAAAGCAGATATGTTTTTAGTGAAGCAAAATGCTACCTGAAAGTGAAATGCTTCCGACCATGCTGACTCTTCAACTTCAATTGTCTTTTCTTTTTTTCTCTTTTATCTTTAAATGATACTCCCATTTTTATTTTTCTCACATGTCAGAATTTAATAAAGGACCCTTGTAAAGTTAGTTTTCCATTTTGTTAGACCAGTTATTTTACCTGTCCTCCGTCTTGACCTTTTGCAATATACGTGTTAGTATTCTTCGTAATTAAGTACCGGAGTGGTAAATACATAGAGTGCAGATTATATGCTGAGGTAAAATCGTATGTGTAAAAGAATAGTCTTTTTCTGCTCAGGAGTGATTTTACTACATTTTCTTTCCTTTGCTTGAGGACCTGAGTGTACTTGTGCTTTCAAGTTTACTCTTTCAAATATCACATCATGTCATGTTACTGCGATTATGATTATGTTCTAGCTGATACAGTGCATTTTGTTCCCGTTATCCAGTACTGGTACTGTACTTCTTTGTCAGCATTTATCATAATATTATCTGCTTCACGTGAAAGCTTTTCCTTTTACCTACTTGCTGCATTCATGAACATTGAATTTTTCTGTTAGCTTTGTGAATGTCTTTAGAATGCGGAAAAAAAAAGTTCTTTACTACTTAGTAAAGCAATTCACAGAAGCACTTTCATTTACAATCCAAAAGTAGGCCTACTTTTTTTATCCTTTTTATTTGAGCTTTTGAACACAATAAAGTTAATCATATTAATTATTGCGTATCCAGCAATCGGTATGATAAGCTTTGGTTTAGTAAACAAGCTGAAAGTTTGTTAATTAAGATAAAAGCTCTTTTTCTCAATGGAGGATGAACCGTTTACATTTTCAACAATGCTGTGCTTTGAAATAACCTGGCGGTGCATGAGATAATGACTTTTCAATATAGGGATGTAGTATATAGTTTACTAAATAATGTTTATTTAGATCAGAACTTACATTAGTTTAGATTAATACATGCTTCTGCAGTTAAATTCATGTGTTTGTATGTTTCCTTAGATTTAGTTAGATCACTTCATGTATGTTTATTTCAGATCAATACATATGTACATGTGTGTTTGTTTAGATGAAAACAACTTCATGTGTGTTTGTTCAATTCTGCTGGCAGCTGACCATTATGCAGTTTGAAAAATAACAACATTTTTCTACTTACATTTTATCACATTTTCTTTGATCTGGTAAATTTTTTTTCCACATCTGATAGTATTAATACTATCTTACATTGCTCACTGTTCATTAATCCTGAGCAGTGAAATTTTTAAATTGTTTTTTATCATGCACTGTGAAGAAACACCTCATTTGATGAGTCTACTCTTATCTCTTTTTTCCTTTGAGCTTTAAATATCTCTGTGATCCTTGTTCCCATTGTTTGGGATGGCCACTCACCAAATGTCGATATATTTGCCTTCTCTTGTGGAACGGAACGAGCTAGTGGTTATTCAGAATTATTCTGAAAGACAAATGAAAGTACACATACATGTATTTTAAGAAATATTGAAGCAAAGAAAACGGAGAAGCAGCACTTCTGTATTTGTGGGGCACTTTGCCCCGATTGCCGCTTGTTTGTCTTGTCATTGTTTCATTATGCAGTTGTCTTTACAGTGACTGGGGACCATTCTTGGTTTTATCTTATGTGTTGTGAGAGGTGAAATGGGGGGGGGGGGGGGGGGGGGGAATCAAAGCTACATTCCCACTTTGGGTTTGGGGTATATGCAAAATTGAAGGATGTGCAGAATTATGCAAGGCTTAGGCCTATATATAATATGTTATTTACAAAAGCAAGTCATTTGAGAACTTGAAAGCCACTTTCCACTTTACATGTATTAATGTAACTTTCTCATCTTGATAATAAACAATGAAATTAGAACATTATTCTTTGAAACCTATAATATAATCATTTCTATCTTTCTAAGATAAGAACGTGGTTTTGTGTTGTGTATGTCCAGCAATCATTAGCTACATGTATAGATCTATGTGTGTATAAATATATATATTTTATATATATATATATATATATATATATATATATATATATATATATATATATATATATATATATATATATAATACACACACACAGAGGACAGTTTTACTTGAAATCAAAATCCCTTCACATAAACACTTCTGAGGGAAATCAGAATTAGGCAAGTTTACCCTTTGATCGTGTTTCTCTTGTACACCCAGGAACAGATGCAAGCCAAGACTTTGGGTTAAACAGCCTATCATCCAAGTTTATTGGGTTGAGGTTCAACCCTAGAAAATCAACGGTCCCAAAGATAGGTGCACCACAAAAAGAGCAAACCACAATAAAGTGAAAAGTACCCAAAGACATTGAATCCTTCTGCTATCCTGGAAGTATAATGACAGAGAAAGGGGAAAAGGAAGAGGAGCTGAAATCAAGTCCTGCATCAAAGAGGCACAGGCTTCTTACACAATTTCACATCTTTGAACTTTGAACAGTATTTGGAGGACCAGGTATACAATACAATATTAAAATGTATATCATTTGGAACAAAGCAGAGGATTTTCAACTCATATGTGAAGTCGGTTTTGATATGTGCATTTGAAACATGGAACGCATCTCCTCAGTCTTGCATTACTAGGATCCAGGTTTTCTTCTACATGTGTCCGAGAAAGTTACTCAGGATCAAAATAAATAGGTCACCAGTGTGGAAGTATAAAGGGGAACAAGACAGAGCCCAATCAGAGATGTGGGGAGAAGACGTTGACTGGTGCTGATGGATTGGACATACCTTCAGGAAGCCAGACAGCTGCTTTTACTTTTACCAAATAAAAGTGTTGGATTGGAATCCACAGGGTAAAAAAGGGTCCAGGAAATGGTCATGTGAAACTTGAAGAAGAGTCATAAAGAATGACGTACAGATTAATGAAAAGACAAGGGATTGAACGAGAGATGGGGAATTGTAGGAAGTGTCTGTAAATGGCCTATACCCTGATCCATGGTGTGAAAGGCAATGATGATGAATTACCGGTACTCTCCAAGCAAATGTTCCAGTTCAGGGACTTCAGCCAGCATCAATGGTAGCCCGGTCAGGATGTAAGTTACCAAGGCCATGGTAATTTCTTTTCATCTGTATTTTTGTGGGGGGGTTTTGGATTTGGTTTCTGTCACAAGTGCTTTAAATTATTCTTTCTTCTTGTAGTGCACGTGTAGTGAACATTTTGTACTTGAGCCAAAGATTCTCTATTACGAGTAGAAAATCTTTGCTTGAGCTGTTACTGTTTATTTCTCCTTTGAATCGTGTATACAGTACCGGCATCTGTGGTGTAGCAGTTAGACGTTTCGCTGCCGTAAGCACGAGAAGGGAGTTCAATTCCCGAGTGGGTGAATTTTTATCAAATATTTCAGTCTTTCTGCTTAGGTGTTATATTACATTCCTCTTGGTCCGTGTTTGCCTTGACAGCAGGCAAAATCAGAAGCCAGCCTCCTAAATTACCTAAATTGTGTCGATGGGTTCATATAAACACCTCCGTTTAATGTACACAATGTACAGATCAAGACAATGTATGTGAGCATTCTTTTCTTCCTATGATCTCATTAACTGCTGCCATAAAATGTGGCCCAGTCTGTCTAATTAGGAAAACTGTTTAACTGTTTCATTCCCTATGCAAAAATTGTGACATTTCCGCAGTTAACTTTGTTAAAGTAGCAGTGTCAAGTTAAACCACCTCCCTAGTGGTCACACCACTCAACATTTTAAAACTTAATGTGTAACCCAACATTACTGAACTTTTTGGCACAAGGGGTAATTAACACATAATATACATCATGTATTAAGTATAATGTGATCCGAGCAGAAGAAAAGGGCATTGTCACAACATAGAAATAGTGATGATATATTGATATAGAATCTATATCAATTTTTAATTTAATTTTTCATTTCTGTTTGACAGCGGTAGATTATTTTTGTTTGATTTTTAATTCAATGAAGTGGTACTGTAAACCAGTTGTCAAACAAAAATGAAGTAAGGAGTCTTCAACTACTACTACTTGACTACTACAAGCTTTTAAAATTGATATCCTCATGATTTCCATTTTGTAACTTCTCCCATTTTACCCGTGGTTCCTCTTATATGGTTAACTGAAATCTATGACTATGCTGATGCACAGAGAGAAAAGATAACGTCAAAATGTTTGGTCATTCATAATACGGTAAAGAAGATGGTAGTACAATGTGCATGCTCTATTTCTATTATACTTATGTTGTCAGTTAATTCAATTGTGCATTTAACATGACCGTGTTGCGGAATTTTCCTCAATTCTTTTTGTACAAAGTTATGGAGTTTTGTTTATTGAATTGCGCCTTTTCTTTCACTTGTGTCTGCCATGCCAGTTTGTTAAAGCAACAAGACAAGGCCACATGGCAATATGCATAATCTAAACTGCAGTGCAACATGCTGGGTATAATTAATTCTGTATCGCACACTTCTCTCCGATGTCAGCACATTTGTGCACAATAAATGATTACGTGTACTGAAATTGAAATATAACGTGTACATATACTGTGAATTTTGTTCAACCAAACTCAGTATCTTGGACATGACAAAAAAGCAAAAGTGCAAAGTGTCATTGATTTAGATAGACACAAAGATGCAATCTTGGAGCATGTATAGTCCAAGTGCATTTTTGTTTTGTTGTTCGTGGAGAATAAGAAAAAGTTGTCGGTCTATTATTACATTATTATTATAAGATTTAGTCCAGGTGCAATTTAGTAAAAATGCGTGTGGGTCTGGTGTATGTCAGAATGAATAAATATTGTCAGCCCAGTTGCTGCCTGTGAACATAGGTACATCTAAATACACTTCTTGCTCACAGCGTACAAGCTTGGAGGTTTAAGTAATTTAAGATTGTCTGTTGTCTATAAACAGATCATTGGTCAAGAGGATGAAGTAACTTCAGACTTGTTCATGTTTACTCTCCTGTACAGTTTGAAATAGGCTGTGGCTGAAATGAGAAAGTAAAGCCGGTCCAGTATTTTACCAGCCAAGGCTGATACGTTAGTGCATTGTGATACTGGTACTGTTGTCAGAGGATTAACTTACTGAATGTTGAAAGGAGGCCTCTGGTTTGGGGGCTTCCTCTGTTCAAGACTCATGCCTTGTGCCTAGTATGTCTACATCATGCAAACGGTACGGAACAATAACTTATTTCTTTTACCTTTAGTCCATGCACATTTGTGATCACAACATGAATTTCTGTCAAATCAAGCTTTGCACATTACACACGATGTTCCCAGTGTCTTGGGCAGATTCCACATCATTACTGAATGTAAAAGTATCTATGAATGAAAAACAACTATTCCTAATGGCCATACTTTCATTACTGTAGAATGTACCAGAAATGTAATAATAGTAGGTCCTATATTGTATTATTCCATGTGTTCGGAGATCAAAAGCAAGAGCCTATACAGTATAAATGTCTTGAGAATAGTTTCGACATTTACCACTGATAAATGTTTCATGATACATTTCTCTTTTTGAACAAGAGTTTTTCACTACATTTTACTAGCAAATTTTTCCTCCTCTTTTTTGTTGCTTGTTTATTTATAATTTATTGGCTTTGTGACATTGACAACTACATTTCCTATGCATTAATACTGCTGCATTAGTATCATTCATGACTTCCAAAGTAAATACTACATGGAAATATAGATAGCTTTGAAATATACGTACAATTATTAATGTGCTAGGATGTGAAGACTTCAAATATAAATATATACAGTACTCATAAACATTTATGTATACAATCTCAAATCATTTTTACTTCACCATTGTGATTACTGCAATGTTCACACGTTTCATAAAATACTTTTTCAATGACTTCTATAGCTCTGTAGCGATTTATGTATGACGATTAAAGAATGAACGTTTTATATCTCTTGAAATAATGGGATGAAATCTGCTTTGGTGTTATAATTGATTACAAAGTCAGCTGTTCTCATTTGTACTAACTGAACCCTTCTACACCCTACCAGTTTCATTCTCATGAGTTCAAAAGAATCTTAGAATTCCACAGCACACCCACCTAAGCAATTTGTGTTTTAAAAGCCCCTTAATGTAAAAGTTAAGGAGGAAAAATGGGCAGTCACAAAACAAAATTCGAGGGGGAAAAAATCAGTTTTACATCAATTCTGTTCAACTGTTGGTTTATTATTTTCCTTAGTTAAATAGGAAACCTGACAAAAATAATATATATTTTAAACCAGTGGTCAAACAAAAATGAAATTATGAATTTAAAATTGATATTCTCACACTTTGTGACCTAGCCCTTTTTTTCGCATAGACTCCTCAATAAATTATCCTTCTCAGTCCTGGTTCTTACACTCTATGACTATGTTTAAGTGTCCCAAGAGGAGCAATAATGGACATGAAGTCTGTTATTTTTCAGAATCTGATTTAAGGAACGTTTGTTTAAAAAATGTAGTCAACCCTCTAGGAGTAATCAACCATAAATTTATGGCTGTGGTGTCATAGCAGATTTAGATTTAATTGTTGGTAATAGGAGCTGTCTTCTTGGATCCTTTCCAACACCTTTTCAACCATCAAATCAGACCACTTCACTGCACAAGGGTTTTACTTCTAGTTCCACGGAGGCAAAAGAAAGGACTGCAACAACCCCTGTGTGCCCCACACATGACAAAACCTGTAATTTATTGCCATCTTCATTCTCAAGTTCTATCCACACTTAAATTATCTGATCTGAGCATGGGTCATCAGTTATGAATGACTAATAGTCTTTAAAAATGCCTTTACTTGGTCACTTTCCATTGAAGAAAGTAAAGCTAAGGAGAGTGAGAATGGAAGTCAAGAAGAAAATTCACATTATATTCAAGATACTGTTATATCGAGAGGGAGGGGACTGGTGCGAAAAACCCGTTTTAGCAGGATTCTTGTTATAAGGGATCCAGTGATCAATTCAAGGGAAACAATAAAGTAGGCCTAATCTTTGAGTTTGGGGTTCTGTTTACATATGTACAGTGGAAACCTGATATAACAGGGATGTGGGAGTAGAGAAAAAGTCCTGTTTTATCCGATCCCTGTTAAATCAGAAATGCAAGGAAAGTAAGCATTTGTGGACTAATCCAGTTATTCATGGGTAGTTTCCCTTGCCACAAGTACCCACGAACAGGCGTTTTGGCACCAACTTTCTCCTTGACTCCTTAAACCACCCCAGAAGAGCTTGGTCCACAGCATCTGCATCGGGTAGTCTCATCTCCTTTCGTCTAGAGCAAACTTTCCTTTGGAGTATGCTGCCACTATCTTCTCTCTATCCTTGATAATGGTGTGAATCGACCCTTGTGGAATGTTGAACTGACGACAAATCTCTGCCAGTGAAGCTTGCTTTTTGTCAACAGCCTGGATTATTTCGTATATTTTGTCTATTGAAAGGCATTTTCTCTTGCGTTTGACATCGTTGGTCGCCATAATGAAAGAAATAGGCTTAGATCTAGGCCGACCGGACGTCCACAGAGTGTGTTAAGCTTAGATCTACACATACAGTGAAACTCGGATTTAACGAGCTCGGATTCAACGAGAACTCGAATTCAATGAGATGAGATAGATTCCCCGGTTGTTGTTTTTTAATCAATAAAAATAACCCGGATTCAACGAGCACTTAAATCAGCGAGCTCAGATTCAACGAGGTCGCTTCCAGAATGAACAGCTCCCGCAGACGCGGCTTCGCTCATTTTTCTTCCAGAACGAACTTTATCTATTCCTGGAAACCATCCATTGCACCTGCTTCGTGAACCATTATTCAATTAACCGATTGCATGCGACCAATCAGCGGCTTTTTTTTCATACCAACACATGCGTTGTTGGCACGCACACGTGTCTACTCTAGCGTGTGTCGGGGTCGGATAGGCAGCCTGCACACGTGTGACTGTGAGTGCATGTCGGGGAGGGGGGGCACTAGCAGTCCGGGCGATGAACATCGCAGATACAAACGCGTCACAGTCTTTTTCCCCCTCGGCAACTGATCATTATTACAATGATAGTCTTGACGTAGATATCTACGAAATGAATTGTGCGCTGGTCTATGGAATCAAAAGTTGTCGTATGCTAGGCTCTACACATCAACACAACTTTTTTGGTAAACAATCGAGATGACACAGGCGTGTGCATTTGAACGAATAGGTCTTTTATTTTTACACGCTCATAATATGCAGGCATTTTAGGCTCTGCTTGTGACTTCTCTTTATACATTACTTGCTCAGTGCCTGTAATTATCTACACAAAACCTTGTTTGCTATAACGAGCACTCGGATTCAACGAGATTTTAGGTCAGGCCCGGCGACCTCGTTGAATCCGAGTTCCACTGTACTGTTGTTAGTGAACAGTCAAAGTGTGGTGTGGTGCATGCGTGCGTGTTGCTAGGTTTCGAGCTAGATCAAGATCTGCAAGCACACCGCAGCCCTCTCTCGCTTCACACGCTTGCAGTGGCATGGCTTGCATAGGCTTGCTCCATCACTGCATTACTGTCTGTCCGTCTCTCTCTCTTACTTTTTACACATTGTTAACGAGCCTTTGTCTCTGCTATAACCGCTTGGGCTCCGATGAGGCCCTGTTATTGCCGATAACTTTTCATAGAGACAAAGAGTAGGAAAAAAACGGTGATTAAAAAAATCCCTGTTATTACCGGATCCCTGTTATTGTTATTACCGAGCCTGTTATATATGGTTTCCACTGTATTCTTTTTCACAGCACTGTGACCTCTCCATTCGGGCATCGGAAAAGTGAGAGGCATGGTAGGCCTATATAATCTATACTAGGCTGGCCTATCACGTGATGCGTCAGCACATGTCACACCCTCCCCACTCATTCGCTCCGGCCTTCACTGTTGGCAAACATGGGCTCTCCAATTCTTTGTTTTACTAGATCACCAACAAGTGTCTCAACTGGCGAGGTTTTACATGTATTGGCCTATGTGCTGTGCACTGCAGCAGCAATATTTTGCTATAACCGACTTGCGTGTTTGTCGGATATATATATTACTTACAAAGATAAAGAAGGAAACAGGTTTTAAAATAGTGTCTTTACAACAGACTTCTCGTTATTTCAGGACTCGTTAAAAGTGGACTCCACTTTACTAGACAAAGCCAAACCTTTTGACTTTAAATGAAGAACCATCTGAAAGAACTATAATTAGGCCTATAAGACAAATTCGATATTGAATAAGACACACAAGAGGCCCAAAAACACACGAGTAGGAAAACAATCAGTTTATTAGAAATCCTCAAATTCAAAAGTCAGCCTCACCAGTCAAATGTCTCTCAAAAAAATAAGACCTAGGAGGACTTCAAAGCACCTTGCAAAGGATTCCTTTCCCCCCTGCCTCATAAAAACGTAACCATTTTCCAGCTCCTCGTGTCAGGGTTGCCTTCATGAAAACAATAGCTTGTATCGAGCTTATTACAGAGGCAAAATTTCCCCCCTTTATCTAGAGTGTGGACATAATAAAGGTCTTGCTAAACTTACGACTTGGTGAACCCAGAGTCATTCTTCTAATCTACTATGGACCTACTTTTAAGGAAAAATTATTCACTCCTGTAAACGTACTCTAAACTTAGAGATAATGTATTAAATAAATATATCTATAGATAACAGAAAGTGAATTTTGACAGATTCATTTGGGGGACAGGGAAACTCGCTATCACGCTTCACAACTCTAGAATGTAAACACAAAGTGCACATGTGAGAGAAAAGGAGGAACAGTTTGTCATAAATGACAGTCCTTCACAGTAAAGGGACAACAAGCTGTTTACAGGTATTCATTTCAGCTGCAAAAAAAATATGAATCGAAATAACAAAGGCAAAGAGTTCAAGGAAAGAAAGCGGACATAGAGCAAAGAGAAAAGACAGAAGCACAACCTACTGGCCTCTTATCTCACACACATACACACACACCCAACCCCCTTCCCCCAGCTGCAGTGAGAAAATAAATAAAATGTGTGCCCTTGAGAATACCCTTTCGACACAAACAGTGCTTCATTTTGTGTATACATTCCACAGAATTCCAAATCAACACAAGGCATACAACCAAACATTCGCTTTATTATGAGGTTTGATCTTCACTAAACAATGTATAAAGTAAAAATCACCAAAGCAACACGTCTTCTTATCCCCAAAGGTATCGTTAGTGGTTCTCAGTTTACTACAGGTTACAAAAGCCCGAAAAAATGTCACTCCTTCGTCAAAATTCATAAGTATCTTTTAACTAACTGCAAGGTTCCAACAGAAGTGAAAAAACAATACAACATAATTCAATGAAGAACAGATCAATTGTTTCAACTAAAAGGCTGACAAATTCTCAAACGCACACACAGACAAACATCACAATTCTATGTACAGGTATGAATGACCAAGTTGAATAGCTTATCACATAATATATACCAAAGTGGCTGGGCTTGTGGGGTGGGGTTGGGGCTCTCAGTGTCCTGTTATTTCTCTGTTACAAAAGGTTCTGGGATGGACCATGAAGTGGAGACATTTGCCTATTTCTCTTCACACCACTCATTCTCTTTGCGCACCTGAAATACAAAAAGGGAAACACATAAGACATGCGCAGAAAGAAACAAACCACAAAATACTATAGACATAATCTATAATACCCTAGACTGCTCACTCTGAATAATTTCCAAAAAACAGTAAGGAGTGCGCCACTTTACCCAAATGAGGGGTAAGAGAGGTCCACACAACTGGTACTGCTAAAAGTATCATAAAGTTCGGGTTACAGAGTTTGAATGCACCTGATTATATAAAAGCCGCACCCACTGACTTTTATTTTAATCTGAACTTTTTTCACAAAAAAGTCACACTGGTTTACAAGCCCCAGCAGATTTCGTGTATTGATTTTTAGAGTGACCTCGGTTGAACAGGAACGGGGAGCGTATGGTATTAAATACTGCAATCTGATTCGTCGATATTTCAAGATGAGAAGACGCTCTTTCCGGTGATATATTTCTAAAGACTGTCCTTAAAGAATTAATAGAAGAGATTTGAGTGTGAAAACTTTCGGAGCTATTTTTTTATGGACCCAGTGATCGGACTGACTACGGAAATATATCGGGCAGAAATCCCATTCATTGAATTCCTCTTCAAGAATAACACAGCCATTATACGCAAATAAACACTGGACGCTCCCCGTTCGCTCACAAGCAGGGCACCATCGTCCCGGTTTCGTATAAATTCTCTCTCCTTCCCTTCAGCGCTGCCCGCCGCGCAGCCGATAAGCCGGCGGTCGCGAGTGCTGATTTTAACCTCCCCTTGTATTTCTTGCCGTTTTGGTCAAAAAGCCATGTTTATGTCAATAAATTTCCATCTTCTGGTTATTTGATAGCCTTGAAAAAAAATGAGCTTGTTCTCTATGTGCATAGGTGCGTGTCATCAAGGTTTTGTAAATGTCCATTCAAATTTAAGAATGTTGTGACATTTCAAAGTGTAGACATTTCGCAATTAAAAAACTATAACATTTTTCTGCAACTTCAGATGTTCATAACTTTGTTAAAAATGAAGCTATATATGTAGGTACCGCAAACTGACCGTGCGACCCCGTGGTGCACTGTCACGGAGACCAAAACCCATATTTTTACCCTCCTAAAACACCATGTGAACATGCATACACACAGACACTTGATATATCAGAAGAAAGAGGAGCTTTTCCTCTTTTTAGTGGTATTTTTTATTTGAATCAACGATTCTTTTGAAAGCAAAATCTTGCGGGATAAAAGACAACACTATCCAGGTTTTCACCGCAGCGGCCGCGCGTTTCGTGTATTGATTTTTAGAGTGACCTCGGTTGAACAGGAACGGGGAGCGTAAGGTATTAAATACTGCAATCTGATTCGTCGATATTTTAAGAAGAGAAAACGCTCTTTCCGGTGATATATTTCTAAAGACTGTCCTTAAAGAATTAATAGAAGAGATTTGCGTGTGAAAACTTTCAGTGCTGTTTTTTTATGGAACCAGTAACCGGACTGACTATGGAAATATATCGGCAGAAAACACATTCATTCCTCTTCAAGAATAACACATCCATTTATACGCAAATAAACACCGGACGCTCCCCGTCGGCTCGCAAGCAGGGCACCATCGCCCCGGTTTCGTATAAATTCTCTCTCCTTCCCTTCAGCGCGGCCCGCAGCGCAGCCGATAAGCCGGCGGTCGCAAGTGATTTTAACCTCCCCTTGTATTTCTTGCCGTTTTGGTCAAAAAGCCATGTTTACGTCAATAAATTTCCATCTTCTGGTTATTTGATAGCCCTGAAAAAAATTGAGCTTGTTCTCTATGTGCATAGGTGTGTGTCTACAAGATTTTGTGAATGTCCATTCAAATTTAAGAATGTTGTGACATCTCAAAGTGTAGACATTTCGCAATTAATTTACTGTAACATTTTTCTGCAACTTCAGATGTTCATAACTTTGTTAAAAAAGAAGCTATATATGTATAAAGTTAGTATCAAAATGCTCAGAATGATAAATTCTATAAGGTAGTGCAGTTAAATATGAAATCAGAGGACTTTGAAATTTCAGTTTGTGGTACGTATATATATGCATAAATTTGGTATCAAAATGCTCAGAATGATAAATTCTATAAGGTAGTGCAGTTAAGAGTACTTTGAAATTTCAGTTTGTGGTACCTATATGTCGTTCATGTTCCAAAGGTTGGATAGATTTTGTCGTGCCTGATTTTTCTAATTGAATTTTTTTCATTCTCAGTTGTCAAATTTTTTTTTACAATTTAGCATTGCCAACTTCAGCGCGTCTAACCAAACAACCTGACAAGTTACAATGTCCATTCTTTTTTGAGTCTCAAGAGCCGAAATTCGTGCTTTGGGTGCATTAAAAGAATTATTACCATAAATACAAGGATACACCTAAAATTATACGTTGAAAAAGTACAAAAAAATACGTCAGCCCCGACGTCAGCGGCGACAGGGAGCTGACCCCCGTGACCCCAAAGTGATAAGGTGCTCGGCGGGGAAATCCCCGCTGCAACTAAAATTCCACTGCTGGTGCGCCGTGAGATGTGCAGGTGTAGTGTATCATCTCTTTTCTCCTTCCTTCACGTTAACCACAGATCTTCCATGAATACAGTTTATTTGTAATTTCACAGGTTTTACACAATATAATTTAGGCGGCAGGCTGCTTCAACATTGCCTGTAAAGGCCAATTCGGGCTGAGAGGGATACAACATTCCAACAGGAAAACTGAAATCCTCCACAAAAATTCTCTCCATAAAGGAATTGATCTCCCATCTTCTTCATGCAATGGTGAATCCTCTAACCACTACACCAGACACCAGTCAAATTATTGGTGTTGAGTTGGGGAAGTAAAAATGCAGCAAAAACATTTACAAAAGTATTCTGAAGTGGTTGCCACCAAACAAGAAAAACTGGGAAACGCCAAACTCACCTGCTCTTCCTCTGCCGGTGTGAAATCATTTTTAATATTGAAGGTCTTTCTGATTTCTTCTGGTGACTTCCCTTTGATCATGTTTGCTACTGTTTTACAAGTGACATCCAGGAGTCCTTTTATATCCAAGTAGTTGGCAGCCTAGACAGAACAGAAAAAAATAATTTATATCAGTGGTCATTATATCAGAACAGAGACATTTAAAAAAAAATATTATTGGTGGTATAAAAAAAAACAGAAAGTCTTGTACTACTGACATCTAAACAGAGAATAGAGAAAGTCTTTTATATCTTAACACTTGAAAGCCAAGATAGAGAATTGAGGAAATGTTATATCTGGGTAGTTGAAAGCTAAAACAGAACTGGGGAGGTATTACACAACCAGATATCTGGAGGTCTGGACAAGGAACGAGAAATCTTTAAGTTATTCGCAAAATCAATTTCACACGACACTCAGGCAAACATGACAATCCAGGGGAATGAAAATATGGGCAAGCCAAGGAAATGCCCCAGAGCTAGGAGTCAACAGAACAGAAAAATGCTATATAATAGGAGGTACAAGGTACACAACTTGGTCAGTAGGACCAACCCACAGAACTTGATAATACTCATGAATAGACGTCAACAAACAAGCCTCCACTCCAAACTCTTTCCTTTCTCGAGGAGGCAACACAGACGAGAACATGCTGTACTACACGGCATTTACTGAGATGATCAGAAGTCTGTCTAAAGACCAAAAAAACCTCAAGAGCAATTTCTTTACCACCCTTCTTTATAACACTGAGTCACAGAAAGATGACAATCAAGCTAACTGTTACTCAGACATGCCTGTGATACATAACTGATGTCAATCTTTCAACAACATTTGTAATGACAATCAACACATGAAGAAATGTCACAAATTTGATTCCCCTTAAAGCAAAAAGATAGAGATGGGTGTGGTTTGAACATTTACAGCACTTGCCACAATTGTCTACTGCTAGAATAGCCCTCCACAAGGACTCCAGATGATATAAAGAGGTAGAGGAAAACCCAGGAACGCTACTCAGTTTTAGTTTTAGTAGAGGTTTTACAACACTCGCAACTGCATAAGGTCAAATGAGTACCAAAGGGTCGATGTCAACAGAGAAGTCCTTACAGGGAATCTGACTTACTCTGCTCACCTCTCTAGGTTCAACAGCACAAAGTCTGCTTCGACTATCAAGGCATCCCGGAAATAGCAGGTCACAAGAATGTGACAAACATACAAAAGAAGTAAAGGAAAATGACGATAGTAAGGAATAGGAAAGAAAAAGCAGCAGTTCTCTGTTGTAGATCAGGCACAGTTATGAGTATGACATTGATGAACCAGCCCATTTACAATTCAACTGTACATGAACAAGAAATGTCCCGCCTTTGAGAATGGCCTAAAGACATTTCAGTCAGTAGCACCGCCCCGGGGGGTAACGCCACTCAAATTTGTGAAAATAACTGAACATTTGAGAAGCTGCATTTGCAAACAACAAGACAATTAATAGTCATGAGTGATATGGACTTTTAACAACAAGGAAAAATGCTAAGAGAATAATAACTTTTTTTCCTACAGGTAACAAAAACAATATAAAAATGGCATCCCTGATGACATAGGGAGACTGTATAGAGAATATACAGGGATGGACTTGGATTTTCCTTGAAAAATTGTTTTCAGACAAAAGAAAATGGTGACCTCTAATGGAGGCCCCTGGAACGCACATCACGGTTTGAACAAGAGTAAGTCTGTCAGACAGTAAACTGAACACTCACCAGGATTAACTCAAATAGAGTACCCTGGTCAACTTTGAGGAACTCTGCATCCCAAGAGCAGATATCATCAGTTCTCTTCTCTTTGTTCTCATCATCCTCAGGGGGTGGGGGGTCATCACGATGGAATGAGCACCACTGGATGACTTTCTTCAGGATCGCCGCATTCACATTGGGCAATGGGACCGGCTCATCTTCATCTTCATCCATTCCAAGATCTGACCAAAAAAACAGCAAAAAAAACTTTATGGTACAATGTAATTGACCCCACTTGAAGTATAGGTTCCAAAAGCAACCAAGCACACAACAAATAACGTATTCAGCTTACAACAAAATCTTCAAACTATATTCAAACAGCTCAAGACAAAAGAACACTTTTGATAATTTCTTTACCTTCCTTCCAGGCAATAAGCTGCAAGGAAGACAACTCCATCCCTAACATCCAATGTCAAAGTTTTAAAAAAACCCAGCTTTGGGCAACAAAAAAAACTCTCCCTCTCATCACTATACCTAAAGACTTGTACAACTGAATGAAAGGGAAGAAAAACACTACATTTTTATGTCCTTTCTAGAAGAACAAGTTAAACAAATTTAAAAGATTTTCCTCCACCTGAGTTGCACTCACTTTATTACTTTACATTTCAGGCTCTAATCTCTTTCACAAATGTGAACAAGGAAAGGAAAAACAAAGACTTAATATTACAAGTCTTAACTTCTATCAGCCAGAATGACACGCTGCATGTCATTTCCATTTACCCTTTTCCGCCAGAATGACAAGCTCGCATGTCATTTTCATATCCCCTAATTAAATCATAAATATTTCCATCAAGACTTCCAAATCCATGTTTTTAATATTGGTTGAGTTTTTTAAAAATAGACAAGGATACTTCTCTTCTTTAAGGGAATTCAAGACTTGAAGGCATATTTTTTGAGTGGTACTATGTCATATCACTGACAAATTTGAATCTCGACTTTGAGTCACTTTCCAAATCAAGTTTGTTGATCAAATTCTTCTGCAATATGCCTGCTTTTTCTGCATCCAATCTCACTATCTGCTTCCCCAATGTTGCTGGCAGTTAGTTTTTTACATGGTAAACAAGGTAGATCATGATCTAAAATGGTGACACAAAAACTTACACAAATTCTAAATGACAGCGCAGGTTTTAATTCAGGCTGTTCATGAAATTTCACGAATTTAATTCTGTCTGATAGCAGACCTGCCACTCTATGAAATCTAAAAATCAGGATCTAGAGAAAAGAATCTGGATCAACGGAAAATCAGTCATAAGGGGCACTGGGGAAGAAGGGGGGGGGGGGGGGGGGGAGGATGGTGGTCCTCGTTCCCTTTTATGAGGCAAGTATGCAAGACAAAGCTTTTTGAAAACTGAAAGACAGCATATGTACTCGAGTCGGAGTTGGATAGACTGGAGGAGCGCAGGTTGCACTAAAGCTGAAACTCTTGTAGTCTTGAAAATAGCAGACACATATCTCTAATCATCCAGGAAAAAAGTCTGCAGTTTCATACAGTAACAACGTTTGACTTCCATCGCATATACACTCAAGGTACCCCCCTCCCCCGAAAAAAAGATCGAGCCAAGGTTGTTCATTTTTTATAAATTATTATTTCTTTCCCCTCAATTAGTACCTGTATCATTAGTACCTGTATCATGGCATGCACTTTAAGCCCAAGTGTCAAAAAATACCCCCCCCCTCCGGTCGTCCACACCGGTTAAGTCCCAAACAACACCTCAACCAATGCGACCGGTGCGAAATGAACTTTGTTGACCCCGACAACTGACGGTGCTCGACACACGCGCTACTCACAGTACAGTCACACGTACGAGGTTATGTCATGTGATGCGAACGAGCGTTTGATAGTTTCATTGACAGGCCTTTATGATGGCCCCGACTAACCAGAACTCAAGAAGAAGCTTGCTTTTAAAGCAACGGCAGAACAACAAATAGATTATTCTTAGGCCCATGTCATAATTGTTACAGTAATAAGGACACCATGGAAGAATTCTGGGTTATAAAAGCGAAAGCAGATCTTGAGCGTATCCAAGTGGGAATTCAAAATGGATACGTCGATTTTAGTTAAAATAACGTGCGTGAGTCAACTACTTAGATTCGGTATAGATGCTTTAGAAAATAGCATTCCAAGTTCTTGCGGATAATAAGTCCAATCGGTGCTTCCAAGCAAAAGAGATTGCAGATCTTTTTATATTTTCTTCTAAGAATCGGACGCAACAGACTCAACCAAAAAAATCAGGATACTGGCGATCGAAATCGGGAAAATCGGGACGCTTGAGATTTGGGGCAAAAAATCGGGATATCCCGATGAAATCAGGATGAATAGCCGGACTGTGATAGGATATAATATACTTTTCAATAATCCAGTCAATTTCTGGGGGAGGGGTGCCTGAAATTGATCAGGACCTTTGTTTAAAACAAAATGAGACTGTCAACATTTAGTTTGTTTTAATACAGAACTTACCTTCCAACATCGTTTTGATTGTGACAGATTGCTTGGCAATCTCAACATCAACTTCAAACACCTCT
The DNA here is from genome assembly GCF_000002075.1 of Aplysia californica. NCBI lineage: Eukaryota > Metazoa > Mollusca > Gastropoda > Aplysiida > Aplysiidae > Aplysia > Aplysia californica. Next base: position 2,135,427 of record NW_004797275.1, read on the forward strand.
CCATCAGAACTCTGAAGCTTTATCATCGGCATCTGAAAACAAAAAGAAGACAACAAACTTACGAGACAAATAAAAACTCTACACTGAAAGTGAAAACCTTTTTTTCTACATTCCAATGATTTCTCAACATAGGCCAATAAGCCAATAAGTACTGTCTATTCTCATGAGTGGTAAGTACAGAGAACTGAAACTGATTTTCCTATCAATAGTTATTTGCTACCAAAAAAAGGCTGAGAAGACGAGAGCCCGAACAAAAATGCTCTACATTTCAACACCAGATACACTGGATAATGCAGAACAAGCACTGACACCAGGGCTTGTTTTCTTCTTCTTCGTCTTCTCTGTGTTCTCCTGCTAGATCTCATGCAGATGTAATCAACTGCTAGTTCTTCCACTTGCAGCGCAACAAATACTTACGAATATATATGACCGACCTCCTACTTAGTAGGGCCCCTTACCTTTAGGTAGCTACATTCAGATTTAGATAGTACTTTATGGTTTTAAACCAAGTAGAGAGAGTACTTTCAGTCTTGGCAGGAATTAATTAAATTTTAGGTGCCGGCCGAAGCCTATTCATCGAAATTAGGACCACCAAGAGATCTTTAACATGCGCAACTTGCAAACAGGACCTCAGAGATTTTTCACCCTTATCTGAGAAGGGCAAGTGTTCGATTGTACTTACCCTAAAATCAGGGGTGTGGCTGAAAGACAGCAGTAAGAAAAAGGGGCGAGGAGAAGCAATAGTACAAGTAGAGTAGAAAAAGTCAGAAATGAGACTTGAGCCTAGAGGTCGGGGGAGCAGAAATGGGGAGAGCTGAATAAAGTAATGGTGAAAACATATGATACGGTATATCTAAATAAGAGGAAAGGAGGACATTTGACCTCTTTTAAGCACAAGGGTGCTATCCCGAAAAATGCCGTTTTGAGAAAATTGAAGGTAAAGTTTTTGGACCCTTGTTCAGTTTCTTTAAAAAAACAAGGAGAGTAAAAAAACAAATACATCCACCAATGAAACCAACTTCTCGTATAAGGTAGGGCAATGACCACTTTTTGTGTTAGTCAAGATTTCTAGAAATCCCCCGAAATCTGGGTTAGCCCGCTTGTCCTTAAAAGCAATCATTTTTCCTGCGCTGTCAGGTTGCAAATCCGTGACCTCTTCGATGAGAGCCAAACAGGGTATCTGAAGTTTTAGTTTAGTTTAGTTTAGGTAGAGGTTTTACGGTGCTCGCAATTGCATAAGCCGCACCCGAGGACCACAAGAGCCCATACCAAAGCTTACATGACAGCCAAAATATTTCATTTACTCGCTGGGCAAAGTTCGCTCAAGCAATTCTGAAAAGTCTGAGAACAAAATCAAAATCTCACAACTGCTTATAATAATATGAATAGAATGTATCTCTTTTTTAAAGCAGTGGCAGGATTATGATTCCGTATATGGATAAATGTTAACCTTCACTGAAGAACTTCCTCTACTGCCGTCCCAAGGCAGAGCAATGTATCTGACAAAATCAAGTTTTTTGTGTGTGTTTGTTTGTTATTGTTCCATTGATTTGTTACTCTTGTCTTTCTTGCCCATACTCTTCATATGCAGGACGACGTATCCTTATCTGAAATAGTAGTTTTCAAAGTGGTAACGGTACAGTGACGTATGTACATTTCCGCATAACCATGGGTAGAAACATTCATAATTATACACAGATTGTTTTAAACTTTATAGGCATTTTTCTCAAAATCATAAAAATTGCAGTTACGTCGCTCTGCCTTCGAGTGAGAAGCACTTCCTTTTGTCTTTGTTGTGAGTCATCTTTTCCTCAGTCTCATTGCTTGCGCTGTCTATCGTCCCAGTAGGCTTACTGTAGAACTGGTGAAGTGGATGCATGTGCACGCATGTCTATGAGCGTCAATGATCACAATTCAAAGAATCAAGAATCACACACTACACGCTCTCCTCTTCTACTTTTTGGCCTAGCCTAGGCCTATCTATACGCTCTCATACTGAGCGTCTAAGCTACGGCACATCACTTTAGCAATGGATCACGTAACGTGTCTTTTCGCACTATCTCTCTCTCCCTCTCTCTCTGCCGCCTGCCCCACCTCACTCATCACTGGACTAGCCAATCACAATGACAAACCGCTGACTGCCTGTTTGGAGCCCGCCTACAGCCCCCCAACCCCTAGACCTGCATGTGAGCCTCAACCACCCTCCCCCCCCTTATTCATTCCCCCAATAAAAGCTTTTGTGGGTGTCATAAAATAGCAGCACTTGTAGAGGTACACGATGGAGGCATCAGCCCCCAAAAAGAACCTGCATAATGGCCCTTCAGAAATGTTTAAAAAAGCCAAGTCCAAAATGAAAAAAAAACACCCCCCAAAACAAAGAAGGAGCATAATGGCCTACATTGCTACAATAGGTGTATTGATGCAATAGCACAATAGAATTGGAATATGAATCCTCCATATATATAATAATCTATATAATATAAATCTCTAGATCTATATATCTAGATCTATGGTAGAACAAGTGATTCATAGTCAGAATAGGAATAGTAGGCCATGAACGAAATCCGCAACCCAACAGAGGGACTCAGCTGAGACTAATAAATAACGCACGTGATGAAATGCACTTTTACCAACATTAACATTACAGCACAACCTAAAACAGGGTTCGACACAATAGAATTGGAATATGAATCCTCCATTCAGGTCTATAGGGATCTATATAAATCTAGATCTAGTAGAACTTGTGAGTAGGCCTTGAACAAATCCACATCCGAACAATCGGTCAACAGACGAAATTCAAAATGGCCACTCGAGCATGAAACTGAAAGTAGATCTAATTTACATTGTAATCCTCTTGCGTATTTGTATTATACTCGGGTTTCAACAATTCTGTCGGAAACGCCGACGTCGGCACGAAAATGAAAGTGCAGACAAAGTCGACCGGAGAAAAAGGGAGCGCTGTCAATCGACCAGGCCTCGCACTTTGCCTAATACAGGTGGGCCTAGCAATAGCATCGGCCGGGTTGCGATTGTCAGATTTCAGACGATTGTCAGCAAACATACAGGTCTAAACCCCGCTCCCCCCAGCTAGACGTCGCTCGATCTCTCCCACTGTATCTGAGTTCAACCCTTTCCTTGCCCCGCTAAACCAGAGCACAGGTAATTGAGTTTACATAGGAAAAAAAGGGGGATTCCGGTAAGGTCCCGCAGTAGGGATGGTCCCTCTGTAGCGGGTGCCGCTATAGTCATGTTCTACTGTATAGCTTCTATACAAGGTGAGTAAACCACATACAAACAGGCTTTTCATATAATAAAAATATAGGCTTACGGACACTTGTCTATATATATATGCCTCACATAATATAATAAAAAATATAAGCTTAAGGATACTGGTCTGTATGATATATGCCTTGCCTGATAGGCAGACGCAGGTTAGTATCAAAAGAACTCATAATAAACTAACTAGTTTTGGGTAGGAATTGATCTTGAATTTTGCACTCACAGCAGACAGAAAGGCCAGCTCTTTTGATTTTAGAACCACCTAGAAATCTTGAATTAACCTCATTCCCATGGGTGTTGAATAATAGGCGTATTTCAACACGGTCACTTTCCAATAGATCCTGCATCTATCCGGCCCCACTTAGCCTATGTGTGCAAAGCATCTGAGGGTGCGTCCGGGTTCCTCATTTTCCGCAGCTGAAGTGTGTGTGCATCGGTCTGTTCGTGTTTGTTTGTCGCCTACATCTAGAACCATCTGCACTGATTCAAAACTGAGGGGTACGACTCGTTCGAAACACACCAAGCTGGAAGCTCCGAATGTTCATCCAATTCCAATGAAATTTGAACAAATTGACCCACTTAAGACATGAAAAACTCGAAAGGATATTATAACCAAGATAAAAAGACATCTATTTTTTCAATGGAGAACTTGCCCAGGGAAAGAGACCAAGAGGAAGACCAAAATTGAGGTACAAAGACACCTGCAAAAGCAGCCTATCTAAGCTTGGAGTAGATGTTAGCATCAGGGAAAAAATAGCCGAGGACAGGAAAACATGGAGGAAAATGATAAAGAAATGCTGGACATAGACATAAAAAATTGGGTCTAATCAGAAGATAAAAGTCACGTCTTGAACAGTCAGGGATTAGAAGCTAATGCACAGAAATTCACCTAAGATTTCTTAAATGTTTTTTCCTTAGGCAATATAAATGTGAAGACTCTGTGCTAATCATACAACCGTAGGATTTGGTGTGTAGAAAACAAGAGAAAAAACCAAACACTGGCAGGGGTTACTTCAGACCTCCAGGTTGACAGGCGAACAACATCCTGCGGTAAGTTTTTGAGCATCCTAATATTTAAGCCCTGGTCTACAAAATTTATAAATAGTCTAGATCTAGATCTAGCATGGGTCTCAACTCAGAATTCTAAAAAAGGAGGAACTTTCCGGGTGATCGCCACAGAAGCCCATTTTCGCGAAACACCCACTGTTATTATATACTATACTGTTGAACCCTAGAATGCAGAAATAAAAATCATTAATTTATCAAAGCAAGGTTATTTCACACCAATTTGAGGGTTTGGGAGATAATTTTAGAGTCACAAACAAAATATTTACAATCTTGATTACGTACAGAAAGTGGTGGCGCCTTGGGTCTTGTGCAACTTATTAGAGCCATTGCCAAAACGTGGGGAAAAACACACACATCTCACATTAGTGTGCATAAAATGTGATGCATTAGTAATTATTCCTCCAAAACGTATACACACACATCAAATATAGGATGTAGAACCTGCATTAGCAGTTTCAGACCCCTTGTCAGCTTTACAATCTTGAGTTTGTAAATTTTGTGCCAAAAATGTTTGTTTTTTTAGTGATTCCTGGAGTGTCATTTTGAGCACACCAATGCAAACTCCCAAGAATGTCCAAAATTTAGTATTTTTGGGTGTGTTTTTTTTTAACGTGTGCTTTGATCCTATGTTATTTGTCATTGAGAAAGGTTAACTTGCTCAAGAAATCGGTTAATTTGTTTGCAAATAGACGAACAATTCGGATTACTTGTGCGTCTGTCGTGTCGTCACGGACTAGGTGTTTCAGAAAACACCATTATTTTTCAGTAGAATCACCGTAGCTGGTTAAATCTCTTTGCCTATCATCGTTTATTCAATACTTCAAAAGCCGCGATGCGCGAAAGGAACATCAGGTTCCTAGATCTACGATTTCGGTCAGCTGTTTAACATTCGCCGTTATTGTCATCAACTTGCGACGTGCCGGAAGTCCGAATTTCGCCCACTTTTGTTTTGAACGGGTCATCAAAAGTGCCCGGATATAATTGTTTTCTTGAGTGACTTCCCCTTACCCGCGTCCCCAGAACAACGGAAGCAACGGGGGAAACAGAAAAACGAAAGTAGTCATTGCCTTCAGCGTCCGGTGACGCACAAGAATTTTGCGTTGAATGTGACGTACTGGGCTGTTTTGCGTGTTTTTAGGCTACTCTGTTGAATATTTTAGTGAAATTGCGGTGTTTACACTGGATTCCTGGAACAAGAGTGTGATGTGTGAACAAACTTCGAGAGATGGATCATTTCTGTGGTTATAGATTTAACTTTTGTGCTCAGTGATGACGTTTGGGGTGTCGTCATGCAGCCGTACAAGATCGACTAACGTACTAGAAATTACATTGTCCTAAGAGCAAACATTTTTTAAGTAGTGTGTGCTCTCTTTACTCAAACAAATAAACAAACATGTCCTTGTTTATCTGTCTAACTCAAGAATACACATTTGTTCTTTGTTGGTATGATATACCTTTTTCCAATACATTGTGTAGCAATGCCAATGAAAATTTAAATTTTCACTTTTGTCCTTTTTTTTTGGTACCTAAGAAAGAATTTTTAATTCTAAGAATTATGCTTCTTGAATTTTGAGAATCGGTTCATAAATAAAAAAGTTATGGGGTTGTAAAGGTCGGCAAAACATGGATGACCCACATATAGGAAAATACTCCTAAAAAGTGGACCACGCAGTAGCAGATTCTGTAAGAAAATCGACGATATCTCGGTAACTAATCGGAGTGTTCGAGAGAAACTTGGCTACCCGATGTGTTTTTGAGTGTAGAAATCATTTCTGCAGTCAGATTTACTACCAATTTCGTAGTTATTTTGTTATAATTAAAATTGTGGTGTACATATTATGATTTTGCGAGAAAGGGGTGTCAGGATGAGTCCATTTTATTTATAGCATCGTATCACAAAATGGGATCTTTAAGAATATATGTCGGCAGCGTGACTAAATAATTGCAAAGCTTTTTATGATGACTTTAGACCATGCCAACCGTAAAAGATAAGTTAATTCAATCTAGCATGCCGTTCAATTAAAAATTCTTTTTCCCCGTTGAGACGCGAACACCCCGAGACGAGATAACATCGCCTCGGAATACCCCCATTGCGATGTTACAGGGGAATAGAGAGAAAAACAACCGGATGCGCGCGCCCGCCATTGCCCTATTTCAAGTGACCAATGAACGGGCCCGGAATAGTCATGCGGGGATTTGTAGGTCACATACATTTGCCACGAGAGTGAGGGGAAAATGGCCGGTCTCCGTGCGAATCCGCTTTGGATAGGGGGGTAGTCGTGCATTTATGATCGGGTCTAAACAACTACTTGACACAGAATGTTCAAATTTGAGCACACTATAGAGGATAGATAGATCTATTACCATCTCGGCGTTGAAATTCAAACTCCTTATAGTTTTCGGTGTACACGATACGAAAGTGTTCCCAACACCAAAAGTATAGGTTAATTTATGTGTACGAACTTTAACGTCCACAAATCATTAGTTTGCCCTATTTTCTGATTGGGTGCCGAGTTTCATTCGGATTGGTTCGGAAATAGAGCAGACCGAGGTTGACAAAGTTAGTCACTTACGCTTCGGCCGGGTCCGCAAAATCGCCCGTAAACAGGGACCAAATTTTCGCCTCGCGGGAAAGCCCGATTGGCATTGCTACATTGTGTCATTGTGTCGTCATTGTTATGTACAAGTAATATTTGTCATCATTGCCAATATCAATAAGTTTTCAACATATATTTCATACATGCAAGATTCATTTAGAAGCAAAACACGCCTTTATTGATCTGTGTATCTCTTAGTGCAAATTTGTTCTTTGTAGGCATGATTTTACCTTTTCCCAGTATGTTTTGTCATCACTGTTATACGTACGAGTACTGTTTGTCATAATTAGCAACATAATTGCGATAGTCCACTGTCTTTGATATGACCTGATATCTGTTTCAAAGCAAAAGAAACCTCTCCTGGGTTTTTTTTTTATTTTTAAAGTGCGCTTTTATCTCTGGAGGCAAGACTTTTGTCTTTTCCTGTACATTGTGTCATCATTGTTATGTACAAGTCATGTTTGTCATCACTGTACAAGTCAGCTCCATTGATTTTGTGCTTTTGCCTCATATTAGTTTAAAAATTGTTTTACACGTGTGTTTTTCTGGTACTGAGGCTTTGATAACTGTATTTGTACAGCCTTTCACTATTGTGATGTGTTGTCAATGATAATGTCCAATGTGTATCCTTTCTTGTACATATAACAATGATGACATGTTCTGTGCACTGCGTCATTGTTACAAAGCTTGCCATTCATATTACCATTATGAATGGAGTTCATAGTGTACAAAGTGTTTGTTTACTAAACAAATGGAATTTAAAGTCTATAATTTGCCTTGCTGCTTTTATCTGTTTTTGTCATCACTGTTACATACAAGAAATACAGTAGTTGCCAAACCAATAGACCCATATCTCCAAAACCGTACATCTCCTTGCTCTGATACTCTAGGAATATGAGCACTAAATGTCAATCTGTGACTGACAGAAAAGAGTCAAATTGGTAAGAAAAATTTTTTTGCACTACTGAGTCTCAAGAGAGTCTCACGTTTTGGCAATTGCTCATTAATATTTTCCCTTCATCATATTCGCCTGTATATATACACATAATCTATATAAAAATGAATCTTGTTTTGAGCCTACAACCAGAATATCGACGGTCATGATTCATATCATATATATATATATATATAGGCCTATATATACAATAAACGCGACAGACAAAAATTAATGCTCAAAGTACAGTAGAATAGCCCAAGTAGACCTATTCAGTGTGAGAGGTGTAAGAACTGTGGGAGGGCAAGATGCAGTTAACCTGAAAATCTGCGAATCTTGAACAGAAAGCTAAAATATAGAGATCTAATCTACTGTCACCAATCCAATAAAACGCGAACACTTAGGCCCTCAAGTTCCACAACACGCTTACAAGTTATGACGGTTCCCGTTTTCACACAAAGCCTGCACCAACGCACATTTTACACTAAACATTTGCAGAGAGCTAGTAGTAATCAAAATTCTAAACATTATAAAACATATTTGCTTCCAGTTTCAGTTTTTTTTGTCTTCTGGTGTTGCGTCCAGCCCTCCCCCTATCCCCGAGTGCGTCTTTTAAAAAAATCAATAATCTCCCCCCATTCCCGAGTCCTGTACTTCGAAGCGCTCAGAACGCGAGCAGGTTCATTGACCGGTCACAATGGCGAGCCCGGCAAGACGCTTCTATAACTTTCTTTTTTTTTCTTTTTGTTGCCCCCCATAAGTGACGGCAAAGAGACAAAATATTTATTTATTTTCATGATGACACCACGTTTGTAATGCCGAACCTGCATGTTACAATAAATGTTGCATTATCAGACAATTACTGACAAATTTTAGGGTGGTAACGAAGCCAAAGTAGATCTTGATTTTCCAGTCGAACCTTGGTGACACAATTCCGCTTGCCGCCAAAACCACCAGTTCGCGCGAAACGTACTCTCTGAGCCGAATTAATATCGCAATCGCGACCGGTAGAAATGAACTTAAAGACGTTATAATTGGATTTGGTTTTCAAATATGAGATCTTTTATGTATGGAAGTGGCTATTCTCACCCGGGGTGGGAATAGAAATACGATCTACCTCTCACCCTGGGTGAGATTTGCCAGTGTAGGCTATTCTCACCCGGTGTGAAACAAGACCTGTTTTTTCCTCAATTTGGAATACTGTCTATCGGTGTGGATGATCAAATTGATAAAAGCCAAGAAAAAATTACGTTGTAGCACAAAAGTAAGCTAATTTGATCGTCTTCAAAGATGCTATGGCTCTTTCACTTTTCAAATCGAGCCGAACTACGCGGGTCGCCATTTTGTTTTGCCCGGAAGTTCTCGCAAGATCTACTCCTCCCCTCTCTCTCTCTGTCTCTTTCTGAATACTGTCTATTGGTGTGGACGATCAAATTGACCAAAACAAAGTGAAAAAATGCTTTTAAACAAGAAAACTAAATTAATTTGGTTGTCTACAAAGATGCTACGGCTATTTAACTTTCCGAATCGAGCCGAACTACGCGGGTCGCCATTTTGTTTTGCCCGGAATTTCTCGCGCTACTCCTCTCTCTCTCTCTTTCAACTGCCCACAACAAAATTGCACGCTTTTAGGCTAGGAAGTGGCTATTCTCATCCGGGGTGAGAATACAAAAACGATCTACCTCTCACCCCGGGTGAGACTTGCCAGCGTAGGCTATTCTCACCCGGTGCGAAACAAGTGCTTTTCCTCATTTTTGAAAACTGTCTATTGGTGTGGATGATCAAATTGATAAAAGCGCTACTCCTCTCTCTCTCTCTCTCTCTCCACTGCCCACAGACAAAATTGTACGCTTTTAGTTTACGCTATACAGTTGTAATGGAACGTTTGTTCACGGCACAGAATTCTACAATTTTTCTGTTATCACAGTGTAGAATTCTGCGGTTTAGGGTGAACGCAAAATTTGTTGGCCTAGATCTAGGCTATAACGGTGAACGCGCACCAGGTGAGAATAGCCAAAAGACTCGCATGCACTATTCTCATCCCGGGTGAGAATAGAGGTGGCCTTTAGGCTAACACTAACAGTATGAGTAGTAATAGATCTAGAATCTAGATTGTTTGTTCACAGCACAGAATTCTATAATTCTGTTATCACAGTGTAGAATTCGGAAGGACTTCCGTAACGAGCGACCACCCCATCAAACACAATAAATAAGGAAGAGGCCTAACCCTAACCCTAACCAAAACCCTAACCCTACCCCTATCCCTAGATCTACCCCTACCCCTAGCCCTCAATTCTGTTCTGTCTCATAGTGGTCGCTCGTTACGGAAGTCCTCCCTAGAATTCTGTGGTTCAGGGTGAACGCTTCACTGGTTGGCCTAGGCTATCATATTTATATAACGGTGAACGCCCACCGGGTGAAAATAGCCAAAAGACTCGCCTGCGCTATTCTCACCCGGGGTGGGAATAGAGGTGGCCTTTATGTATTTTCCCGGGTCTCTGATTTTTTAAAAATTCCCTGGACCTGGCAATCACCCTGCTCCCAACAACTCTCTTTCTGATTGGCCCGCTGTCGCGGTAGCAGAGTTTAGCGGAGGACATGGCGGTAGCGGAAATCCGCTAAATAGCGGCAGCGGACTATTGAGACCCATGATCTAGGCGCGGCTGGAATTAAACACGAGAAAGTACACAATTGCCTCTGATCCTCCTGTCTGATTCAGATTGATTGTGCTTGTGAGTTGCCTTTCACTCTTCCCATTGCCATTGTCAACTCAACGCACTTGTAGTTGTAGGCCTACTTGTGGTTGTGGTTGTCTCGCCTATAAGATGACACAGCATCAATTCAAGTATCAACACCCACATCCTCACAAAACATTAACCCATAGACAGAAACTATACTTAGGTCAAATACAGCTGAGCACAAAATGTCCAACCTTGAATTCTCGGGGCCTAACGTCTCCGACAGAACACGGGAAGATCTATGAGTATTGTTGTTGTCAGCCTGAAACTTTGTTCGGACCTGCATGCACAGTGCCAGATTTTTAATAAAGCAACGGTGTGTGGTCAAAATAATAGAGCAAGCAACGTCTTTATTCAACGATAATTTTTTTAGGAAGTTTAAAGAAAAATCTTTTGCAATTTTTCAAAAAAAGATTTTTGAAAAGAAAAACAGTATATCATTCTCAAAAAGAGAAATGAAGATATTGATTACTCACTCTAGAGTCCCATTTCGTTTCTGTAAAAGTTCCATTTCAAATTGGCAATGCCGAGGTGCTGCCATCTAAACTTCCGTGCCCGCTGAGTGAGATAACTCCGTTCGGTCCTCAAACAACCGTGTTGTTGACGACAACGTTGCCAACGTGTTCCGTTATTTTCACCGCGCTGCCGAATGTTCGCAATACCATGTATATGTATGCCTACTGCAATACTGCAAAAAAAGATGTACTTCGAGATGATTTTTTAAAATCTGATAAATCGAGTTGTCCTATTTTTTTTCAAGTCGGAATGCTTGTCTTATACGGGTGGTTTGGAGGGCGCCACTCACCACATTTATGTAGTGTGGGTTTTCTTTTACTTCTTTGCTATATTATGTTAGATTCAGATAACTGTTAAAGCATTAAAAATGCTACCTTCCGCCCCCCCCCCTTTAAATACACCTCTGCAGTCCCCTCTGAAAGGTGAACAATAACAACAACAACAACAACAAAAATACCAACCCAGTCCAAGAAAGGGGAGGGGGGGGTGGGGGGGCTAATAACATTTATAGTAGACGAGAGTAAAAAATTAAAACATAATCGGAGACAATACCTACCCCTATGGTGTTCCTATGCCATTATTTATATATATATATATATATATATATATATATATATATATATATATATATATATATATATATATATATATATATATATATATATATATACAGTCGAACCTATGTAAGACGGAATCGCAAGGGAGCCAGGAAAAAATTCCGTCTTAGACAGGGGAATTTAGGGGAGATTAGGGGGAGGGGGGTTCAAAGGCCCAGCGATGGGATCAAGGATCGCTTGTCTGATCGGCAAGCAGTGCTTAAAACTTCACACCTCTAAACTGCTATCCTGTCTGATAACGACATGCGTCAGTCTTACTTTTATCCAATTACCACCAGTGCTTGCTTTTCATAGGACCACTGTTTAACCTATTAAAAACAGAAACGTTTAAAAATCTCTTTTGCTTCCACCCTTGGCCCCACCCACCAATGCCACCCCTCACTGCTATCATTGTAACAACGATTCGAGGAACTCTTTTCTCGGCAGGCCGTACGATCAGGGCGGCAGGCATTGGTCAATCTCACACCTCTGGCTTCTGGCTATCCAGGAAAGTTTCTGTAGTGGCTCGCTACTCGAGCACTCTCACGGGCAGTCGTGAGATTTCACACCCACACTACACTGACCATCTGCATCGCTCAGGGCTCACATGATGGGGTAACATCAAGGAGCTTATAACTACTGTAAACTCCTGGGGTAACAATATCTACCCCCAAATTGCACCCCTACTCCCATTCCTATTCCTGGCCCAGTAGCATGGCCATAGCGCTATACGTTCTTGCTATCTCTGACAATCTAGCTGTAGCGTTAGGTTTAGAGCCGGCGGAACCGAACTTGTAATTGTTTCAAATCAGGGCTGAGCGGGCAAAGCGTTTTCCGTCTTAGGCAGGTGAAACCCTCGGAAGGGAGCGGATTTTTCTTTCCGTTTCCGCATTGGACAAGTGTCCGTTTTATACAGGTAATTAAAGAGGAATATATCAAGGGTGGGGGTGGGGGGGGGGGGTTCCGTTAAGGCAGGTTCGACTGATATATTAATGTAAGTGCCTCTTTTCACAGGCTATGTAGGCCTAGAGGGCAGCCTAAATCCAGTTAATGACATATTGGTCCCTTTTCGGCATAACAATAAAATTTATTTTAAATACACGATATGCCTATAAGATTCCACGTCTAAGTTTGCAGAAAAGGCCTAACTGCATCATGTATAGTAGACTATAGCTTCAGTTCCAGTTCCACGCCTCCTCAAATAGTATTTATTGGCAAAAATTAAACAAATCCGCAATATGTCCGCCATTATTGGTCTAGCTTATGTGCTAAAAGGCCTGTATTGGTCCTAAAGCTCGAATTAAAACCGTAAACTCAAAATAACAATAAGGTCTCGTTTTATTTAGGGATCGAAGCCCCAGCCCATTGAAAATTACCTTTTTGACTGACTAGATTTCGCGAAGACATGAGAAACATTGAAAAGGGCTATATATAGCCTATTACTATTAGAACTCGCGTCTTTTTAACAACCTATTGATCTCCTTTATAACGTAGACGCATTTACAAAACTTCAACCAAACTAATAAATGCCCGATTGAAATTAAATTCCTATTCAAAGTTTTCGAAGAGAATGCCTGGCTGAATTATACAGGTTGAAACTATAAAGCCTGGACATAATAATATGAGGAAAGTAGTCTACACATTCTTCGTCTTCGCCATCATTTTATCTTATTAGAAAGTCAACAAGTATGTAATATCTCCAATAATTTCCACCATTTTGAGATGCTATGTAGATGGTCGAAAGATATTTTTGTTTATGAAGCACTTTAAAGAATCCAAGTGAAAACGACGCCGTAAGACCAAAGATCATAGAATCTTTGACAAGACTGCTCACACTTCCGTCAATCTATGATATATATTAATATTGGTAAAGGAGGTTTCCTTTGTGTCCGGAGCATCAAGTAGTTCATGTATCTTTCAATTCCATGTCTTCTGAAAGACAGTGGGCAAAAACTGGTTTGTTTTATCTTTATTGTTCAGATGCTGTTACATTGTACCCACACTCACGCGCGCGCGCGCGCACACACACACACACACACACACACACACACACACACACACAGAGGGAGAGAGAGGGGGAAGGGAGAGCTAGAGAGAGAGGGGGGGAGATCGAGAGAGAGAGAGAGAGAGATAGAGAGA
>NW_004797275.1:2150618-2161241 GCF_000002075.1 Aplysia californica
GAGAGAGAGAGAGAGAGAGAGAGAGAGAGAGAGAGATTGGAGAAACGGGGAAGATAACTGCAAGTTTATAGATCGAAAAGATCTTGTTTGTTCGGTCACGGATGGGGTAAGGTATTCTGCTGCTTCTTCTGCTAGAGTCAAGTCTGGGGCAGACATTGACGATCATGGTACCAGATGATAAAGTATCCGTATACTTTTTTTTTAAAAATCATGTCATCACAGCCCACCATCTCAAACACGTTTTCAGTGACATCTGACTGTGATCCTTTCCCCTTTTTTTTGAAAGAGAGAAGGAAAAAAAGGGGGGTCGGCTTTAGGCTGTTTGGGGTGGGAGGAGCAAACTGAAAGCAAATTAGACTATAATTCATATTAAAACCACATAGAGGCCGTACTCATTCCATACGATTTAGATATAATATAGCATTTTAACAGATGCTTATGGGTGATCAACTAAGCACGTCAACAGATAGTGTAGTGTGCAGGACATTAATTGACAAAATCTTAGAGCGGCGTGGAGAATGCGCTGTTTGTTACGCTAGTCTGTCCGTCGTTCTATGCGATAGAACAAACCAGCAGTGCAAGAAAGGAATGTCTTTTTCTTTTTCTTTTTTTGGTAAAGTGTTTTACGGCGCTCGCAACTGCATATAATAAGGTCGTATGAGCGCGCGGGACACACCTAATATTTTCAGCCCGTAGGAAATTTTGAATTTTGCCCGGGTGGCGGCCGAAGCCTACTCTTATCGATTTTAGACTACCAAGGGATCTTTAACGTGCGCAACTTGCACACGGGCCCTCCGAGATTTTTCGCCCTTGTCCAAGAAGGCTAGGTGTACATCTTTCCAACCAGAAGATCAGGGGTGTAGCTGAAAGACAGCAGTAAGAAGAAGCGAAGAAGTAGCAGTAGAAAGGCTACAGAAAGAATCAGGAGCCCAGACGAAGGGGCAAAGGAGGTGAGGGGTGGGGGCAGGAAGAGGAGACGAAAGCAGACGACAGAACATTGCTAAAGATAAGGAAATGAGGTGAAAGGGGACAAATTTAGAGAAGAAAAATGTTCGGTCGCTACCCGGATTCGAACCCGGGACCTTTTGAATGAGAGGCCAACACCTTAACCTCAAGGCCACGAGAGCCCCCGTCTTTTTGTTTAAGGTTTTCACAATTAAGTAAGAAATTTATGCAATTTGCGACACAAATAAGCCATAAATAAGCGTCGAAAATTAGAGGCGTTATTAGAGAGGAACACACAAACAGAAGAAGGATAAGAGATGAGGACGATAGATGTTTGACACATCAGGTAGTCTACGGAGATATCCTTGATGTATTTTTTCTTAAAAGAAATTACCAATATCAATGACAGTGATGGTACAAAGAAAGTTTAGTTTGATTACCTCGTTGAGAGCTGTTTATTAAGTACCAGTATCTTCATTTCGCTACCTCAGAATTACAAAGTTCTACCTGCTCAATACCAAGTTTTGAGAAAATTGACATCAAAGATTTTGATTTTCACATCGCGTCAAGCTTTTTTAAAGTGTAATTCTTTGAATATTTTGACAACGACTTCGAATAATCTTATGACTTTGATAGAGGAGACAGAACATTTGGTTTTTGATCTCATGGTCTTAGTAACTAAAAATACTCAAATGATCTAAATTATATCGACGAGAACGTAGTAATAATAATAATTAAATGAACATTATTTCTAAAAAAGATATTTACAATTACAGTACCCCCCACCTCGACATGCTTTTCCAATACGTAATGAGTTATTTCAGGTCATGAAAGGATGACAACAATTTAGTATAAACATTTCATATTCAAACAAACAAACAAAAGGCCATAACATGAACTTATAAGTCTTTATTCATTCTTATCATCAAAATCACAAATTATATACTTACATAGATGTACTAATTTTACATCTCACATTTTATTTAACAGGATGATTCTATAAATATTTCATCAACTATGACATTTCTTTAGTCACCAACAATCTGAGAAGAAAAATAAAAGGGGAAAAAAACCCAAATGTGCCAAGTCAGAAAAGCTCAGTGGAAAAAAAAAAAGGTTAAAAAGAAGAAAACGAAAAAAATGCCCGACCTCTAGTTCATCAGGGCAGAAAAAAAATCTCCCCCGTCACAGAACACCACCTACAAGACACAAAAGAGAGCACCCTAAACGACCATCCCCACGCCAGCCCTTTTCAAAACCCTGAACAAAACAACCATTGAAAGAACATTTATCCGTTCAACATACACAAAAACATTGTCATACACACCAATCAATATCACACACCATCCTTCTAGAGTATGACTTGAGGAAAAAAGTTTTTTTGACTGGTCTGAGATTCAACTGTTTTTCAATCAAAATATCCTGGGCGTGAAATCACATAAAGAGCCCCACAAAAATCACCCCCCAGTGTTTGTTTTTCTTAAACAATTTCTATTTACCTATGAAATTCTACAAGTAAAAGGAGAGGGGAAAAAATCAAATGAAAACTGTTTTCATAATAGACAGTTTATTCAAATCTAAATTGAAGACTTTGATAGCCAATGCTACACACATCCATTGATATACTGTATCATCAGGAGGTGGGATGCTTCCACCAGAAGGAAACGCAATAAAAAGAGGGAGATGCTTAACAGAATTTAACTTCCACATGGTAGAATTACACTTTCCGGTCTTTTCCTTTCTTTTCCAAATCACAGTTACTCAACTATATTATAATAAGGCCAGTGAGAGCACCAAAATAAAGAAGTCAAATCAGATGCAGAATTGGGTGATCAAGAGTACTCAATCAGTGCAAAACCGCGTCTGAATATTTCAAAAACAAAGTAAGAGACTTGCAAACACTCCATCCAGGCAAAACAATGTGAAAACTAAGCAGTCAAGTCACATTCAGCTCATTCATGAATGTGATAAACACACATCCTATGTTTTAACTGCATGTAAAAAGAAACCAGTGAGGACAAGTCGTTCTCAGTGCACAGATAGAACATTAAAAAAACAAACTTACCACTATTCAAACTCAAATAAAAAAGGAAAGCTACTTATTTTCGAGAAACAGTTCTTTGTTGATGAAGAAAAAGTTAAGTGAATGATCATACATTTGGAGGTAATATTCCTTTTTTTCAATTTCCCACAGAGCACATACACATGCAGGAAACTGGCAACTCATAATAAACAGAAATATCAATACATATGAGCTGTATGAGACATATTCATAATCATTTCAATCATAACAATAGAGACACAAAACTGTATTTCTGTAGGATGAAAAGTGAAAGCAATATGGCCTATGAAACATGTCCCTGGCGCAGGTAGAAGCTCACTGTCGCATCGCAAAGGACATCACAAACACAATTACATTCTTCACACAGCAAGGCATAAACTCTGAATATAATCCTTTGTACAGATAATGAGAACAGGGTAATTCCCAGGCCCTTCCACTTCCAGCTGCTGTGATGCACATTATGCGCAAAAGAGAAACCCCAAAACCTACAAATAAAAAGCAATTGGGAAAAAAAAAATGAAAGTTACGTAAACAAAGCATTGACCTCTTCTGTCTTCATAACATGTGCTCATTACCAGCCGGTTAGTGAAATTAAATGCACACCAAGATTTCATCTCAGCTCTCATTCAAACTTGCAAAACAAAAACATAAAAAGAAAAGAAAATATTAAGACAGTACTGAAATCCTGTCCATATACCATTTATAGGCAACACTTATATATAATATATATATATACATTCGTTTCCCCACACAATCCACACAATGAAGACTTGGAGAACCCACAATCTCACATTTCTCAGTGTACATGGCATACAATACTTATTCCATTCACTTTATTTGTGTAATGACTGTAAATGCATAATGTCCCCATTGAATAAGACCATTTAGGAGGCAAGCTGCTTTGAATATGTCTGTGTCAAGCACAACCTGGGCCAAGAGGGATAAAACATTCCAAAAGAATAGAAGAAAGATGGATAGCATAGATTAAATATGACTTTCTCCACTCTGGAATCAAACTCTGGCCTCTTGTGTGCAGAGGAGCTTAATCATTGCACTACAGACAGTAGTACTTTATCTGTTTCAGTTTCAAGAGTTCTATAAATAATAAGCTGCAAGAGGAAAAACTCTTTACATTCCCTGTGTCCCAGAGATCATGCCCTACAGAGACATTAAAAAAGAGGGAAAGTTGAAGCCACAGCATACAACCACAAAAAATGCTGGTGCACACACAATGATGACACTGTACAAATGATATTGACTTTCATACTTGCAATGAGGGGAAAACTACAACAACACTGCACATTGAAGGACAACGTCCATGGAAAAAAATAACAGGAAAGGACTACTCGCATGTTATTGCTATGAAGTGTGACACAGTATCAAATATATTTCATCAACATCGATCAGAAGAACTGGGACATACACAAGACATTTGGAGAACAGAAAGAGAAATTGGTGAGGTCTGTTCTCCTGTCAAAAGCTCGTAACACACGGAGAGAAAGAACGTGAAGGCCCACATGAAACGTTTGCATAGACAGAGGATGATAGGAGAAAATGGTCTAGGAGACAGCAGCACTATCATCACACTACCTTGGTAGCCACAAACACACAACACACCACAATGGAAGCCACAAACACACCACCATGGCAGCCACATACGCACAAATAACCACCAAACAGCCACACACCACACCACCGTGGCAGCAACATACACACAAATAACCACCATACCAACACACACTTAACCACCACAGCAGCCACATACACACCACTACCACATCATCAAATCTGGGCACCAATGGGGTCACTGACACCATCACACATGACAACACTTATCTTCTCCATGACTTCCCTGAGAGCTCTGTGAAGCGACTAGGTTCCCTCAACAGCACAGGAATACAACATGGCTTACAAATAACCTGGATAGTGCCACACATTAAAAAAAAAACCCAAAGCCCATAACACCTTCAAGCTTGGGATAATTTTAGGACTTAAATCAACTAAGTGTTCTGTCCAATTTAATCAACTAACATAAAAAGAACGGAGCCTAAAAAATATTCTGAATTCAAAGGCAAATCATAATTTATCAAACAGAGTTCCTTTTCAATTTTCTTGAACTTCACTTTTGTCAAACAACCCAGCCTGACACCAAAAGTCCTAAACTCTTTCCAGAACACACTGCATTTTGTTGAGACTTGACAAGATGTTTAATAAGGATATAAACCAGCTGTTGGACTCTGCGGTGAAAAATGAAAGGTTTGAAGAAGAAAAGAGAATCTGACATAGAATAAAGGAAGAATTAACACGAGACAGAGAAAAATCCAATACAGCGGTCTCTAAGAACATTCTGTGAAAAAACCTGGTCCGCCTAATGAGTAAGAGCCCGCTATTATTGCTAGATCTAAACACAATTTAAATATCCATTCTAAAAATAAAAATCTACCTGGTACAGTAACAATATTTCAACCCCCCCCCCCTCCGCTCGGAGTTACGACTCAAGTCGTCGATTTGTGATTATTTTGTTTAAAGGTGCCTAATGATATTTACAGCAATATTTTGCAGCATCCAAATGTATTTGTGCCAAGACCAGGCGTTTATAGTTGATTTCCTTCCAGATCACTTTGAAAACCGATAGATTTGGCATCCTTTTTTAGCCATTAGTGTCAATTGAATTTAGACAGCCTGTTTGTTTACATTCGACGCAATGGTGGATGACAACAATAAGAGCAAAAGGAAACCACTGTCAAGCTTTTCGATTGAGGAAGCCACTAATATGCTGTTCGACTCTTATTAATTTGTGAGTGACGCCGGCTCTGATGTCGA
The DNA here is from genome assembly GCF_000002075.1 of Aplysia californica. NCBI lineage: Eukaryota > Metazoa > Mollusca > Gastropoda > Aplysiida > Aplysiidae > Aplysia > Aplysia californica. Next base: position 2,156,449 of record NW_004797275.1, read on the forward strand.
TAGTCATTTTCAACTGTCTAGTGGGAGTCGCAGTGACGATACTGTCAGCAGCAATGAAACAGACCAGTCTTTGAGTGTGCGTGGCACTCCTACCAAGCCGGTACAACTGTCAGATCCAGGGCTTTTACAAATACAAGTTCTAAAAGGCCAAAGGCTGGATCAGTGGCAGGAGCGGTACGTGGGCCTAGGCCTACCACTACCACCCAAAGAGACTGGGTCGAGGTGGGGCGTAACAGGAACAACGCTACACTCAACAACTTTCCTTTCATCCCCAACCATGATGTGAGAGTTCACGATGGGAGTTTTTGGACCGCTGCCAACTGAGCTAGACTGCTTTTTAGCTCTCTTCAGTGATGACATAATAAACAAACCGATTCACAATATAAATGATTATGCAACTCCAAAAGTGCACAGGAACATTCCAGCATCAAAGCGCTCTCCCTTCAGCAACTGGGAGTGACAGAGTTTGAAGTGTACAAGCTGATTGCAGTGATCATATCATCAATGGACCTTGATCAACGCCCCGAGATCACAGAGTACTGGACTGGATTCCCCTCACAGTACTTGTGACCAGATGTCTATTTGCTGTAAACTTACTTTTTAGCCCAGGATACCATTTTCAATGTAAACATAAAACTGTAAATACATTAATATGCGCATTAGCCGAGAAAGCAATTAGCAATGAACCAAAAAATTTGAAGAAGGGACAAATTTGGATGTAGTAATAAGGGCAAAACGATAGGACACAAGTGCAATGTACACATTACACCCAGCGCGCAATTCTTCCAAGTTTTATGATGTTTGAATTTTTGATAAAAAACCCACTTATATTACAATGATTTTTTTGTGAATTCCACAATTTCTAAATCAATCAATTGTTTTCTCAGTATCTGCTTGTCATTTTTCAGTCAACGCTTCATGCCAGAGGGAGTGATACTGGAGCTGATGGCAAGGTCAATATAAAAAACCTTTAAAAAAAGACCTGGTTGATTGGTTTAACTATATCTATACGCCAACTCAGTAGGTGTCGATAGACTAAATGATATTTGGACTCAAGGGGCGCCGGAAATACAAACAGTTTAACTCCAGTAAACCTCGCAAGTATCACATCAAGTCCTTAGGACTTGTTGATAGCTCCAATGGCTACATACTAAATCTACTTATTTACTTTGGCTCTTAGACAAGCTACAACCCTGAGGGCGAGGTTGACAGTGGCATGGCTATCAAGGTCTTCGACACATTTATTGCCATCATTAGGAGAGGGCTATCATATTTTCCGTGACTGCCGGCACATACAAAAGCCCTTGTGAACCACATGGTTGGTAAGAAACACCACATAACTGTCATCATGAAGGAGAATCGGGTCAGGTTCCAGCAGGATCAGAAGTCCTTGAAAATGGGGCATATGGAAACAAGATTCTGGTTGGGGGAACGCACCCAAGGTGATGTGCTGTGCATTTAAGGACAAAAAGACACGGAAACCAGTACTTATGGTTTCACCCGACAAACTGTGCAGCCCTTGAGGTGGAAGTGAAGGCTGCTGTGATGAAGCCTGTTGTTGTCCACCAGCACAACCAGTTTATGAACAGATGTGATCGTGCAGATCAGCATGCACAAACGACGGCCCACTAAATGGTGGAAGATTTTTTTCTGGGTGCTAGACTGCACCATTCTCAACACTTTCCTATTAAGTCCACAAGAGCCCATCCATTAACCAAAGAACAAACGAGGAATATATCGTTTCAATTGTAAAAGAAGGCCCTTTTACTGCAGGTGACGGATAAGGCTGCACAGCTAGTGTCAACACACACCACTAGCACCGACACCAGAAAACCAGTGGGTAGACCCCCAGTGACACATCTCTCAATCGTCTGAAACCGGGTCACAATCTCATTATGCGTGTGAAGGATGATCGCCACTACAAAGTATGTAGCACACCCTCAGCTCCCAAGTGCACAGCATTCGCTTGCAGCACCTGCCCCATCAGACCCCATCTTCATCCCGCAGAGTGCTTTTATAAGTACCACAACCCATTTCCCTTCATATGCAGTACATATCTGATCAATAAGATCTATAATATCATCTGTTCGATTCTATGAACAGAGCAGGTTAGTCTGTATTCACTGGTACAAAAAGATTTGAGAAGTGATTCTTTGTGATTTTTCATGGATTTCAGTTCATTCAAATGATTGTACCGCAAAAAAAACCTGAGTTAAAAATCTTGATGTGCAGTTTTCTGCAAAATGGATTTGTATTTTATCATTACAGTTATGTTTTAATCTACATTTGAAGGATAATGGTGGCTGTATGATAGATAAACTCTTCAAAGTAATCAGAATTTTAAACTTTTTTCAATTATCCTCCTTTATTGCATAATTACTCTTGCATAATTACACAAAACACAATGCAAACCATAAATTAATACAGCTCATTGAATTACCTTTCCAGTAACACCAAATATGCATACCTTTGTTGAACACATATAGCATCAGAGTCAGAGTCAACTTAAATAAGGTACCCTACCTTAAAAGGCGCTCTTTGGAAAATTAATTCCAGCGCAATGGGCTGGTCTGTGAAAAATAATTCCGGGCTCAAAGATTTAAACTGGCTTTGCATATCAGCCATTCTGTATATTATAACTCTTGTCAAAGACAGTTTATGCTAAACTAGTCTTAAACAGATGACCCCCCACATGAACACACTTTACAAAGTACCTCATTCAAAATGATATAAAGCAGGGTTCATTGCATGAAATCCAGTAAGAATACCCCAGTACTGACCACTATTTTCCTAAAGCTTGCACAAAACATGTTACGAGAGTCATTACAGCCATGACCACATGGGTCTTTATCGAGCACACTGCACATTTATGAGACCACTTTTTTTGGAGTATGCATCAGCAACATATAAAATCAAAGCATATAAAAAAGAAGAAAATGAAGAGATGTGAAAATAGACAACAAAACACAGAATGTACCAGTTATGCAACTGATGTTTATACCAGGGTAGACCTTTCCCATCAGGACCCAACAACTCTATTTACACATATTTTACAAGGAAATGGACAAGGCATCTTTACAAAGCATGTAAGTAAATAAATTATCAATGGCATAAATGATGTGTTATTTACATTTACACATCTCCATGAGCCTCCACAAAAGAATATAGACCATACTACTAGACCCATCAAAACAAAAAGGAAACTCTTCCGCTTCGCTCTCAATCAAGAGCAAAAGACCAAATTTCATTATACCTTTTGACCCATTTTTACCCCTTTCCACTTTAATCTGGAGAAGAAAAATAATATAAACTAAGAAACAAGCCTATAAATACTCTACCCCCCCCCCCCCCCCCCCCTCGTTTCCAATATAACTGCACTAGTGCTCCACTCACACTTCCAATACTGACTCGGACTGAATTTGCTTCCCCCCAAGAGGACCAAAGTATGGAAAGCAGCCTGATTTCAGCTGGCCAAAGATGCAACATACAGAATTTATGCAAACACCCTATTGTTTTTTCTACATTTCTTTCGCCATAGAAAATAAAGTTGTCATCTATACATATTATATTTGTTAAAGTCCGTCACTTTGGCTGCCTAAAACTTTGTAACTGCAAATTGGAAAAAATTAACGGTGGTTCAGAATCATTTAAAGGGTGCACAGTTTTACTGGGGGGTCTGAAGTCACTGTAGTTTAATTTTCAGTTTTTCATTAGTTTCGTTTAGGTCTAATTTTGGGAACACCCATCTTCTAAGACGACATTTTAAACAAGTGAGGCTTCTGCTCACAAAGTAAAGAGTGCGAGAACGGATCTCATAATGACTTAACAATCGATTCTTTTGAGTCTGTTCATCCAATGGGAAACCCAGCAAGTAACTAATATTCACTGAACAAGGAATTTCAATTTCTTACATATTTTCATTCTTTAAAGAAAAAAAGGGTGTAATTTCCCAGTAGTCAGAAAGACATACCTATAATCTTGAATGAAGTTACTGGCCATTTTCAATAATTAATAATTTATTTCACATTTTACAAATTCTAGATTCTTCTGAGCAAAAGTTATACATCTCATTTAGTATCAAAGATAATGTTATCAAAAGTGTCGGCGCCTGTGTCTACTGTCTCCATGAAGGCAGCGGAGAGAACAACCAGAAATAGTTCTGTGTGAACCTAGGAAAAGCTCACCCAGACATGTTTATCGTTTTAATGAAAATGAGGAAAAAATGTAATGAAATATACAGACGCAAGATGATGAAACAGAACATTTAATTTTGACAGAGCACAAAAACAAAAGAAAACTCAAGGAACAGGATATTTCCTTTACATGGTTGGATTTTGGAGAGTTCAAATCTTGAAGAAAAATCAGAATGTGCAACGCTATTTGGCGTAGAAGTCTCACCCCACCCAAAATAATAAACTCGAAGGACAAACCCACAATTCAATTTCTGCTGTCATCAGGCAATTATTTCTCCAGAACGGTACCATATATTCAGTTTGTAAAGCCGATTCTTGAAACAAAAACAAACCACTGAACATGTACGCGTCAACTGACATGAAGAAAGTTTGCTGATGGATGCAAATTTGGTTACTTCTGGCACTAAAATATCAACAAAGAATTATAACTTGAATGTGCTCATAGTATGCCTCCAACAAATGAAAACAACCATGACCAACGGACAAATAAACCAAAAACTGCACAAGTAAGACGGCAGGAGAGATCTTAAAATAAAACCCCAACAAAACAAATAAGAGAAGCTTCAGAGAACCCAACAGCTACATGCTTTTTTTTTTATT
>NW_004797275.1:2161341-2203841 GCF_000002075.1 Aplysia californica
GGGTGCCCAATTGGTGTTGCTCTGGGACTTGTGTGTTTGCAAGTCTGCATGCCTGTAGGACCAACTTGAAAACACTTAGAAGATAAACAGGCAAACAGTGTTATGCCTGAAAGTCTACTCTCACTAAGAGTATTATCTTTGTCAATCCCCACTCTAAAAAAACACACAAAACCTAATTTGAGACTTAACCCTCACCACTCCAGTTCCATCCCTATGTTGACAAGCACTATGGAGCAGAAGGCCCAGGATACTTTCCATTGACACCAGGCCAAGGGGAGGGACACATCCTTCCTTGACCTTCCTGGACTGGTATGGGGAACTTGTCCTCACATGGATTAATTTGGAATGAGGTAAATTATCAACCATCTAACATGCCTGAGGAACAATATCAACCACCACACACACATACCCATCCTCTCTTAAGTCGATGAACAAGTGCATACATGGTAGAATGAGTGAACGGATAACTTTTCTTTCACAACTCGCTGAAAAAATCATTTGGAGAACGGAAACTTACTTCTATTAATTGATGTAGGCTAATTATTGAAACTGAGATCAAACTAGACAGTTTCTTCGCGGGGCTAGAGTGAGACATCACTATTGACCCAAATCTACACTATAGTGCAAAGTGCCAACACTAACCCTTTAACTTTCGTTTCCCAAACACCGACTTACATAGCCACCAGAGCTGACAGAATCAAGGACCCACAGGTGGAGATAGAGAGACAGAAAGAGAGAGACTTTCCAATAGTTCAAGTCAACACCAATCATGTCAGCCAGCTGTAAAAATGTACTAAGCCCAATATTTTGAAACTCTTTTTCATTGCAGTCTCCTGATCTGTGATATCGATTGCAAGTGCTCAAGAAATATTATGTCGAAATTCAAATTCTTAATGTTGAAAAGCACATGCTCTTGCAAAAGACTATTCTGCCTAATCGGAAAACCGAGCTCCAGTTTCTCCTAAATCTCAAAAGCCTACAGAAGATATGGTGATCAGTGATAGAATGACGACTCGCGAATACCCTAAAAACCTTCAAAGGAAATGGTGATCAAGGGTACACAAAGACTCATGTACACGGCTAGCAGCCAACAGAGGGGAGAGAGACGGTGACAAATGACAGAAACAAACATGGTGAGGAATCTGTGGTGCCAATAGCTCTATCTGTCACAGATGGTGATGGTAACATTGATGCCGAGGTTCCCGTGGTCTGCAAACAGTTGTGCAATGTTGGTGTCAAACACCAGGCAATCGCTACTGGCAATGGCTGACTGTATGCCGTCATGAATACTCCTGGGAGCTGCTTCCCACGTCAGGCGCCGGCGATGTCCGTTCAATTCCAATCTGAGCAGAAAGAAAAATGATTCAGATCTTATACAGGAAAACCAAAGACACAAAACATTCAAGGCCACAAGAGTCCAAAACAAGAAAAATTATTTTGTATTGCAATGAATCCCAGTGTTTTCAATCACACAGCCAGAAATGATATTTGATCACCACCATAAAGTACAAGATGTTGAACAGTCATTTAGCCATAATAGTTCACCACTCATTTCTCTCCTCAGATGCTCTAAAAAATTTGTCATTATCCTGGCCTTTTCGCATCACTCATTTTGTTTGAGTGTTCCACACAACTGACTCTTGGTCTACCACTGTTTCTTTTGTCTTGTACCTTTCCAGTGTACCTTAACTCTAAAACAGTAAAATCAAGTTCAAGCGGGGGAATACAGTTTGGTCAAACCCAAAACCGGGGATCAACAGAGTGCTAAGTTTGAAGCATAGGCATGTCACCCCCACCCCCACGCAGGACCAAGGCATAGCCCCCCCCCCCCCCCCCCGTCCCCTACACATACATTTTCAAACCACCTAAATATGAAAGTAGTATTATTGAAAGTATTATGTTCCTTTATTATTATTATTTTATTATCATTTCTGACATGTCAACATTACCCCAGTTCTTAATAGTTCAGTACTTTTAAGGCAAAGTTTTTTGGAGGCTTTTTTCTGATTTGTAAATTAAGTAATCTAACCATGGTGATAAATGAACAAGCGACAGCAAATTGAAACACATGTGATCTCAAAGACAGTGAAGAAATAAATTTTACTCATTGTATATCACAATTACTAAATGGCACATCTAAATAAACCCACTGTTACCCACTAACGGCTGGATTGAAAACAACTCAGTCTTGCAACACATGCAATCAGTTCAAATAAAGAAAATAGATTTGAACAAACAAAAAAACTAACACTCAACTACCGTTCTTGTTCTTATAAAAATCCCACCGCAGACTGTAATAAAATACTAATGGTTATATATAGAAAACACCTCTTTATATTTGTCGCATATGCACGAAAATCGAGATTTTTTAAGAGGTTTTATGGAATTCAAAAGCACATGCAAAAAATCAAAGCAATTCGCGACTTAGTTTCAGTGTAATGAGGTCGACAAGTTGTCTGGACTATAACACTTATTATCATAACTGTCGATGTTTTACTCCCCATCGATACAATTAAGATCATTTAGGAAATTTTTTTTTAGTAGAGGGTTTTACGGCGCTCGCAACTGCATAAGGTCATATGAGCGCCAAGGGGTGGGTGTCAACAGAGAAGTCCTTACAGGGAATCAGACTTACTCTGCTCACCTCTCTAGCTTCAACAGCACAAGGTCTGCTCCGACTATCAAGGCACCCCCGAAATAGCAGGTCACAAGAGTGACAAACATACAAAAGAAGTAGAGGAAAATGACAATAGTAAGGATTAGGAAAGAAAAAGCAGCAGTTCCCTATTGCAGATCAGGCACAGTTATGAGCGTGACATGATGAATCAGCCCATTTACAATTCTACTGTGCTTGAACGAGAAATGTCCCTCCTTTGGGAATGGCCCAAAGACACTACAGTCAGTGGCACTGCCCCGGAGGGTGATTTAGGGGTCTGAGAGGGGTATCGTTATAACATTCCAGCAGTAAGGAGACACAGTCAAACTTGTACAAGACAGCCACCCATAGTCGAGGAGAGAAGTGGTTGTCAAAAGACCAATGGACGCCTTACATAGTATCAATAAAATGAAAAAAAAAAATGTAAGGGACAAAAATAGGAAGTGACCCTATATACAGGTGGCCATTACAGCACATTTGAATGTACTAGCTGCTAATAGAGAAAACAAAGAAAAAAAAAAAGACAGAGAAAGAGGAAATAAACTCAAATCAGAGTAAAAGTAAAACATACCTATAAATAAAATTTTCTGCCTGCTTGCGGGTTCCTATGAGCTGTACAATAGCATAGAACATTTGAAGACCATCTATTTTCTCCTGCTTTTCCAAAACAAGCATGAAGTTGTGACCAAAACAGGACTGCATCATAACCCAGTCCACAGCCCCAGGCAGGTTGATGTCAGTGGCCAGAAAGACAATGTCTTCACCTAGGGGAGAGAAGTAAACATTAACCAACATCACAGGCATGTACCTACGTAGAACATCTCACGCATCTCTGTAAGCAAAGGTTGACCAGCATTATACAGTGGGCCCCGACTATACTAGGACTGCCCGGACCAATGTGATATCCCTGATATAGCCGAATGTGTTATAGACGTGAACGAAGTTTACATTATGTGAGGCAGGGTAATGAAATCAGGCACTCATCAAAATAATCAAAGTGAAGAAACAGGCATTTTTCCGCAGGTTTGTGAATTTTTATCGAAATTTTGTTTTTTGACCCAACACCTTTTATACACAACATGACAAAGAACACATTCCTGTGTGGATTTTACTGAAAAACAATAAAAGGCACAAAAAAAGAAATTTTCAGTTCCCGCGGACTCTCAAGCTAAGGAAATAACTAATCTTTAGAGGCCATTTTCTCACTGAATTTACCTCTGAAACTAAGTGACCCCAACCTACTTCATTCGCAAATATCTCAACTTGTAATTAAAATATTTAGATATTACTTTCATCCAAAGCAAGACAAATGAACAAGCTTTCAGATTTACCAATAACTCTACATGCCCCAAAATTGACGAGAGCCTGATTCCACTGTGCCATGACACATAGATACATAGTGTAATTAATGATTAACGAATGGAATCACTTTTATTTTATACCCACTACCAATTTATCAGTGATTTCTCCTTTCTTTTCCAGTGATATTTTTTGCTCATTATCTTTCTTTTTCCAGTATCTTTGTTTCGTGGAGATTGACAAGACATCATTTGAGATGCGGGAGTATCAAATAAAAATAACAATTGTATTTATTTAGCACATACTACGCTTTATAGACGACTGTGTGCTTTACAATTATTCATAATCAAATAGCTACCACAGTTGGGAAAAGGATCACACATAGATCTGAGGTAGATCTAGCCCCGACTACTTACTTTTCCCTCAATCATTCATTCTTGTTTTAAGTCTGGCCGTCCCACAGGGAGACAATGTGATCGTGTTGTGCAAAACCAAGTTCATGCTAAGTCACTGATTAGAACATTTTCATCAACTGGAAAATGCATCCAGCTTTATCTTTCCCTCCCCTGTATATATGACACAAAAAATCTGCAATATCTACAGACTCAACTTAGGCCTCCTGGGGATCATGTAGATGCTATTCACCATGATGGATGTCGTTTTGCTTTATTTGCTTTTTTCTGCATCCATGTCCATCTGTTTTACGATTTGGTTCAATATTTCGATCACTGTTATAGCCGAGCATGCGTATGTAATTGTCTGCTACAAGAAAACTTTTTAAACAATACCCTAAAAGAGATCAGACTCGGGGCTTTACTATAAGCCTGCTATAGCTGCAATACTGTTATTACTGAGACTGTTTAAAGTGGGGCCCACTGTAAGTCTGTGCCAACCTCGAAAATCTCAAAAAATTTCGTAAGCACAGGCTGACAACATTACAAGTCCAAAAACATCTTACCATTTCACAAAAGCTATTGCTTGAAACACAAACTGCAACTTCATTTTTAAAACCTGTTAACCTTCTTAACACATTACACCCTAACTCGCCCGGGAATTCCCTTACGCGCTCTACCCTGACTCGCCCGGAACCGCCCACGCCGACCCAGCGTCTTTAGAAACGAAAGTCTCGCCTTGACGAGACTCTGGGGCCGCGATTTTGATTTGCATAGTATAGCAAAAAGTTTCTTCTTTCGTTTGATACCGAAACGAAATTTTTCGGGCCAGTAGTTTCAGTATTAGAGCTGATCGAAGTGCGATCGCGTTACCGACACTTCGAAAGTGCCTCGACTTGTTGAAAAGCGACACAATTGAGTTCGAAAACGGAAATAACGATGGATTTGAGCAAAAACGAGCATGTGACAAATCAGATGGCTCAGATTTTGATGAAAACATTGTAGGAAGAGTTTGGGGCGATTCCGATCGATCAGACGGAGAAATGACAGAATTTAGATCTAGGGCCCGACCGCGAGGCTGAGAGTGAGAGTGACGGGTCGGATACCCCGATTGAACTAAAGTTAGAACATTTCCAACAGTTTGCGCATACATAAAGTTATACTTTTCTGAAACTACATTCAGTTTTCTTTTTAACTTTTATTTTTTCAGGATTTTTGGAATTTGTTTAGTATTTTTAAAATGTGTTTTTTAAAGGCCAGTATTCACGGGAGGTGGGTTCTTTCCCCTTGCTTAGGATCTAACAATGGACTTCCCGTCCAGGCCCTTAGGGTGTCATGTGTTAAAGCATAGTAGATTATCACACTAAATATACAGGTTAATTGTAATTGAACACCTGTTCTATTTCACTTGCAAAATTACTTGCAAAAAGATAGTATCAAATAAAAGAGCCATTAGTCCATGATATTGCGAAATGAGCAGCTGATCATGTCGACTCCTATACCATACGCTTCCTCGTGCCCAGAAGTGATCAAGTTCATGTTAAAAGAACCTATAAACCCATGTCCTCCCTTGTCTTCATCTTCTTATATCCCATTAAGCCCATATCAAATGAGCTATCTAGATTGCACCAAACCACCAGAAACTGACAGCACATAAAAGGTGGGCATCAAAAGTTGGTCACATTACTATCAGGAGGAGGCTGCTGGTCCCTGGGTAAATCCTAAGTAACACTTCACCCTAACTAGAGAAAAAAACAACCCCAAAACATGGTTATCAATGCAGTGTCAGCACCGACGTTAAATCAAGTCTCATTCACGTCACCCAAAAATATGTGAAATATTTTATCTGCAAATAAATTATATAAAACTACGACTGTTCTCAGGCCTCTTACCTTGGAGAGTGGTGATGCTTTTATGTTGTTGCATGAGGTGAGGCATGACCTGTTCTAACGAGCCCTGCCATTTGCAGGACGCCCCAGGGCACGGACATGTGTACGGTCTGAGGAAAAAAGCAGGAAGTAGAATGTTTCAGTAAATACAAAATTACAGCTGATGCTTTCCATCAGAATATGTCCAACCAAATTCTACAAGATCTTGCAATCCAGACTACAATGTAATTCGTCAACAAAGTTGACTTTGGGTAACAAAAAATGAAACCAACACAAACAGAAAAGTACAGTCAAACCTGTGTAAGACGGCCACCCATTGTCAAGGAGAAAAGTGACCGTATAAGACAGGTGGCCGTCTTAGGCAGGACTGAACAAGATGAAGAAAATGAACCATTTTCACATGAGGTTTCAATCGAAAGTAGCCGCATTGTTGCCGTTTTTGTTGGTGGTGATGGTGGTTTGTATTTTGTTTGTAATTTTTATTTTGTTGCTGATTTTGCACAAAAAACTAAATGTATCTGACGAGGAAGACCGAGAGTCATGTTAAAACAAACACATGGGTCGCCACCACTCGGAGAACGAGCGACGCTTCTGTCACAAGTTCATGTTGACGTCCTTTGTTACTTTGTTACAGACTGGGAAAACAGTGACCACTCATCTCACTTACAATTTGTGTACGAGTTCAGGGTGGGGCTTATGGGTTTTGAGGGATCACACGCTTACCTCACCAGCAGCTGAAAATTGGTAGCTATTGGTCAACAGTGGGAGGGGCCTACGCAACATGATCGGTTGGAGGGACTACCTAACAACAACGACAGGTGATTGAATTATGACGGCTCGCCTACAACGTCAGGGCCCAAAGCACAATCTATGACAAAACGTAATGGAGTCACTAAGGTGGCCGTCTAAGACAGGTGTTATAGCTTAGTGTGATAGGGGATGTGTGTTAAAATATGGTGGCCGCGGCGGACAGGTGCCCGTTTTACACACTTAAATTATATAGAAAAAATGCAGGGGGGGGGGGAATGGAAAGTGGCCGTTTGTACAGGTGGCCGTCAGGGCAGGTTTGACAGTATAGTGTCGAGAAAAATAAGAAGTTCCTACATTTGTAGAAAACCAACAGCCCTCTGATTACCTGTGTACGTTTCTTCTCTCCACTACATGGCTATTGTGGGTTTTATTTGTGTACAGAGAAACACATCGACACAAGCAAAAAGAGTCATTTAGTGCAGGGAAAAGACTAGAAAAATAGACTGAAACAACAGGGGTAAAAGACCAAAGAAGAAGGACCTACCAGTAGCACCCTCCAACCACCCCCACCACTGAGGATTTTACCGCTATTGAAGCACAAATCTCCCAAAACACCATAACTACTTCCCCCAACAATTATATTACTGACCTCCATCTCAGAACAAACAAGCTACGTCTGAGGGACCCAATTGATGCTCTGAAACAAAGTCTTTTAATCCCTGTCAGAACGATAAAACTCCCCCATCAGTTAAAAATGTGGGTTTTCTGTAGCTATGAAAGCCAAAGGCTAGCTCTATCTAGGAAGAAACAGGCTGTAAGTTGAGATTACTAAAAATGAATGAATCAATAAGTTATTGTGCCAGAATGTCAGCAACTTCTGGCAAATATTTACAGAACAGCTAATACCCCATTTCAAAGAATGCAATTCAAATAGGATTGGTCAATGGACATACGACCAGAATTGCACTTTCTATCCATTGACTCAACAGTCATCGACTTTTTAACTTTTTTATCCCCATACCAACCACATCAATATTTATGATCAAGAATTGAAAGCATACCATACTAAAGCACTGCACCCCTCCCAAACAACATTAGAGTAGAAAGGAATGACTTAACAAAAACTGTAAGTAAGTAATTCATTGACTTTCAAGGAAACCACTTTCCCACTGTTCCATATATATATACAACAACAACAAAAAAAAGTCCCCAAGGCCCATGTACAAGGGACACAGCCAGAAAAGAGTGACATGAGGTCTGCCCCTTTACCTATGTTCACAGGTGTCTTCGTGTTCACTTTTTTCCGTATGGAGCAAGGAGGATATACATCCATTGTTGGAATAACGACATGGGAAAAGGACGGATGCAGCCACTTTCTCCATAGCTAAATTACGAATGTTGCCTGAAAAGGAAAATAAGAGTATGTTGACAATATGGAGAATTTTTTTTTTTTTTACAAGAAGCGCTAATGTGGGCTGACCTCTACAATAAGGTATTCCCCCCCCCCCCCCCACACACACACATTGTCATACAAACAAAGAATAATAACAAAAGCCCAATAATGATCAACAATTAAGACTCCTCTAAATTATAAACATCCAAACCAAATAAAGTTGAACTATAAGGAAGCTGATGTAGTACAAGTATGACAATCAAGGAAAAAAAACTTTTAACGAATGCTTTTATGTCCATACTTCCCTGCTGCTGTGAAAATATAAAGAAAAAAGAAAAAAAAAAAGAAAAAGTAGCTCAGATATACCAAGGACACCACTAGGCAGTTAGGAAAACATTGTAATACAACGAAACTATCCATGATTTTAACAAATGTTTCCTAAAGATTTTTCAAGGCAAAAAGACAGACTTACCTAAAGGGCCCCTACATGTGGGGCAAATATTTAACTTTTGTCTACAGGACTGACATACAATGTGCCCACTCTGACACTGAATGATGGGAGGTAGAGCGTAGTCGAAGCACACAGGGCACTCAAAGTGACTGGCCAGGTCAGAGTTGCCAATATTCGGCCCGGGCCCTGGAAAACAACACAACAAAACGAATAAGAAAAAACAAAACAAAAGGACATACAATAGCATTCAAGTCATGCAGAGAGTAATAACAACACATAGGTCACATGATTCCTTCAATGGATTTTCTTCTGAGCAAACACTGACACAATATCTTTACTGGCTTTTTCTTCTCATATGTAGTACATCGAGTGCAAATAAATTCTTTATGTTCTGAGCGCTCTGTTGCATCCTCTCAAGTCTATTCGAGAGTTGGGATGAATTTCCAGCTATGTCCTTCTCATCTTCAAACTGGCCTTAACCGAACCTCTCTTTCACTGCTTTCAATTTTCCATACGGACAATTCCTATATTCAATCAGCTAAATGTCATTTTCCTCTTGTAGGCATCTTTGCATCCCAGTGGAAACTAACACCATGTTCGTCCTTCAATTCCCTACTTCTAGGAGGAGGTCTTTTGATATTCTTTCTAGGAGGAGGTCTTTTGGTATTCTTTCTAGGAGGAGGTCTTTTGGTATTCTCCACCCTCCATGCCATAAATGTATTTTAACCATTTCAGAAAATTGGATGAGCAGTGTCAGTACCACAGAAGCACCTCATCATTCCAGTACTACTATACTGGTAATTCTGTCTTGTCACAACCTGGGAGACTTTCTATGGCATCACTTGTATAAACACTGTGGAGCCCTTCTTCCAGAAGTGAACAGCAGTGTGCCCAATCTGCAGGCTTGGTGCACTTTCACATCAATCTACATAATTGTTTAACAAAACTCTCTGTGATTGCTTACTCATAATTATGAAAGCTTTACCATTCATAAGGATTAACTTTTGAAAAGATTAAAAGCTTGCTGTGAACAATGAATCTAAAGTACTTTGACAAAAAGTCTTAATAGAAAAGTAAAGTTAGCAATCATGCCATTGCACAGGCTAAAAGAAGATCATAAGGAACCACAGTTAATGAAAGTTCAATTTCATTACACAGTACTTCCAACATATCAAATAACATATAAGCAGAAAGGTAAATGGACATCTAGTTTTATCCATAGACATGACTCAGGTAGAACAAGCTGTAACGATGTAATCAAAGGTAAAGAACTGAGACAAGCGTTCTGAGTTGACGCGTCGGGTCTGACCGCATTACACAATGTGAGTGTAAGAAAAACAACACACCTCGCTTTGTTTTTGTGTTGTAGAACCCGCCTTTTTCATCACATAACACATATATATAGATATGACCTAATAGCTAAAACGATAAGCTTTCAAGGGCTGCCACTTCTTTTATACAAAATTAAGTAGAAACTGAAATATCAACCAAAAAAATACATCTGTTTGAGCCGCCGTATAAAACACACTTACACGGCAGTGAAGGGGTTAACTCTTTACCTCCGATTGGGGGGGGGGGGGGGGGGGGGGGGTGTAAACCCACTGTGCCGAGGCCCCTTTGTAGTACTAAATCTAAAAAATAAAAATGATGAAAAAAATCACTAAATAGGTCAATAAACCAAAACAAGTGAACCTATATCGATAGTTCTTCATCTAATGAATGGTAAAAGAGACCTGTTTCCAAAAAGTAATTTGACGTCAAAGTTGTCGTAAAGAAATTTACCTGAGCCACCGCTGTCAGCGGCTCACCGGCATAGCAGTTCCAACAGCGAGCCGCTTGTCGGAGATAAAGAGTTAATAAGCTCAGCAGACAAAACCACAAGTAAGCATTAAGAGACAGATACTCACAAAACACTGTGTTGACATCAGAGGTCTGCATGGGTAGAGCGTTGTTAGGCATCGCAGGCACTTGAAGCGTCCTCCCCTTTTGCCCTGATGCCGTCTGACGACTCATACTACTGCAAAACTAATCGCCCTAGGGTTGTTTTTTTCTGTAGATAAATTTCACATAATATAAAAATTCAATAATGGCAAATCTTTTACCAGTATTAGGCATAAAAAAAGGCAGACAAACTCCACCAGTCAATTAAATAAGCATCAATCGCAATATTGTACATGTAAATACAAAAGTGTATACACACAATATTTGCCACACCTTTTACCAGCATCATAGAATAAAACAGTCAACTCTATCTGTAGGCATACATCAACCATAATAAAATCTATGAAAAAGAAAAAATAACCACAATTACTTGTTCGTTTGTTTTGGTAAGTGTTTTACTGCGCTCGCAACTGCATAAGGTCATATGAGCACGCGGGACACACCAAACATTTTCAGTTGGTAGGAAATTTTGAATTTTGCCTGCGTGACAGCCGAAGCCTACTCTAATCGATTTTGAACCACCAAGGGATCTTTAATGTGCACAACTTGCACCCGGGACCTCCGAAATTTTTCACCCTTGTCCGAGAAAGCTAGATGTAGATCTTACCTACCATAAGATCAGGGGTGTGGCAGAAAGACAGCAGTAAGGAGCCAAGGAGAAACAGTAGTAAGCCTGCAGAAAGAGTCAGGAGCCTAAACAGGGGGCAAAGGAGGTGAGGGGGTGGGGGCAGAAAGTGGAGATGAAAGCAGACGACAATTGTTAGACAGCATGAAAGGATGTGAAAGGAGAAAATTCGAGAGAAGACAATTTTCCATTGCTATCCAGATTCGAACCCGGGACCTTTAAAAGAGAGGCAAACACCTTAACCTCTAGGCCACGAGAGCCCCCAACAATTACTATCATCAGTCGCTCTTTTAATGCTTGTTGTTATCAATACAGCAACATCTGGGCTCTCACCCTTCTGTCCAATGTCATGTAGTGATAAGCTCTTTTAATGTTAACATACTACAATCTCAAACTAAGTCTCACATTACCATGTATTATAGCTTGGTCTAGGAATGCTAATTTCACAGGAAAAAGAATTGGGTTCCATGAAATCTGGAATGATAAGTTTTAGTTCAGTGTTTCTTTCACTTTTTTTTAAAGTCTGGGATGAGAATACGGTGGTCTCCGGCCAAAAACACACAGCCCTGGTGATTTTTGGTTTTTCCCCCAGGCAAAGACCTAATTTTAAGCAGACCTGCCACTCATCCCGATTTAGTCGGGATATCCCGATTTTTTGCCCCAAATCTCAAGCAACCCGATTTTCCCGATTTCGACCGTGTGTATCCCGATTTTTTGTCCCAGTCTGCTGTTCTGACGTATTTTTCTAAAAACTTGCTCTGCCTTCTCTTTTATCGCGGGAAGCACCCGTTGAACTTTTTGTCAGCAGGAACTCGAGCACTACTTCCCGAAATATCGATGCCGCATTTAGTAGTTGACTCGCCCCAAGTTGTGTGTGATCTTTGCCCACACAAGCCTTGTCCGCGGTCTGGTAACTGCGTGTTCACACCAAACACTCGGACTGGCGACTGTCTTTCTCTAACCCTCACACAACTGCATGTAACTGCGCTGACAAGACTAACATACGGCCGTTGTCGTTGCTTTAGTCTGAACGCATTATGAGGGATAAGAGATTCGTTGGTACAATTGGTCGGTCGTTATCCTAGAGTACTAGATCTAGAAGTAGAACGACTGTCGCTCATCCGAGTGTTTTGTGTGAACGCGCAGTCAGTCGGAACCGTTAGTAAAATTGTTTTAATCGCGCATTCGCGTCACGTGACATATCATCGCCGTGTGAGTTCTGCGTGTCGGGGGCCGTCCGTTGATGGGGTCAACTTAAGTTCATGTCTTTCGGGACTTATTGGTGGGGTGGGTATAGACACTTGGACTAGGAGTGCTTGAAGTGATGCTTCAGGATTTACAAAAAATAATAACTCGCACGCACGCACACACACGCGCGCGTGTGCGCGCACGCAAACAAAGACACTCAGAGTGCATATAGGCCAAGTAATTTATGGACACCCCTGGAAAAATATTAAGTCAGCTTTGGCAGTCACCTTGGTGATTTGCTGTTGATCCCGATTTTTTCCCCTGATATCCTGATTTCATAGAGTGGCAGGTCTGTTTTAAGGCATAAAGGAGGGCATGCGTTTCTTGTTTTACTTTGTTTCCATCAGCTCCAAGTGAAAAAAAAGTCATTATATGGCCGATCCATTTCAGACACTAGCACAGGAACGATCAAGATATTAGATGCAAGTTAATACATACACTTACGAGTGACAATTTTATTAAAGAAAAATTCGGCTCCGCGCTATGAGCGTGCTTCACGGTCGATCTTGCATTTACCCGGAGACCACTGTAGGCTACCTCAGGATCATTATTTTGGTCACATCTGGAATCAACTGAAATTGAAAAACCGAGCAATTTATGGATACACGTCTTATTAGGCACAAATCATCAAAGTGGTACAAATAAGCTGCCCTAATACTATGACAATCCTTCCAAAAAAACGACCGGTCATAGTGCTAATAACCAATTATAATTCACGAATGCAACCAAAGAGCTACAAACTGTCTCGGATGTAAAATTACAAAAATATAATATTAAAGGCCAGAAACATGACCAGGAAGGCAAAGCCTCCTTGACAAGGATCTGACTGACTGGCTTCAGGAGGCATGAAATCTCAAAGCATCACATGATTGTTGAATACACTTTATATTTTTAGGCTATCCATGATAGTCTGTGATAGTTCAATGATGTTTCCCAAGACAGCTTTTCATTTTCGCGAGCACAAGCTAAGTTTTGTTCAGTTTACCTCTGCACTAGCTTTAGTACACACAATTTCAGAAGACAACCAAAATGACATTTGATGAATTTGAAAGAGCAACAATGAGTGCATTTGAGGCCTTCTAAAATCACCTGTGTTGGTTCTACACCGAAGAGTAGGCTTGCCTACGTCTCATTTAAAATACGCCAAGTTGGTAGTTCTAAACGTTTCCGTTCGTCCAATGGAATTAGAGAGAACAAACTGACCCACTTAGACAAGAGGAGCTCGAAAGGAGAGCCAGGAAACAAGACTTCCATTTTACTGTACAAAATCTGTCAAATGAGCTTGAATTTATGCAACGGAATGTCTACGTACACGGTAACCGGGCACCTAGCCTCAGTGTCTACGTACATAGTAACCGCTAATCGGGCACGTAGTCTCAGTGTCATGTACACAGTAACCGGGCATGTAGCCTCAATATCTACGTACACGGTAACCGGCAACCGGGCATGTAGTCTCAGTGTCACCAGAGACTATATAATTACTCTCTGGTGTTACGTATACATGGTAACCGGGCAGTTCAGAACTCCAAGTTCAGTTTCTGTCATCCGGTGTTGCCTTCATCCCCACCCCTCCCCCGACTGTACCTTTAAAAAAAAATCAAGAATCTCCCCCCATTCCGGGGCCATATATATATACTTCGCAGCACACAGATTTTTTATGAACTTTGGTGACCCCAGCCGGTACTCACAATGTGATGCGAAAGCACAGGTTCACTGACCGGTCACGATGGCGAGCCCGACAAGACGCTTGTATGACTTTCCTTTTTTTTTTCAGCAAGTGACAGCACAGGACAAATATTGATTTATTTTCATTCCAGTTACCGTGTACGTATATACTGGGACTAGATGCCCGGTTACCGTGTACGTAGATACTGAGACTAGATGCCCGGTCACCGTGTACGTAGATATTAAGACTAGGTGAGACTATGTGCCCGGTTACCGTGTAAGTAGATACCGAGACTAGGTGCCCGATTACCATGTACGTAGACACTCCGTTCTAAATACAAATGATAGTGACCTGATAAATTTGAGCGCAAAACATTTGAAAATTGACCTATTTTCCTTTCGAACCTTGGAATGTGTATAACTACTCGTTGTGACTTATCAACTTAAATGAGAGGGGATTAGACCTATAACTTTTTATGTGTTCGTAAGACATTATGTAGACCTGCATGTGAGCCTCAACCAGATTGTCTGAAAATTTTGCGCACCCCCCCCCCCCCCCCCCCCCCCCCCGAAAAAAGGCCTTTGTGGGTGTCATAAGGAAGGACATCCGAGTAACGAGCGACCACCCCAACAAACACAATAAAGAAGAGACCTAACCCTAACCATATCCCCAAAAAGAACCTGCAACGGGCCTCATGTAAAAAGGCCAAAACAAGTCCTAAATATGAAAAAAAATAATTTTTAATTAAAAAACTACACTCCAAAACAAACAAGGAGCATATAGATCTAGATTCTAGATTTATATATATGGCTTACATCTACATTGTTATAGGGTTTGATACAATAACACAATAGAATTGGAATATGAATCCTCCATAGACCTAGATATCTAGATCTAAGAATCTATATATCTAGATTTTTCTAGATCTAAATAAATAAATAGTTCACGTACCTGATGAAATGCTTATTTTTACCAATATTAATATTACAGCACAACCTATGATAGGGTTTGACACAATAGAATTGGAATATGAATCCTCCATTGGGGTCTATAATGATCTCTATATAAATCTAGATCTAAATTCTAGATCTAGATTCTATTAGAACAAGAGAGTCGGACTTGAATGAATCCACACGATCTGAACAATTGAATTAGTCAACAAACTAAATTCAAAATGGCCGCTCGAGCACGAAACTGAAAGTTGATAATTTAAGTTGTCGTCCTTTTTCGTATTCGCATTTCTACTTAGGTTCCGACAATTATGTCGGAAACGCCGACGTTGGCAGTCGGCACGAAAACGAAAGTGCCGACGAAGCCGACGGGAGAAAAATGGGTCGCTGGAAGTCAGCCAAGCCTCGCACTACGCCTACGCACATTGACTGATACAGGCGGGCCTAGCGATAGCATCGGCCGGTTCGCGGGTCGGGTCGCGATTGTCGGATTTCAGACGATTGTCGGCAAACATGCAGGTCTAATTATGAATAGAAAACTATTAAAAAAGATAGAGTGTTGTTTTCAGACTTCGTCTCACTTTGTGGCAACTGACGCTAGTGCTACCAATAATTAAACAGTAACTTCTTGACTTTTTAAATTTGGTTTTACCCTGTCTGTGTAGCTGTGGACAGAGTGATGAAATATAAAAATGATCCATAGACTTAGACTTAGATTTAGACCTACATCGGTACTACTTAAGAATGTTGGTCCCATCTGTTTCTAGACTTGGCGAGTAGGCATTCTACTGGATATCGATACTGATTTAAATAGCCATCTATTCGGTATCGATGTTTTATCAGTAGATCTAGATCTAACCTACAAATGAGAGGTAAAATTTCACTTGTTTTTACAAGGCAAGGGGGGTTTACGGTAGCTTTACCCCCCTGACCTAACAACAACATGGGGGGGTTCAGGAGGACATGCCCCCCAGAAGGAGATATAATTTGATGTTTTGCAATAGGTTTCATAGGCCTAGGCTAGACATCTATCTCTCCTATCGGCACGCGCACAAAGTAGGCTAATCGTTTAGAACCAGAAGTAATCGTCGGTAGGGATTTAGTGAGCCTAGTTGGGAAAAACCTAGAAGTATCCCCAAATGGGACCCACATTCTTAACTCTTGTCCTGCGTCTGTGCTGAGATGTGAATCTTATCAGCAACTGATTACATCGGACGTTCCGGGCAGGCCGCCGGGGTCACTCAGGGTGTACTGTTGGTGTACATCGCGTGGGCCGGGGGACGTGTGTTTTCGCCATGAATACTGCGGATTACTGCGGCAGTGTGTTAATCGAAGATGAAAGTAACGCTCTGTCTTTCAGAGCTTTCTATTTATAAAGTGTTACAAACACATAAAACCCTGTCTCACAAGCTGATAAGACATTACGAGTGTAGTTACGCCCATTCCAAACCTTTCTAGACGCTCTTCTTGTTGTTATGAATGACCTGAGGCTCAAAAGGGGATAATATAGCTAGGTCAATTTCCAAATATTTTTCACTCAAAATGTTCTTTGTACCGCACAATGGTATTCAAAACTATCAAACAAGCTTACAGTATCTTTTCATACAAAATCAAGCTCATTTGAAAGATTTTGTATAGATCTAGATAAATGGAAGTCTTCTAGATCTAGAACTTGTTTCCTGACTATCCTTTCGAGCTCCTCATGTCCAAGTGGGTCTATTTCTTCTATAATTTCATTGGACGAAGATTTAGAGCTACAAACTTGGCGGGTATTGAATGAGACGTATGCCTCGATTATGAACCAACACAGGCGGTTCTAGATCAAGAAGAAGGCCACAAACGCACACAAACTCAAGCAGACTGACGCACACACACTTGACCTGCTTGAATGGGGATCGGACGCGGAACCCGAATTGAACGTGAGATGATGCTCGGCGCACGTGCGCTGAGCCAGGGGCTAGACTGACTCTTGACCAGAACGCAAGCGAGGTGCCGAAATAGGCTTATCGGGCGACATAAACCCGGCCCCTGCAGGACGAGGGATAAGTTAGTGTAGGCGTTAGTAGTATCCGATCCCTAGATCTAGACGATTAGATCTTGAATCCAGATCTAGAGATTTACAGTTCAACTGGATCTAGATTCTAGAATTCTAGATCTAAAACAGATCTGGGACATTATGTCCCTAGCCCTGGGCCTAATATTAACCAATACTGTAGTAGTGTATTACCAATAGGCTCCGAAACCATCAAAGACCGACCAGTCTAGATTCTTAACTTATTAACACTGAAACTTGAAACTGAAACAACACTGTACTCAATCCATGCAAATTTGTGTTCATAATTCTATTTTTGTTGTCTCTTGTGCATAGACATAGACTAGATCTAGATCTAGGCCTACATTCTTAACGCAAGGCTCTGTCGCACAATAAAATCGTTAAAACTCCCCTTACTGCACATTGTAAACACACCACTGTTGAGAGCAAATCGTGTCCCCTTCGTCAACACACACACTGAACTTTCTTTTCATGCACACCATGGGGACCTGACAAGCAACAAAGACCTCATTTCCAATGAATGAAGGATGGAAAGATAATATGCTGCCTTTGCACAAAAGTTAACACTGAAACATAAAAGAAACAAGCAAAAATCATGTCACCAGGCATACTCCACCTACATTTTTTTCTTCAACCACATCAATATGAAAGGAAATAAACTGCGACCCTTCTATGAACAAACACCTGTGAACTACGTCATCAAAATGCGAGCACATGGGAAAAGCTCCCTCTGTCGTAAGAAGGGACAGTATCGTCGTGCAAAAAAGCATTGATCGAATGGGTTTTTGTTTGACTTTCATCGAGCAATGCTTGCTCTTTATGTAGGCCATGCGTGTATGTTATAATGCCCTAGGCCTGCCTATAATAATAATAATAATAATAATAATAATAATAATAATAATAATAATAATAATAATAATAATACATTATAATTATAATAACAATAATAATAATAACAATAACAATTATAATTATAACAATTATAATTATTATAATAACAACAACAACAATAACAACAACAACAACAACAACAACAATAATAATAATAATAATAATAATAATAATAATAATAATAATAATAAAAAATAATAATAATGATAATAATATAATAATAATAATAATAATAATAATAATAATAATAATAATAATAATAATAATAATAATAATAATAATAATAATGCACATATTATGAGACCATACAAAACAGCACGCGCCCACGCACGCACACACATGGCATAGCCTACTTTAATTTACTGGCATAGGATATACGTGAGGCAACGTGGTGAAATCACGCCCTCGTCAAAATATCAAAATGAAGAAACTGGCATTTTTCTGCAAGTTTGTGAATTTTTATCGAATTTTTGTTTGTTAGCTTAACACCTCTCATGCCCAATAAAGAACCCATTTCTGTGTGGATTTTACTGGAAAAACGTTGATTAAAGGCATACAAGGGTAAATTTTCAATGTCCATGGACTCTCAAGCTAGGGAAATAACTAATCTTTGTCTGCCATTTCCTCACCAATTTTACCTTTGAAACCAGGTGACAACCCCCTCCCCCCCCCCCCCCCCAATCCCCTTAATTCGTATGAAAATATTAAATATTTAGACTTCTATATATGATGAATGGACATTTTTTAAAAAATCCAAAGCAAGACAGATTAACATGCTTTAAGATGATACCAATAAATCCACGTACCCAAAAAATTGACGAGAGCACCGCGTTGTGACACATATAATATTGAAGTGTCTTACATAAATTTACGCTTTTCTCACAGAATTCTACACTTAGTGTAGAATTCTGTGGCTTTTTTTAAACTCTCTCACTGATGCATGTATAATACACATTTCATTTGGGAGGGAATTCCAAATTTTAAGAGCAAAGATATAGAATTTTAAAGAAAATTCTCTTCCACCCAACTTATTAAACTTTACAGTGGACAACCGATCATGAGATCCGAAAAACTCAAATGTGAAGAAAAGAAGAATGGCCCTTTACCAGTCCTCCAACCATCCACAATCCTCCTCCTCCTCCTCCTCCTCCTCCTCCTCCTCCACCTCCTCCTCCTCTTCCTCTTCTTCTTCTTCTTCTTCTTCTTCTTCTTCTTCTTCTTCTTCTTCTTCTTCTTCTTCTTCTTCTTCTTCTTCTTCTTCTTCTTCTTCTTCTTCTTCTTCTTCTTCATTTCTCCGTTCGGATTAACAAGAAAGACGTAATAGGCCTACCTAATAGTAATATCATCATCCCGGTCTTCTCCCATGACCTCATATCCACACAAGTTCTCTTACTTGAGAATATTTTTTTTAATGATTTTTATTTAGACAGCATGGGGAAGAAACTCTCCAGGTGAGCAACTTCTCCGCTGCCGCCGCACAGATATATGCGCTCGCTTTGTCTCTAACCTACCTTTTTTCATCTCAGTCCTGAAAACTGAGTGATGAGGCAAGTCTTCGAGTAAAAGCGCATTAATTCCTGCGCTTCATAAAGACTAGTTTAAAAAGATCAAAACAATTCATTGTAGTCTTCATTTCCGTTTGATTGTGGGAGTTCGGTTGGCCTAGGCATATATCGTCGTTGTCCCCTCTCCACTACGTCAACACTCTTAACAACCCCACAACGAAAGGAACATATGGCTTGAGCTGATCTCGCAGAGACTACCTTTGTTTTTAAAAATGCACCCTACCCATGCGGACTCTCAAACTGCCCCCCCCCCCCTCAGCAACTTAAACTTGCAGAAAATCTAGTTACCTACTTTCAGTGATTTAAAAAAAAAAGCCATTTAACCCTATCCGTACGTCCTGGGGTCATTAATAATATTGTACCCCCGCGATTGTATCCTTCGCATTTTAGATCTCTTTGAAACTTTCTGCATTTCTTTAAAAAATCCTTTGCTTTGCAAAGCGTGGGCCTACGGATCGGATTAACGAGTAAATTTCCTCTTTGGAAAGTGGTGGCACGAGAGTTCCCCACGTCATATGGATACGATAGTAAAACACAACGTACGGATAGGGTTAAATGTATAGACATAAGGTTGGTAATTAAAAAGCAAACCTGATACTTACATACTCATCGGAATTAACCACTGTGATTACGAATGGCGTACACAGATGAACAAAAACTCATAAAAATGATCAGATCTGTTTGTTAAAAATTTTGTATTAAGTTGCTCCATCAAAACTTTACACTTTGAAGTGTTCATTGTGAGCACAGCGGTGGTAGTACCAGCCAGTGATGCTGTATCCGAGGCGTCGGTTCCCTATAATATGGGCAATGGGAGGAGTTACCGGTGGACTGAGGAGTTAGGAATGTGACAAGGAGGTTACAGTGATGTAGAAAGGTTCTTGGAATGTGATTGTACGGGGCTGGGGTGAAGGTTTGAGGTAGGAGGGGAGGGGTTGATGAAAGGGCCAGAAAGCCTAGAGGGGGATCGGGAGAGGTTGGAAGGAAACGGGGCGAGGTTGGATAGGAATGGGGATAGGAATAGGGCCATGGGTTGTTGGGGAGGGGGAGGATGAGGAGAGACGGAGTATATCTTATAGAATATTATTTAATAGGGGATCGGAAAAGCAGCAACAACTTTTGGAAGGCTGACAAAAGGAGCACGGGAAATCAATAAAAAGATTAACCTTCAAAACAAAGATCAAGATTTATGAAGCACGTGTCCTCAGTACACGGGAAATTGACTGGATGCCGGCCCTCCTTTCGATATCCTACAGTCTGTCGATCAACAGACTGTACGTCTAAATGGGGTCTATAGATCTGAAACATGGACCTTGTACAGCAAGCAAGAAAAGCGCCTCAACATTTTCAATCTCAGCCAGATGCTGCCGCATTTTTAAGATCTTATGCATTTCGTGGCGTGGCAAGGAATTACAAATGTTGAAGTGTTAGCACGGGCAAACCTCCAGAACACGACAACTATCCTGTGTTTTAAAAAGATTGAGATGACTGGGCCATGTCAAGAGAGTGGACGACAACCGGATTCCGAGGTAACTTCTTTAAGGAGAACTTGCCTAAGGAAAGAGACCAAGAGGAAGACCAAAATTGAGGTACAAAGACACCCGCAAAAACAGCTTATCTAGGCTTTGGGTAGATGTTAGCATATGGGAAGAAAGAGTTGAGGACAGGAAAACATGGAGGGAAATGGCAAAGGAAAGAACTGTAATGCTAGAGAGCAGCCTTAGAAACAACCAGGCTGAAAAGCGCCAAAGACGAAAAGAAAACAGCGGAAATAGAGAGCTTCGATCCACGTCACTGATCCATGCAAGCGCTGTGACGGACTGCGCTTCAAACATAGGAAGAATTATATATATTTTATACTGCATACATATTTTAAGCTAAATGAATTCTACTTCATCTGATTCTGCCCTGTAAAAAATACACCAACGTCCGAAATTCGATCACTCAGAGCACACAGAGTTGTGTTTCTCACTGAGAAAGCGCATTCTAAATGTTAACAACGCCTGAAGGTGATTTTTTCTAGGCCTGTCGATTATACGATTACGTTTCCTCCATTCATTTGACTTGAACTTGAACAGGCAGAAACTCTCACACGATGAAAAAGGCTACATAGGCTTTTAATGTAGAATTATATTATTAATACCAGGTAACAAGTTTGTGTTTCTGATTTGTGTATAATGGATCGCAATGTGCCTCACACTGCCTATGGTCTGCTGTTGATCGATTTACCTGTCTGCTTTGTTGTAAAAGAGTTACGCTGTATATTTCCCTGCCGACTTGCAACGTTCGAAGCCCACTATATTTTAGTAACGTATATACCTCCCCCCCCCCCAAACCCATTTATAACGTGTTTGACTTTGCGCACAGAACCGGGGGCACCTTGTGGATTACAACGTTTACCCCCTCCCCGAGAGTTGTCTTCTGATAGGATAGGGCTGCCAAATTACCAACACCCCCCCCCCCCAACCCCCCGTCATATCAGCCCATTAAAAATGTAGACGTTTTCGTACCCAATCGACACAATTTAAATATTTTAAGAGGCGGGCTCCCGACCCCACCTATCAGGGCCAGCCTCTATGAAGATTTTTTTCCTACTCAGGAATCGAACTCAGGTCTCCTGCGTGTGACAGCGAAGCGCCTAACCGCTACACCACAGACGCCGTTTCCCCTTTCTATTTATTTTTTTTTACACCAAGACTGGCCCGAGGGGAGGGGGTGGGAGCTCACCAACTCAACGTTTTACTATAGTTTGAGTAAGAGTTTTACGGCACTTGCAACACAAATCGGCCAATAAGTGCCGACGATTTGAGATGTTAAAAGAGAATAACATACAAATAAAAGGGAGGAGAGATAAAGACGACAGGTGTTTGAGAGGAAAGAAGGAGGGAACCCCACCAAAGCACCCGCCAACCACCCACTACTCAACGTTTATCTGATCACTAGAAGATGTTTTCTGGCGACAGGAGAATGGAAAGTATTCTGTTACAAAAGACGAAAAATGAGTCCAACTGGCTGACAGCTGACGAGACCATCAATGATTTATTTATAGAGGCACCAGCCATCCATGTCCAGGTGCTGTTTTAGCCTCTTTTTCCTGTATTCGGATTAATAATATCTTTTTGCCAATTAATTGCTTCCGCTTCTATGTACCCCATATCTATGGTTCTCAACCTGGAAATCGCCTTTAATTCGCTGTAATTGCCTCCCCCCACCCCCTCTCATCACCCCCTCCCTCATACAGCTGTCAACAAGAACAACTACATGTTGTTAAGATTTAGGAGGTGAGGCAAATAGTCAGTGAGAGAGAAGTGAGGGCAGGGAAGGTAGGGGTTATGCATACCCTCCCCCCTCCCCCCCACACACACGCACACTCTCTGCTCTCTCGTGCTCTCTGTGTGTGTGTGCGTGTGTGTGTGGGAGAGAGAGAGAGAGAGAGAGAGAGAGAGAGAGAGAGAGAGAGAGAGAGAGAAAGAAACGTACGTTTCGTCAAGTCCACTTGGACTGCTTCTTTTTTTCTTCTTTACCCCAAAATCACTGGTAGACCTATTGTTCGCATCAAAATGAATTTAAAAAAACACGAGATCTTTAATAAATTACTGCTTTTTTTTTTTTCAAAACAAACAATTACATTATTTGATTAGTCAACGAATTATTCTAAAAAAACCTTAAAACAGGTAAACACCCTTCTCGGGACTTGACATTCAATGTGTTCGGGAAAGGACTTCGTAAAACCTCCTAAAATAACATACTTCAGTACACCAACGTTATCACGAGAGTATGACACTTTAGAACAGCCGAGGAGAAATTTGAAAAAGAGACAAGAAAAGATTTTTGTTTCATCCTTGCTTAAAAAAGGCCTTATTGTAGAATATGATTGTACAGTGCAGTGCAGTGAGGTGCAATAATAATAAATGTAAATGTGTTACACTCCCACCCCTATTGATACAATTGAGATAAATTAACCTCCTCATACAGCAATTGAACTGATATCTTCTGCATGTGACAGGGGAGTGCCAAACTGCTACACCACAGATGCTCGTACAGTACAGTACAGTGCAGTGCAGTATTGTGCAGTGCAGTGCAGTATTGTGCTGTGCAGTGCAGTATCATAAAAGAATAAAGTTACATTTGAGTTAAAACGGCTTTTCAAAAGTTGTATTGTGACTTAATAAAGATGCACGATCTCCGATTCAACATGCACCTCTGAGTCTGAGTAAGGTGGGCAGAGAGCCATGAAAACTTCCATAAAAACTTTGGAAGCCCATTGAGATTTAAACAAATGTCATATGCAAACTGAGCCACCAAAGCGCCCTCACAATAAATGTGTCATGATGCAGTGGAATCAGACACTCGTCATTTTTGGGCATATGGAGTCATTGGTATCATCTTAAATCCTGTTTATTTGCCTCGCCTTTGGTGAAAAAATATCCATCTATCATGAATAGAAGTCAAAATATTTGTGATTGAAGGAGGTGGGATCGCCTGATTTCAGAGGTAAAATCAGTGACAAAATGGCTGCCAAAGTTATGTAACTTCCATAGTTTGATAGTCCATGGAAACCGAAAATTTACATTTTTTGTGCCTTTAATCACAGTTTTTTTGTAACATCCACACAGAAATGAGTTTTTAAATGGACATAAAAGGTGTTGAGCCAAAAAAAGAAAATTCGAAAACATTTCCCAAACTGGCCGAAAAATGCAGATTTCTCGGACTTCATTATTTTGACGAGCGCCTGATTTCATCACGCTGCATCACAAATAAACCTGGTACCAAAATATCAAACTATACCAGGTATAAAATATACAACAAAACAAAGTAACTATTCCACCATAACAAAAGAAAACGAAGGCATATTCTTGACAAGATTTTTATACAACATTGAATGCAATAATCATACATTTCTATTTCAATCAGCAGAAATTCGACATACGATATTGTGAACAATATATCAAACTCCTCACAATTCAAATGCAGCTTGTTCATTGCTTTGTTTCACCAGATCACAGCAACATGATACAATTAAATTATGCATACAATAGATATCACTCATTAAATTCAGCTGAGAAGACAACAGAAGTCACCAACGCAATGGTAAACACTTCACTTATAGCAGCACAACACTAGGATCAACCATTGTACATTATTGGTCAATTCTTTGTCAATTGTTATTTTGTGATTGTAGATGTTTTACATTCTCATTGACACAATTTAGATAATTTAGGAAGTGGGCTGAGAAGGAAACAATGTCCTAGAAGACAGACAGATATATTCAATTATAAAAACCCTCCACACATGAGAATTGTACTCGGGTCTTCTGTGTGAGGGTGACATGATGCCTAAACACTGCACACCATAGACGCTGGTACTGATCAGTTCAGCCTGGAGTGTGTTCTCATTGTGATGCTAAAAAGTTTTAAAGTGCCTTTCAAAATCATGTATCCTTCCCCCCCTCCCCCTAGGCTCACATGATTTCACAATGTCTCTGATGGCATGGAAATGATAGCAATGCTTCCTGAGAGATGACCAGCAAACGGTCATAACACATTTGCTAATGTCATTTTTTGTTTCAGGATTCTAGTCACAGGTACGACATAGAAAAAGCCTGCCACTTGCTTCATATCCTCAGTATACCTGGATTCTGTCTTGTGTACTAAAAATTCACTTATTGAGACTTTTTCTCTCTTGCTCAAGTTATAAGGTTAACTTAGTCAGTCCTATTTTTAAAACTTTCCTGAAATTTAAAAAACAAACAATTAAAAGAGACAAAGGCAATTGTGTTATGACCGTGATGATATAGGTGGTTATATACCTTCTCTGAGTAGAATAAGTGTTACAGCGCAGTGGAATCAGGCGATCGTCAATTTTTGGGCATGTGGTAAAAAAAACCCCCCCGTCAAATAAAATGTTTCAAATATATATCCCGGATTGAAGGGGGTGGGGGTTGCCTAGTTCCAGAGGTCAAATGAGCTAAAGAATGATCGTCAAAGTTTGGTGACTTCCATAGCTTGAGAGTCCTTGGAAACTGGTAAGTTACATTTTTAGTGCCTTTAATGTTTTTCAGTAAAATCCATACAGAAATGTGTTTTGGAATGGACATAAAAGGTGTTGAGCCAAAATAGAAAAATTCGATAAAAAATGCCAAACCAGGGGAAAAATGAAGTTTTCTTCCATTTCATTCTTTGACAAGCATCTGATTTCACCCAACACTTCACATTATTGTATCTATGTGGTTGTATTGCACTATCCTCACAAGAGCACCTTCCACTACAACAAGGGTCACATCTAAAGACACAAGTCTCCACAGCACTATCCTCACAAGAGCACCTTCCACTACAACAAGGGTCACATCTAAAGACACAAGTCTCCACAGCAGCTTTCAAAGATGGAAAAAACAAAATTAGGAGAAAATGTTTTAGTTCATTTACCCACACAAAAATGATAAGTAACACTACAATCTAGAATCTAGCAAGCATACATAGCGAACACACACACAGCAAACAGATTTTCAAGTCTCAAACTTTTTCTTAAACATGCATTTTCCATGTTTCAAAAAACACACAGTGAGACTTTTACATAATGAAAAGACTTTCAAGTCCCGTCGATTTCGCCATGTGCGTACTAGAATGTATATGTAAGTCACGCCTAAAACAGTCAGAGTAAAGATGCTGAGTATTCCCCACCATATATCTTTCTTCAGACAATGTAAAAGTATTTTTTTAAAATAAATCTAGTAAATGTTTGACTCCCCACATCAGCACTCGGAAGACCATATAGCAGGCGAGCTGTTTCGACCCTGCCTATCAAGGTCAACCCAAGCTGAGAGATACACGAGATACTTGATAAAAATACTTTCCCACATGGGAATTGAAAAGTTATCTTCTGTGTGCAACGGCAAAATGTTAATCACTACACTATAGACGCCAGTCTTCATCTTTCTGAAGAAGAAGAAAAAAAAACATTAAGAAAGAATACGAGGGCAGAGTTACTGGAATACCTCTGTGCAATGGTGACAGAATTCTCATTTGCCCCCAAGAGACATTCTCCTTGACAATGTGAAAAGGAACCTCTTTTAAAAACTTAGACTAGACTTTCGTCTTTTTACAGTCCATGTCCTCACTCCGCAAACCTCTTACAATATTCACCTGTTTCTCTCCAACAAACAAAGTCATTCATTTTTACTTTTGCTCCGAAGAGTTCGTATTACATAATATATAAAGCTGCACAATCATATGAACACATTCACATGATCTTTCTCTCCATCCCTGACAAACACACACAGACACACGCAAACACAAGCACATTCACACTTAAGCACATTCAAATGCAAGCTAAAACTCATGCTTTGTATTGGGAGTGAAGTCTCAATATGAACTCACTGCCACACTCACAAGTTACAGAATACATTGAAACAAAAAAAAAAAAAAAAAAAAAAAGCTATGAGAAAATATTTATATTAAAATAACTTTGACCTTTGCCACGCTGATACAGGCAAGTGACAGTGTCACAATCTTCTCACGTATTTTGGAGGTTAGCACTTATGGTTTGTTTGGGTGAAGAAAGCACATTGACACATTAAATGTCCTTTACTGCAGGGGAAAACAGAATGGGGAAAAAAGCAAGGAACATAAACAGACAGGAACAACAGAGGGAAAGAAAAGAAGTTGAAAATACCAATAGCACCTTCCAACTGCCCATAAACACATCTGGTCAGTCCAGACTACGTGACAGTTTGTTTGAGTAAAATGAAGCACATTGAGACAACAATCGTGGAAATGAACAGTGGTTGCCTCCAACAACTCACAAGGTCATAGAGGAAAACCTACTACAGCACCTTTGTAAGCGTATAGGTTTAATGCCCTTGTCAACACTAGAGAAAGAGATAGGCCTACACATTGTCACAAAGGTCATTTCATGCTGGGAAAATGTAAGACAGATAGAAACAACAGAATGAAAGAAAAGAAGGATTTACCAGTGGCACTTTCCAACCACTTAAAGAAGGAGGGCAAAAAGAAACCTCCAACATGCAATCCACACAAAGGCAGACACTAACTGCCTCTCCAATATATGCTTTAAATCCATATATGCACACAAAGTTCTCAAACAGTCCCAACACCACAGAGAAGTTAAGTCTGTTTGTTTTACAGAACAGCCAAATTCTAAATAATGGTGATTTAGTGTGAAGTAGAAAACAAAGAAAAATAGAGTAAACGGATTTTAAAAGTTCAAGTGCTTATTCAGTTGGTTATTTCCTTCAGTGGAAGTGCTTATGTGTGAGAACAATACTCCCTTAGTCAGAAAGTTCATAAATTTTCCTTACCCAGTCCTCCAAAGAACATATAATTATGCAGCATGTTCTGTATACATGTACATACTATGAGCTGAGAACCATCTCGTATTAACTCAGATTTTTCTCATTTTTGGGAGTTTTTGTCACAGCAGGCAAGGCTGTAAAAAATTTCGCATTTGAGCCCCCAATTATAAATGGTTAATGCCTGTGACCTCTAGAATGATGGTTTCATTTCATACTTTCTCCTGTTTTAGTTACTGGAATTCAGTACTTTCAAAGTGATTTACATAAAAACTGGAAAAACAGAGTAAGTACAAGATGTCAATAAGCTCTCTATATTCAGTCTCTACCAATTGTTTTCTTCTAGCTTTGTGAAATGGCACCTTGCAAAAGGAACCTTTCCAAAAGATGCAACATCCTTCCCTGATTACCTGTAAATCAAACTCAAACTCATAACTTTCATAAGGCAAGTCTAAAGCCTCATGACCAGATTAAGATTTTTTAAAAAAAAGATAAAAAATGCCAAATCCTCATGCCATCAAGAAGAGAAAAAGTGAAATCTAGGACCAAAATACAAAACTGCAAAAAAAGATTACATAGAGGCTGACAATGTGGTAATGATAGGTGAACTAGGGAATGAAGGACAAGGGGGATGTAAGGGCAGGAGCAATACTAACACAGTGTCTGTACTTATAAACTGACAGGCTTTAGAGGCAATGGAGTGTCTCTGATATGTAGCTCGGAAATATGATTAATTAATTGTAAAAGTCTTACTCCCCCATCAACACATTCAGAGCATTAAGCAGATGGGATGCTCCAACATTGCCTGTCTGGGACAATCTACACTGAGTGGATTCAGCTTACTAGGAGACAAATAGACAATAAAACCACTTCCTCACTTGGGAATCGAACTCAAGTCTTCTGCCTGGAATAGCAACGAGCCCAATCATTACACCGCAGATGCTGATACTGACCTGGGAACAGACTCAGACGAGTAGCAAAAGTGTGTTGGGTCAACACAGCTCTGAAATCATAAATCGAAGCCCAGATGTGTCTAATGATGCAAAACCCTAGAGCATTAATCTTTCTTCCATACAAGTAAACTTTTATCCTCCGTTTGGAACTTACTTGACCTAGTATGCACACACTGACTGCTTGGTGTAGAACTCCACCATACACCAGGATGAAAAGTGACGTTTGACAGAGTCTTACGCTGAGCAGTCAAAATGTAGTCACCATTCTCTGTGTGGCCATACTTGAGTTGCAGTGCCGTCATGCATGATAGACACTTTAAACATATTTTTAGAAAGGGGAAATCCAAATGAACTTTTACCTTTTTTCTTCCTATCTTCTCAGCAACCTAAAAAAAAGGCAGCGTAACCCCGTAAGAGCTTGTGGCCCATCAGCTGAAAATCCTCGGCTTACAGAAGAAACTGAACCTTTGTCAAATCAACAAGCTGAAGCAAGAGAAAATGATACCATCATGAAAAAGAAAAGACATCTGCCTAGCACTTCTTTTTCTTGTCAGTATTTCGCAGATGAGCCCATATTCATACAACACTCTGCCCTTACTTCCTCTCATGCTGCCTCCAAAACCTCCTCTGTCACAACAGTACAGCTAACTTCAGTCAAGTAAAATGTTTATTTAAAAAAAAATCTGTTGAGTCTCAAGTAGCATCTCAAAAGTCAAATGAAGAATATATCTATCAAAGTAATCACCTTTTTATTTCATAACCGGGGTTAAGCCAGTTTCAAGCTGTCAAACAATCAAATCAATTTCCAACAGTGAATCAAATAAGCAAAAAAGAAAAAAAGACATTTCATACATGTGAGTATTTTTACAAGCACAAACTTGTATACGCATACCGAACTGCTATTCTTTTATAAATGTTTAAAGTTGTCTGGTAGAGCATGATAAATTGATGATCAGTAACAAAGTTAACATGGGTCATGACATCAAATGCCTCTCCGTCAAAGAAGACATGCGTCTAACTGCCATGGGAAGACCTCCAATACCAAATATCACAAAACTGTCGTTCGCCAACAGCAGGGAACATTATCGCAGCACTGTCACACACCCTCTCATTTCTTCGGCTCCCCTTCAAAACTATCGGGGAGGGAGTGATAGATCCAAGAGCCATTGACTTTCTTGAAATGCTGAAATTGATAAGTTACATACTTTTAAAAGGGGATAAAAAATCGAGTTACACAGTTATGCAGTCGGGCGCAGATAATACGAACACAGAAAACTCCAAATCAGGGATAGCTTGTACAGTATGCCATAATTCTTGGACTGATATCTCTTGAAATTGTTTATATGCGATCAACATGAACTATGGATGTGTTGAATACATTTACCAATACCTGAAGTGTTTGAGCTATCCCTGCCCAAGTCTGATAAAGTGTTAATGATTATGGGACATCATTTTCAAAGTGTGTAAATGGTTATTTTAAAAAGCATGATTTTCAAATTGAAGAAATTGTTTTCTGATATATATTTGACAATGAGCGAATAGTTCTTTACCAAATCATCAAAGTAGAAAAGAAAGAAGCGCATTGTATGTGCAAAAAATGCAGAATAATTCTGGGAACAAGAGCAGAGAGAAACATAATGGACAAAGACCTACGAAACCAGCTTCATCACAATGACAAAACATTAGTACAGCAGAAGCTGCAAGTCACGACAACATTATTAACATATAAGGTTCTGCAAAGACAATTGAATTGGTCAGTGTACAGAGAGAATACACTAAAGAGAATTTTGTTGTTTATCAGCTCAGATCTGACATTTCCCCAAATGATTATAAATTTCTACTACCACGTGATCTACATTTGGCTAAAAATACTGTACAAAAACTAACAAGCAAGAGTAACTAATGCACTCATGGCTTGATAACAAACAGCAAATTCTGACACTTTTGGAAATTTGTGCATCAAATCAGAGACTCACCTTAGCCGTGTACTCAATGTTCAAGTCTTTTCGATGTCGTTCACCCTCTCGTTGAATTTCTTCTAACTGCAGGCAGAAACAGAGAAATAACAAAAGCATTTTTAGAGCTGTATTATTTTTTTCATATGATGGTGTGTGGCAGCACACATCTTCCATCTTCTCATAAAATCCAACCCAGTAACAAGTAGTTTCAAGCATTTCTATCAAGGAAGACCATTGCATGATGACTCTACTCACCAGCTTTCTTAACAACCTCCCCCCCCTCCTCGTTACAAGATTTTTATCTTTAAAAAAATGGTATCAGAGGAAACACGAGGTTTTAAATTCAAGAGGGACTATTGTCAAGACCCTTGTTCCTCATACCAAAAAATCTGGTCCTGATCTGAAGGGGCACTTTCAATCATAATCTTCGAGTGCCATATCTGGACAGGCATCAGCAATTATGGTTCTCCATTCATTCCTTTGCTTGGATGCTCTCAAAAAAGCTATGTGTTACGACTCTGTGGAATCAGATGCTCGTCAATTTTGGGGCAAATGGAGTTATTGATATCATCTTAACCCTATCCATAAGTTGTGTTTTACTATCATATCCATGCGACGTGGGGAACTCTGTGCCACCACTTTCCAAAGAGGAAATTTACTTGTAAATCCGATTCGCACGCTTAGCATAGCAGTCTGTCAAAAAGATTTTTTGAGAAATACTGAAAGTTTCAAAGAGATCTTCGTACTAGAAGTATTCTAAAAAGTGAAGAATACAACCCCGGGGGTACAAAATGACCCCAGGGGGTACGGATAAGGTTAATGCCTGTCCATTTGCCTTGCATTTGAGGGGGAAAAATATCCATATTTATCTTTTGTATAAGTCAAGATATTGGTCTAGTGAGAAAATGGCCGCCAAAGTTGTGTTATTTCCTTAGCTTGAGAGTCCATGGAAACTGAAAATTTACATCTTTTATGACTTGAATCAATGTCTTTCAGTAAAAATCCACACAGAAATGTGTTTTTCAAAGGGCATGAAAGGTGCTGAGCCAAAAAAAAAAAAGATAAAAATTCCCAAACCTGTGGGAAATTGTCAGTTTCTTCATTTTCATTATTTTGACGAATGTCTAATTTCACCACGCTGCCTCATACCATCTGTATAGGTTCTCCAAGTAAGTTGCTCCGAGTCTACCCCTGCCTCGCCTGCCTTCAGTTTCGCCAATGAGAGTTAATGTTCAAGGTTTTTATGTCTATTCAAGTGTCACTGCATTTGTCTTTTCCTGATTGTTTTTATCAATGAGCAGCCCAAGTGGGCTTCTTCAAGTACTACCTCACTTGATTTCTTTTCCTTCAAAGAAATTCTCATCAGTCTTCAAAGAAACCAAACTTCTGTTGCTTCCATTTTATTTTCAGTCTTAAGTCATTGTCCTGCATTCATTGCCATGTAGAAGGGTTGACCACACATACCCTTTCAGAACATTTTCAATACTCCAAGTAAACTTTACCCTTTGAACCCTGGTTCCCAAAGCCAGCAAGATCCACCCAGCACAGCTCTCTTGGGATAGACTGTTAGATGACATAACAGCAAGTAGAGGTATGTGTTTTGTAGGCAGAAGGGTAAACATAGCACACACTCATGCCTGAAGGGTCAAATATCAATGATGGTGTAATGCTCTAATTGTGTAAAGGTTTCCTGAAAAATTTTTCATCTTCACCCAAAAAACCCCCCAAAAAACAAAACAACAACAAACAAACAACAAACTCCAATCATCTTCTGATTTAAACAAGAGAAGACACAAAAGTTAGCTCACAGTACTTTTGTAATACTATTACAGAGCATCCTGAGTCCTAAATTTTATTGACAACTTGCAGATTAACCACGTCAATGGTTTAAACCAATTCACCCTGCGTTGCCATAGCAGTGCACTTGTGTCCGTCTGGTTTGCCGCCAGCCAGGGGGGGGTGGGAAGAAAAAGTCTAGTAGTAGTAGTATAAGGTTTTACGGCGCTCGCAACTGCTAAGGTCATATGAGCGCGCGAAACACAAGTTGTTCACCTCTGCGAAAGTTCACTTCACGACTGGTAACTAATTTACTTTAAAATGCTAAAAAGTTAAAATATTCAAATTCGGTGTAAATACATTTGTGATCTAAAACAACTTTTAAGTAACAATAAAAATTTTAAATAATATCAGATTTCCTTTACAACTCGCCATAAAGGCCAATGGCCTTTATAAAATTTAAAATTCTGCTGGGAACAACGACGGAGAAAATATCCTGCAATTTCTTGCATTTATAATGTTTCCTTCGGATCTCTCCAAAGTCTAGACATTCTGTTAAAATGTGTCTAATGGTAAAATCTGTGTCGCATCCGACACAGAACGGCTTCTCCTCTCCCTGTAGTAGGTATTTGTGGGTCAGGGCCGTGTGTCCGATGCGCAATCGAGTAAAAATGACTTCGTCTCTTCTGGAGAGATCCGAAGGATTTCGCTGTTCTAGTCTGGGTTTAATTTCATATAATTTATTATTTTTCTGGTTTTCCCAGTGGCTCTCCCACAGACTGGAGGTGTACTTTTTGACTTTATTTCTAAAGTCAGTCTGTGGGAGAGTGTTTGTCGTTGATCCCAGCAGAAGGGATGAAGCTTTCTTCGCCAGGTCGTCTACCTGCTCGTTTCCTCGGATGCCCACATGGCTGGGTATCCATGCGAACATGATGTTTTTTCCTGTTTCGGATAGTGTATGGATTTTCTGTTGTAGCCTAACTATTTTTGGGTGTAGGAGTGTGTAGTTTGTGAGTGAAGTGATGCAAGACAGAGAGTCAGAAAGGATAAGGAAAGATTTGTTAGGGGAATTTTCTACAGAGTCCAGTGCCATGTCAATGGCAGTGGCCTCCGCAGTGAAAATGGAGGCTTCAGGATGGAGTCTCCTCTGGTGTGTATTGTTGGGAGATAGGGCTGCGGCGCCCACTTCATTGTCTTTTTTGGAGCCATCCGTGAAGATGAGCTCCGCACCGGGGTATTTATCTATTAGTTTTTTGTATTCTGCTTGAAATGTTTTGGTGTTTGTGCTTTCTTTGTTGTGTGTGGTCAGCTGTAAATCTACTTTTGCCTTGGTGAAGTGCCACGGAGGGAGGTCGGGGAAAAGAATTTGTTGGATGTCTTGTTTGGAAAAGTGTAAGTTTTTGAGGTCCTCAAGGATTCTGAGGCCGAAAGGTTTGATGAGTTTTTCGTTGTTTTGGAATCTGTTTCTGGTTTCTGGATTTGTTTGAAAAATGCTGTTGTGCGCTGGATTTTCCGGTGTTGAGCTCTGTTTAACTGCGTATTGTAGTGAGAGTTGTGTGCGTCTGAGTGAGAGTGGTGGAATGTTGGCCTCGGCCTGGAGGCTCTCCACCGGAGAAGTGCGGAAAGCCCCCAGAGCGAGGCGGAGTCCTTGGTTCTGTATTGGATCTAGTATTTTTAAGACGTGTGGTTTTGCCGATCCGTAGACTTGACAGCCGTAGTCAAGCCTGGACCGGACAAGGGAGATGTACAAGTGGAGAAGGTGTTTTGAGTCCCCGCCCCACTCCGGATGTGATAGAATTTTCAAAGCGTTTAACGCTTTCTGGCACCTCACACGAAGGTCTTTGATGTGTGGTATGAATGTAAGTTTTTTGTCAAAAATGACACCGAGGAAACGAGCTTGGTCCTGGACGGGAATCCTTTCCCCGTATAGTGTCAAATCTGGCTGCAGCACACGTCTGCCTGTTCGGCAGAAGTGTACTGCAACCGTCTTTGACGGGGAGAACTTGAAACCGTTGTTGTTTGCCCACGTTTCAAGTTTTTGCAGCTGCGTTTGCAGCTGCCTTTCCATAGATCTCAAATGAGGATTTTTCGATCGGCAGCATATCAAGAAGTCGTCAACGTATAACGAGCTGTCTATGCTGTTCTGGAGGGTTTTCACTATGGAGTTAATTTTAATTTCGAAAAGGAGAGGAGAAAGGATGCTCCCCTGGGGGACTCCTTCCTCCTGTTGGTGGGGGTCTGAAAGGGAGGATCCGACACGAACCTGGAAGGAACGGTTCTTCAGGAAGTTGCCAATGAAGGCAGGGAGGTGACCGCGTATGCCGAGTGCGTGCAGGTCTTGAAGAATGCCGTACTTCCAGGTTGTGTCGAAGGCTTTTTCTAGGTCAAAAAAGATGGCGATCATGTGGCCTCTTTCGGCGAACGTCTCGCGTATAAAGGTCTCCAGGCGGACCAGGTGATCCAGAGTGGATCGGGTTTTCCTGAATCCGCACTGGAGACCGCTCAGCGAGCCCGTCGTTTCCAGAAACCACATGAGTCGCCTGTGAATCATTTTTTCAATTAGTTTGCAGAGACAGCTCGTTAGGGCTATAGGTCTGTAATTGGATGGGTGTGTGTGGTCTTTGTTTGGTTTGGGTATTGGAATGACAGTGGCGAGGCGCCAAGACTCCGGAAAGGAGTGCGACCGCCACATGTCGTTGTATATGTGTAGTATGAGTGTGAGTGTTTCTGAGGGTAAGTGTCTAATGATCTTGTTGTGGATGTCATCCGGTCCCGGGGCTGTATCGCCCAGGTCCGAGATGCACGATGTTAATTCGTCTATTGTGAAGTCTGCGTTGTAGGTTTCAGTGTTGTTTGAGTGGAAGTTTAGGTGTTGTTTTTCTCTGTTAGTTTTGACGTTTTGAAAAGTGGTGTTGTAGTTTGCTTGGGATGAGTTTTTGGCTAGAGATGTAGCTATTGTGTTTGCAATGTCTACTTGTGTTTCAGCTGTTGTTCCATCCGGCCTCTGGACGTGCCGAATGGTGTCTGTGCGTCTACCTAAGAATTTTTTAGCAATTTGGAAAACTTGATTGAGTGGTGTCTGGCTGTTGATTTTGGAGATGTATTTTTGGAATGATTGTCTTTTGCTCTCCCTGAGGCATCTACGTGCCTCAGCTCGAGCCTTTAAATAAAGTATCTTATTTTCTATGGTGGTGTTGTTGACGGCTCTTCGATACGCTGCCTTCTT
Source organism: Aplysia californica (assembly GCF_000002075.1). Taxonomy (NCBI): domain Eukaryota; kingdom Metazoa; phylum Mollusca; class Gastropoda; order Aplysiida; family Aplysiidae; genus Aplysia; species Aplysia californica. The sequence continues at coordinate 2,197,332 of NW_004797275.1, forward strand.
TTTCTTTACTGCGTCCTCACATTCCCAAGAGAACCAGATCTTGTTCCTCCGGGGTTTTGTTTTTGTTTTTGGAATGTGATTGTGGCATATTTCTAAGAGTTTTTCGTGAAATTTTTTGTAGTTGTGGTCGAAATTGGGATTAAGAATCTTGGAACATTGATTTGCAAACCCGTCCCAGTCGGCTTTTTTGAAGTTGAAGCGTTCTGGGATCGGGTCGTTTTGGAGGCTATTGTTTTTGAGGAGAATTGGGAAATGGTCCGTACGGTCATCCAGCACAGACCACTCAAGATCTGGGACTAGTTCAGGGGTACAAAAAGTAAGGTCAAGGGATGAAGTGCCATAAGTGGCTCTGTTTCTGAAAGTTGGGGATTTATCATTTAAGAGACAGATGTTATTTTGAAATAAAAAGTTTTCTATTATTTTACCTTTCTGGTCTATAGGTTTGTCTCCCCAAAGGGGGCTGTGGGCATTGAAATCACCTAGTAAAATAAAGGGTTTTGGGAGCTGGGACTTTAAGTCATTTAGTTGGGTTATTTTGAGGGGGTAATTTGGTGGGATGTAAACTGAGCAGATCGTGATTGGTCTGTGCAGGGTGACCCGTACGGCAATAGCTTGGAGGGTCGTCTTAAGATGTACTTGTCTGTGGAGTGTGTGGTTGTCGGTGTAGATGGTGGTACCACCGGAAGCAATCTGGTTTTCCGTGTGAATGTGATGGTACGCAGTAAATCCTCTTAAGTCTATGGTTGAAGCCGGGGCGAATTTTGTTTCTTGAATACAGGCCACCCGTGGGCACAGTGTGGCCTGTAAATGTTGCAATTCTGCAATGGAAGGTCGGATTCCGCCGGCATTCCATTGCAGGACCGCCATTATGAATTTTTACTTTTTGGTTTGGAGCACTTAGGCCCCGGCTTCGAAGAAGCACTCTGACTCCTCCTTACGGGGGAGGCAGAGTGTTTTCTAGGTTGCCGTCCTGGATTGGACGGCGGTCTAGTGGGGGATTTGGAGGAGTGACAAACTCCGCCCTTCCCGGGGTCAGGCCGGGGAGGGGGGTCGGAGATGTCTTCCTCCATAGGCAGGGGTTTGTCTGCTGGAGGGGTAGGGGGAGGTGGAGCAGACCGAGGGGGCTGGGGGGAGGGGGCTGGGGGGAGGGGAGAAGGCCCACCTCACACTCCATCAGAGGGATGGGCTGTGAGGTGGAAGAAGAAGAAGAAGAAGAAGAAGAAGAAGAAGAAGAAGAAATGATAGAAGAGGGGTGAGGGGGAGAAGAGGGGGCGGAGGAAGAGTCCTCCCCGTCCTCCCCTAGAACCCCATAGCTGTTAGAGAGTGGCACCTCAAAGGGGGGTGCCACAGGGATAGTAGCGGGCTTTTTATTTCTGGTGTTCTTTGGCACAGAGACTTGCCTGTTGACCGCGGGCTTTGGGAGGTCGGTAGTAGGATTACTTGCCGACCTCGTGACCATCTGGGTTGCCATTGAATATGACCGGCCAATGACTGGGGTTGTGATTGGCGGGCAGACAACCTTACGGGCCTCCTGGAAGGAGCAGCCATTTCGCGCCTTGTATTCTTGGATGGCGCGTTCTTGGAGCCAAGTCGGGCACTCCTTGCTGAAAGCTGTGTGCTGGCCGTGGCAATTGGGGCAACAAGGACTAGCCTTGCATTCCTTCTCAGGATGCCCGGTCTTGCCACAACGAGGACACACGGCTGCGTGACGGCATCGTGACTGGCTATGGCCGAACTTCTGACACTTGAAACAGCGCAGAGGGTTCGGCACATAGGGTCGTACGTCGAGTACCAAGTAAGATGCCCGAACGGTGGCTGGAGGGCGACACGATTCGAATGTTAGGACAATCGTGTTCGTCTCGATAGTAGTCTCCCCCCGCCGAAGAGTAATCCGGCGGGCTTCGACCACTCCCTCACAGTGCTCCACAATCTCTTCCATGGAGCAGCCTTTCAGCTCATGGCTGCGGACCACGCCCTTCGAGCGGTTAAATTTTTGGTAGTGCTCTGACTTACATTGAATACCGCCGAAGGTCGTGGTACCCAGGAGTTTGGTCACTTCGATCTCGGTTGCGCACTTGACAAGGAGTGCACCACAGGAAAGTTTCTGTACACATGTGGGAATGTATCCCAGAACTTTCCGTAGTGCATCTCCTGTCTTAAAGAGGTTGAGATCGGTAATTCTTCTCTGTGCGTCTTTGGTACTGGAGATGGCCACGTACGGTTGCCTCAGAAGCTCCTTGGGAGGAGGGAGGAAAGAGGCATCGGTAAAGGTCCTTTTACCTTTTTTGAGTTTTTGCTCGGCTCGGCGGCCGCACCCGCTTCCGCGAGCCGAGACTTTTTAACGTTGGGAGCTGGGGAAGGGTCTTTTTGATTTTTAGAATCCATGAGAGTTTTCTATTTGATTCGACTCCGGGGCTCCCCGCCCGCCACGGAGCCCAACAAGGGGACACATAGCTCGGATAACCGGAGCTGTGCCAGGGCTACCCCGGAGCTATACTCTCAACGAGAAAGTACGAGACCCTCCCGTCAAGATTGACCCAGGGCTTGATGGGGTTTCAGCTCTCAACCGATTGAGTGGCATGGGCCGTGCCACCCTCCCGTCTAAGAGGAAAACCTGGGCCAAAGAGGTGTGTTGGTGAGGGACAGTCCGTGGACTGATCTCACCTCAACCGCCAGGTACCCGGTTTCCCTCCGCACGGGTCGCACCTCACGGTCAACGAGGCGCCCACTCTGTGGGATGGGTGACCTCTCTTTTTTCTGCACTTGAGGTCAGCGGTGGGAGGAAAGATAGAAGAAGAAAGAAAGAAGGAAGGAGAAGAGGAGGATACACCAAAGTAAGTGTCGCACACGGATCCCAGAGGGTTGAGGTCCGTGTGCGACACTCCGCCTTTGAAGGGGTTGCACCTTCTGCAGACGAAGCAGTGGGTCTATTTATATCCCCCCGACCCACTGGGGGTGAGAAAAAGTCTGAACTCGACACACTAACCTTAGTTGACATGCATTGTGCCCAAACTATTTAAGGTATCAATATGAAATTTCCCTTAGAATTTACTTAAAATGTTCTTTTAAAATTATTAGAGAGAAAGATGACGGACAGAGCAGAGAAAACAATATATTCTTCGTCAGACTGCAATTCATCAGCACTCGATTTACCCATAGCAACTTATAGTAAATCTATGGTCTAGATCTAGCTTTTGTTCAAAGTTTTCAAGGAACTAAAATCAATCCGATCGCCTCGTTTTTCTAGATTTACGTCTACTTTCACTTTCTTTGCGGCTTATGCCTAAAACAGAACAAAAAATATGGTTTATGTATTTTTACAAAAACAAAAATAGCTGGGGCACTGTTTTTTTGGGGGGCTATTTTTTTTTCTTCTCGTCCATGAAGATTTCAGTGCTCGCTTTCTTGCCATGACTTGCGGCGACAAAACAGCAAAACTCACTTGCACTCGGCAAAAAACTGGATCAAAGCAAGTTAGCAAAAGTTTTTACAAGCAACGAGCGACCTACTATTTTCAATAGAAACCTGGATAAGGGGTTTGGACTCGATTTTGCGGACTGGTATTTTGCTACGACTATTCTCGTAGTACGGTGGACAGAAGCCCGTGGCAGCTATGAATATACTTGCAGCTCGGGTGCAATGCGTTAAAACAAACGAAAAAAGATGGTTCTTCTAGTTCCCTAGTTAGAGCAAAACACCATTGCTATATTTACTAGTTGCAACACCTCTAGCTAGGAATTTTAATACACTGTACACTCACCATTCTCTTGTGTTCTGTAGCTGTGTTAATGTCATTGGTTTTCAATGCATTGGTCACATGCTGCCACAATCGTCTGGACTCATGCTCTCCCTGTTGGTCTATAGGACGAACAAACTTCCCAGATATCGGTAATGTTGAGACATCAACTGTTTTTGTTGTCCCCTGATAAGTATTTTTAAAAAAAAGAAGAAAGACATGTACAAACAAGGTAAGATAAGAAGCACTGATCATCCATCCATAATGAGTTTTGTTTGAGTAAAAAGAAGCACAATGACATATTTAGTGCTCGAAAAAAAGTAAGACAGAGTAACAGCAGAGGGAGAGTGAAGAAGTAGGAGTGGCACCACCAATCATTCACATATCTTTACTGAAATTTGATAAATATTTACATATTTGCAAAAGAATGTTTAGATGAAACCTGGACTCTGCACACTAAGTCAAGAATTTCTAAATGGGAGAACTATACTTTACTTTTACCCTAATCTTTCTTTACCCTTCTTAGCATTGAATGTACTCCTCAGGAGGGTTTTTTCTCTCTACCCATTGACATAATTTAGATAATTTAGGAGGCGGGCTTTGACCCAGCCTGTCCAGACCAACCCTGGATAAGAGGGATATGATGTCCCAACAGAAAGATCTAAATCCAAGATACTCTATAAAAAATCTCCCCACATGGGATCCTAACCCAGGTCCTCTGCCTGTGACTGTGAAGCACCCGACAGCTACACCACAGATGCCGGCCTCCGCAGGGGGCTGTTGGGAAAATCTAGCAGTGGACCAGAGAGAGCTCACATGCACCAGTCCAGTGTGATGCACGAGAGGGGAGAGCACTCTGAACAATAAAACAAAAACAAAGAAAGAAAACCTTCCAGAGAAAGAACTCATTTTTCCTTCTTCAATCCAGTCTTTAGTTTTCGTAAGAGTTTTATGGCACTGCAACACAATAAATAGGTCATATAAGTGCCAATCTCATATTCTAACAACTCATAAGTCTAACATCCCTCTCAACACTGTAAGGTTGTATAAGAGGCAGGACCTCTGAATTCAACATCTATCTACGACAAGATCGAGTCAGATTGGTGGAGAGCCTTAAAAACTCCCCAAATCAAACTTAAGTTCAGAATGCTCTGTTAAAAGTTCAAACCAGGGCCATCCGCTCAGCAGTCCAACATGACACCAAGTAAGTTAACGCTGTACCCTTTAACAACTAAGACAAATGCTTCACCATCAAAACAACTTATAGGAAACTAGTAAGAGGGTAAGCAGTAGAATTTGTATGGATTGAAAAGATTAAAAAACGAACTTTCTAGAGTTTATAGGATAACCGAATATAGGACCGAGTTGAAAGCCATGATCAGCAATGTCTGTTCCGGACCTGGCACTTGAGAGAGAGAGGCAAAAAGCTCTAATCCAAAGCACTCACATTTGAGTAGGAAAATTCCAGCGAGCTGTCCCACTCTCCCTGCACCTTGCAGCAGATCTCCCCCGTCTTCACGTTCTTTACCTCAGCAGTCGTGTGGTGAAGCTTGCCTCCATAGAAAGGCTGTGAGGATGATTAAAGAAAAGAAAATTAGTTCTATTGAGAGTTTTATGACACTTATAACACAAATTGGTCATTTAAGTGCCGGACTGGAGGTGTTACTAGAGAGTAACATACAAAGAAAAGAAGTATGAGAGATAAAGATGATAGATGTTTGATATGAAAGAAGGAGCAACCCACACCAGAGCACCTGCCAACCGCCCAAAAAAAATTTCTAAAAGAATTTTTTTTAAATGTCTTGCCCCACCCCCACTATTTTTAATTTCACATGGCAATGACATGTTATGTTTCTATTATTATCATTATTGCTTCTGTGTGAGACACATATGCAATGCAAAATCAATAAATACAATTGCATAAGCAGGGTCCTGATCAAAATCCAATTTTTAACAAGTCTGGCATTCCTTAAAAAAATGTGAACAGTACAAATGAATCAACTCAGATACAACAATATAAAATGCAAAGTTGTTCAACCGTAATTTGATAAGCCCTATATCTCCAATCTACCCTTCCCCACCACAGGCAAATACACTTTCATTCAAACTGAGCTTGCAAATTCACAGGTTCCCTGGATACAACTAAAGAAATTCATTTTGTGAGAGAGACGACAAAAAAACACAGGGTATTTGTCAGCTTGCATGTCTACACAATGATCCCCCCAACCCCCATCCCATTTTGGGGCCAAGTAGAAGGAAGAAAAAAATACTGGCACACCCCAACTGCAGGAACAAAAATCGCCCCTAAAATTAGAATACCACACAACAGCATCTTTATTAAAATCAAAATTTGTGGTATATTCCCTTCACAAATATCATCTCTGCCATCATGTCTTCCTTCTTTACTCTAGCCACTTTGTCAAGTGAACCGAAAAAGGTATATGTACAATTCATACAAATTTATTCTGAAAACTTTTTAAAGAAATCAAACTGTTTTTAAAATGGTATTGATATGTGTGTCATTTATAATCTAAGCTGTATTCACGGAAGTCTCTTGTAACTTTAAAATTGTATGTTTTATGTAATGGGAGCAAATAGCTTTTAGGCATGATGCGGGGGAAGGCCATGGTCAAATGACATCATTTTTTAGTCCGAGATCGAAATTGGGCTGTTAACGGATTCGAGTACTCTGAAATGTCTACTTCCCGAAATGAAAGTCTCATGTCCCTGTCAAAAGGAGAACATGTTCAAAAACACTCACAAAGATTCCCCCC